>NW_006921828.1:1592042-1608843 GCF_000298275.1 Orycteropus afer afer | reverse complement strand
GTAGTGATACTGCCTCGGAAACCCAAGGAGGGGTCGCTATGAGTCGGGGCCGACTCGACGGCACATAACAACAACAACAATGGCACATAATAGCAACAAAATTACCCCTGGGAGCTCTGGTAGCATAGTGCCTAAGCCACTTGACTGCTAATCAGAAGGCTGGCGGTTCAAACCCACCACTCACTCCTTGGAAGGATGGCTGGACAATCTACATCCATAGTGAAACTGCCTCTGCCTTGGAAACTGAAGGAGAGGTCGCTATGAGTCAGGTCTGACTCGAAGGCACATAACAACAACAACAACAAGTTATCCCCATACTATAGTATACTCCTTATAGGAAGAGCTCTGATGGTGTAGTTCCTAAGGCATTTGACTGCTAACCAGAAAGCTGGTGGTTCAAATCCACCAGCCACTCTGCAGAAGACTGGGTGATCTACTTCCATAAAGATTTACTCCCTCAGAAACCCAAAGGGGGTCAATATAAGTTGGAATTGACTCCATGGCAATGAGTTTTGTTTTTGTTGTTGTTGTTGCTGCTGTTGTTAGAATGCACCATCACCCTATATCAAAATCTTAAACTCATACTAAAATCTGTATTAGTTTTCTAGGGTTGCCATAACAAATTATAGGTAGTCCTCCATTAAAAACAACACCACTTAAAATGAGGTTCCATCCAGATGACTCTATCATAAGTCACTTCTGATGAAATCAGAATATTTAGAACATACTTTTTTTTTTTTTTTTTTTTTTTTTTTTTTTTTTTTTTTTTTTCTCCAAGGTTCTAGGAACAGTTTTTTTTTTTTTTTTTTTTTTTTTTTGTCTATCTCAGCTCCTGGTGACCCCAGACATTCCTTGATACATAGCTGCTGCCTAACTCTCTCTCTCTGCATCCTTCTTCATATGGCCATCTTCTTTCTGTGTCTGTCTCTGCCTCTTCTTCTCTTTCATAAGGACACCAGTTATGTAAGATTAGGATCCAACCTACTCCAAAATGATGTCAAGCTAATATAACTGATAACATCTTCAAAGACCCTATTTCTAAACAAAGTCACATTCACAGGTACAAAGGGTTAGGACTTCAACATATTGTTTTGGGGGACAATTCAATCAATAGCAATCTGCTCCCTGGTCCTAAAAATCCATGTTCCTTCCACATGCAAAATAAAGTCACCTCATCCCAGAATCATTAGCATTACGATCTTTCAAGGCTTATCAGTGTGGGATTATATGCATTATAGTAATTTAAAGGATTACAAAGGGGGAGTGAGATTATATTAATGAAGGAGGAACAACTCCAAAAAGGAGGGTGAGAATGGTTGCACAGCTCAAAGAATATAATCAAAGTCACTAAATAGGACATGTACAAAACTGGTGAACTTGTGTATGTTTTGCTGTGTATATCCTCAAAAAACAAAATTAATAAAATTTAATAATAAAATAAAAAGGCTTAGCCCATACCAGTATCAACTCTAAAACCCAAATCTCATCTTCTAAATCTGGTATGGGCGAGACTGGGAAAAAATTCCTCTCCAGCTGTGGTCTTGTGAAATCTAGAATAAACAAGTCATCCGCTTCCAAAAAACAGTGGTGGAACAGACACAGGACGGACATGCCCACCCAAAAGGAAGAAACTAAGGTACATATAAAAAACCATTTGATATACACAAATGGTTCCCAAGCAAGTCCAAAACTCAGTGAAGCAAATTTCACAGAATTTTAAAACTAGAAAATAATCCTCTGACCTCTGAGCCCACTAGGACAGAGGCCCTGCTCTTTAGGCCCACCATGGTAGTGAACCTGCCCTAAAGATCCTGTTCACAGCATCTCTATAAGGTAGTCACAATTAACTTCACTTTACCTGCCGCCATGTGTATCAGAGTAGAACTGTGCTCCATAGATTTTCAATGGCTGTGACCTTTTGGAAGCAGATTGCCAGGCCTTCCTTTTGAGAAGCCATTGAATAGATTCAAACCACCAACCATTCAATCAAATACCTAACCATTTGTGCCATTCAAGTGGCCTAAACCAGTTGCCATCAAGTCAATTTTGAATCATGTCAGCCCAATGTGTGTCAGAGTAGAACTGTGCACCATATTGTCTTCCATGGCTGATTTTTTGGAAATAGATCTCCATGGCTTCTTTTGAGGTGCCTTTGGGTGGATTTGAACTACCAGCCTATCAGTCAGCAGCCAAGCACATAAATGTGCCATCCAGGGTCTCCAACTTCACTTTATGGAAGAAAACGTTGCTTTGGAAGGGTTAAGAACTTTCTCAAGATCACACAGTGGTAAGAAGAAAAAGATTCAAATCCAGGTCTGTCTGATTCCAAGGTTCATGCTCTCTTCTAAACTAATATGCTATGTTCATCACGGTGATCAGGTGTCATTAGGAAAGAAATTGTGTTTACTGACCTGTTTAAACAAGAAAGTAATACATTTCATAGGAATTTCCATTTGAAAATTATTTTTAGACTAAAGACAAACTTCTATTTACAATGACTTAGTTCCAAGAATTGTAGATTAGCATATTTATATTTTTTACTAGGAATTATAACTGTGCTTTAAATAATCATTATTTCTTTATGAATATCATTCACCTTATTGAATAAAGAAAAATAGTACCTGGACTCCCAATTAACTTGCTAATCTGCAAGCAGTCTAAAATCAATAGCTAGCTAATAGTTAATCAAATGAGTTAGTAAAGACAAAAATATTCATATTTATATTTTATAGTTGAAGAGCCATCATAATACAGATGACAATACAAATTTGTACAATTCAAAATTATGGCAATGTGCCTGGAATCTAGCCGTATAAACATATTTGGGGATTTGTGCCATGTCATTTTTTGTTTGTTTGATTTCCTTCTCATCCAAACTGGACCCATCTCAGCATAAGCACACATGCAACACCTGTCCTCACTGGAAATTTCCATGACAAACCCCAAAGGCACAGGCAACAAGACTACATGACTGTAATTGTAGGGAGTACAAAGTCATTTTTATATACAAATTCAGCCCAAAGTTAGAGAGGTATGGTAAGGATGAAGGAGATTTGTGCATGCATTTTTTTGACCTCAAGATCATTATGAATCAGCAGTGATTCTGCTCTCCCAAATCTCATTTTCTCATGGAACTAAAGTCCCTTCTCAGAAACACATCACCTTTATTTCACTCATAGTGGAAAAAATGGACTTTAAGGTCCAAGCACTGAAATTGACCCTGTACAAATATGGAAAATATATTCTCTTTCTAAACTATTTGAAATTGTTGGTTCTGACTTCAAATAAGCAAGAAAAATAAAATCTTTCCTAAAAAGAAAGCAATCCGACAGTCAACTCCTGATTTTTCAAGTTTCAGAGACTGAGTGTCTATTTCAAATATTTCCTAGTAACTCTCTGACTTGTTTGCTCCAGTTACTCCAAACTCCTAGTAATATCAGTGATGTTCCAGGAACATGTATTCTCTGCATGTAACTCTGTTTTTAGATTCTATCATGTTTTAGGCTAGAGATATTAAAGATGAATAAAAATCGTCAATAAAAAATGTTTACTGTTGAGTGGGATTTATCAGGAATTACGTACTGTATTGGAGCTCTGGTAGCATAGTGGCTAAAGCACTTGACTGCTAACCAGAAGGCTGGCGGTTCAAACCCACCAGGCACTCCTCGGAAGGAAGGTTGGGCAATCCTACTTCCGTAGTGATACTGCCTCGGAAACCCAAGGAGGGGTCGCTATGAGTCGGGGCCGACTCGACGGCACATAATAACAACAACAACAACAATTGAGAACTTTATATGCACTGCTTCATGTAATCTTCAAAAAACCTTTGTGTCTATCTAATTTTACAGATGTACTCATCACTACACTCAGAGATTTAATATATTATGCCATTTAATATCTGAATAAACCTAGCAAACACACGTTACCTCATGTAAAAATGAAGTCTCTGGAACCTAGAAAATGTAGGTAACTTATCCACAAATAAACTGCTAGTAAAAATGGTTTAATGACTGCTCAGAATTCTGCCTGTCTCAGATCTTTTCCACTGTTTCAAGAAACTCACATTATGCTGGATAACATGTGAAATAATAACTATTACAATGTAGTAGGTAGGGTGGAGAACTTGTCCCTGTTTGCCGTGGATTTTCCTCATTTTAAATTAAAAGTGCAGCATCCTGGGAACTGCACAGTCCCAGCAAAACTCAGAGTATTGGTCACTTTTGCAGCAGCAGGTGTTATATTCATGGTATGGGAAAAACATACAAAGGTAGTACTTACAGAGGAGGGAACCATTCTCTATAGAATGGCTCAGTAGAATAGAAAGAGGCTTAACAGAAGGACATTTGCTTTGGGCATTATGCAAACTATAACAAACACTGCAGAAAGGACAGTAAAAGTAGACCAAATAGGGGCAGTCTAAACAACAATGTGGAAAAATCACATGACAGAGTCCATGATGGGTGACTGATGGGTACAACTGGTACTGTGTAGCTGCGGGGAAGAAAAGGCAAGTGGAAGTGTGGTCAGAAAGTAGAACATCATCCAGGAGGAACCAGAGTAAATCTATCAAAAGAGAATTTAGTGTGAGGATGTGGTTTTACCTCTATTTCTCTTCCACAGACCTATAAAGACATATTTTGAGGAAATTGAGAGTGTGGGATATATATGTAAGAAAACAAAAGACCAAACTCACTGCCGTCTAGTTGATTTGACTCATAGTAACCCCTCCTTAGGCTTCCAAGGTGGTATCACTATGGAAGTAGATTGCCCAATCTTCCTTTTGAGGAGTGGCTGGTGGGTTTGAACCACCAGGCTTCTGGGTAGCAGTCAAATGCCTCAGGCCATACACCACCAGAGCTCCTTATATACGCAAGGAGGGAGGCAGCTGGACTGAAAGAAACAGATAGCATAATTCCAACTCATGGCAACCCCACATATATCAGAATGGAACTGTGCTCCACAGGGTTTTCAGTGGCTGGTTTTCCAGAAGTACATTGCCAGGCTTTTCTTCCAAGGCATCCCTGGGTGGACTCAAACCTCAATCTTTCAGTTAGCAGCAAGCTCATTAACTATTTGCACCACATGGCAACTTCATGTACTTGGGTAACCAAGTGCTAATTTAAATGTTAGTTGGCTGGAAGTCTGATTTATTCCAAGGGGACAGAAATGTTGTTAGGCAAAAAAATCAAAGTACCACATCAAACATGTTCAGGAAAAAAAAAAATACAACAACTAGATTTTCCTTATTCCTACCTATAATTCTTCCTTCTTTGCTCCTTGAGCTAATAAAACAGAATGGATTCCAATTAGCCCTTGCAATTTGGCTATCAGAAATAAGAGTATTGCAGCAGGGTCTTACTTTAAGTATCTTCTCCCCGATCCTGGTAGTCATGATAAACCTCTATCACATCTAATTCTATTCTAATATGTTTTAGATTATATGGTATCCTTTTTTCTCTTCAGGATCTTCTAAATCACCTTGCAACATTTTTACATGGACAAAATAAATAGGCAGTCTAATAGCTAAAATAAAAAACAACGCGGCAAGAACAAAACCATAGTATTGTGCAGCTGTTAGGAAAAGAATTCTGGAGCCAGAGAACCTGATTCAAATCCTAGCTCTGCCACTTACTAACTATGGCAAGTACAATTTTCCTCATTTATGCAAGGAAGATAATAATATTTACCTAGGAAGATAAAGTGCTTGAAAAGTATCTAGTGATAGTTTCTACCATATTATTTCGTTTCATATACCTGTCCTAGTTTTTCTTCCAGAAAATGAACTTAGGAGAAGGAAAGGAGCCCTGGTGGCACAGTGTTATAGCACTAGACTGCTAAACAAAAAATCATTGGTGCAAACCCACCTGCTGCTTTGCAGTAGAAAGATGAGGCGGTTTGCTTCTGTAAAAATTTCATTCTACTCTGTTCTATAGGGTCACTAGGGGTTGGAATTGACTTGATGGTAGTAGGTTTGGTTTGGTATTTTGTATCTGGAGTAAATATCACACACAGTATTACCATGGCAGAGAATGCTAGCTATTCACCAAATTGTTTCTTCTCCTTCCTGTATACAAAGCTAGGGTATATTCCCAGCCTCCTTTTGGTAAGACACACCCACTGAGTTCTGCCCAATAGAATGTAAGCAAAAGTGATGTGTGCCACTTGCAGGTCTAGCTAATGAACACCCTCCAATTCTCTCTCCACTGTCTTGTTGCAGATGAGCTTGGTGACCCTGATGAAGATGGCAGAGGCACAAGATATATGAAGTCTGGGTCTTAAATCATACCTTTGTGGAGTGCTGCCAAAATCACTCATTTTAGGACTGTACATGAGAAATAAATTCATTTCATGTCTGAGCCAGTATACTTAAGGGGTTCATTTCTTATAGCTGTTAACTCTCCAGGTTAAAACAGTCAGGGGCAGTTCTATTCTACTTTACACACAGGGCAACTAAGGCTCATAAAAGTTATGGATCTGACTTGCTCAATATCATGAATATTATAAATGGTAAGACTAGATTTAGATTTAGCTCAGGTTATTCTACTCCAAAGTATATGATCCTTCCACATAACACAGCAATGTAGAAAGTTGTTCCTTTCCTCAATCCCTGGTTTCCTCACTCCCTGACTATGGAAACTTTATGCTTTAAGTTAAAACTTTTTTTTTTTTTTTCCTGTTATATCCACTTTGGGAGAACTAGGATGACCCCTCCCAAGCACATCTCTCTTTTATGCCTCATCTATCCACATTATGAGTCTGTGAAATGGAAACAAATATTCTTAGCCCATCTGTTTATAGGAGACACAGATTTCTAGCAGTTTTGAAACTGGCTGCAGTATCAGGGATAATGAATAGCATAGCCAGAGATAAGGGGAGAAAGATGAAAAATCCCTTATCAGTAGTGATTTCTAAGGTGAGGAACCCACACCAGGGGCTGTGCAAAACAAACCACTGCAACACATGAAAACAATATTAAACTTTCTACTTATAATTTTGCTTTATTCTTTAGTTACTTTCTGTATATATTTTGTAATGTACATAGTATATCAACATAACATTTATATATATATATATATGTAAAATATGTTAAATATTACCACATATACATATAACATGTTTTAAAAAATTGAGCAAAGTATGGTTACATGTTCTTCTTATAGGAATAAATAATTAAAATACAAAGTCCAATATATCTAGATATTAAATCCTGCCTCCCTCACCAGGCTAAAACTGAAAACAACAAAAAACAACAAAAATCTCTGCATCTATTTGTACATATATCCTCCTGCCTACCCGTGTGAAGTTCATTCATTCAATTAAATTCATATAAAAATAAGTTTTCACAAAAGATTAATCTCCAGATAAAAAAAGGATTAAAACTATGTGTGGTATGTCTTTATACCTCTGAATATAACAAAAACAATATAACAAGCTAAAACCATTACCAGAAAAACTTTGCAGAGAAATTCTACTCAAGAGATTGAGCACTTAGAGGGGCAAAAAAATCAGAAGACCTACTTCTGAAAAAAACAAGAGGAGAGAGAAGAACTAGGTAAAATAAGTGAATGCATAAAGAAACAAACAAAAAATCCAAAGGCATTGGAAAGGTTTGTTCTCTAATCAATCACTTGTCAATAAGAACTTCTTATGGAATGGTATGCTGAACTGACTGTAGTGGATAAAGTTCCCCAAGTCAAAGGAACAGAAAAGTGCTTTCCTAAAGGTTGCAAATAAGGTAATCTGTCTTGCTGGAATTTTTACATGGTCTGACTTGCAGATCCATCACTTCTGTTACCAGGTTAGGCCTTAATTAAAAAAAGTCAGTTGTCCCATGCTTGCCAGCAACCATGCAGTGTTCAGACTAGAAAATAATTAGGTTTATCATCATGATCTCTCCCCCATCAATTCGGAACTGGTGAATCCTAAAACCAGACAAACCAAAAAAAAAAAAAAAAAGAGCATTTTATAAGGTGGCAAAAATAATATTCTCCTGGAACTTTTTTTTTTATCTTTAGTAACCTTACCCATTTCCACTAAGTCTTGTGGAGATGCACACTAAGTCTTGAATGAAATCAAGATGAATAAGCTAAAGTAAACTTAAGAGTGAAATGTGAATGTTTTCAAGAGTGCTACCCAAATCACCCCACTATGTCTGCTTCCATGACACACAGTTCTTTTCCACCCACATGAGTAGGGACAGAAAGAAAGAACGTGCTCATCAGGCCGACTTGAAATGCTACTGCGTAGAGCTGCTTATACAGATATCCACACTCTCTACTCTCCTACCATGCTCCCTAAAGGCTATAAACCGTCACCGTCAACCACAAAACGCAAATATACAAGCACACTTCACATTATTCAATGTAGGATCCAAACAAATCAATTAATTATATAAAATTATTCCTTGAAACAAATCACAGTAATCTGCAGGAGATTCCCAGGCAATTGAAAGACTCAGTTATTCAGGCAAACATGTCCCCGCCCCTATGGTTGGTTATTTATTTTTTTTTCCCCCCAGGAAACAAACTAGAAAAAGTTCCATGAACATTCAATTCAAAGATAGGGAGAGGTTCCACTGTGCAGTCAAATTTCCAACATGCCCAAGATTCACCATATCCTCCCTCTCACGCAAATCATACACCCAAGGCGATCAGTTACAATGATCAGCTACACACACAACCCCCGCAAGACTTTCAGCTTCAAATCCAGAGACCCAGGCGTGCAACCAACCGCCTTAGCTTCCAGTTGAGTGAAGCCGCCTCCTCGCAGCAGCTCCGCTGTGCTGCACAATGTTTTCATGCATCAGACTCCCTGAATGGTTTAGAAAGCTTTAGGAACCCACGCTCTCCTACCCTCACCTTCACACCTTTCACGAATAATAAATATACACAAGCTGCATAAAGAGAGGAGAAACAAAGCTTTTAAGTCCTCTGCTCAGATGGTGAGCAAGCAGGTTGGTGTCTGCGGGGCGCCTGGCGCACCTAGCGCTGCTGTCTGGGTCCGGGGAGACTAGCCTTTGCTTCTCAAAGGAAACAAATCCCCAAAGTTACTGGAAGCGAAAGCCACCCACAAAAGGTTCCTCGGCAGAGACTGGGGAAAGTAGGTACGCGCCTGGGATCTCGTCTGTGTGGCTGGCTGCTGGACGTCCAGCGCTTAGCACCCAGCATGGAACAGAGTGGGAGCACCAAAAAAGAGTATCTGCATAAAGCATAGATCTTTTGACTGCGGCTACTGGGCTCCCTTAGTCCCAAATACCTTCTAATCGCAGGCCAGCTGCAGCTGGGAGATCGGAAATATCATAATCCCCAGGTACTAAATAAGAATGAAATACCTTACAAAAACGTGCGCTATGGGCTAGGGCTCCCCGAGAGCGAGCGGACAAGAGCCAGAACGAGTTGGTGGAGCTGATTATGGGTTCCCAAAGCATTCTGGGCTCTTGGCTCCTTGTTTTCTGGCTGTCTCGCAGCGTAACAAACTTATTTGCCGACTGAAAAGGGAAAGAAGGTTCATCGTCGGGTGACTGTGGTGTTCTCGGGGCCCTATCCCCTCCCGGACTCTCAGAGCTCAGCGCCCGCTGTCCAGACCCTGCCTGGCAGCTCGGCTCAGAGCTCTCTAGCCCCTGACCAGTGCTGCAGGGGTGAGTGCCCTGGGTAGCCCCTCTTCACTTGGCAATCTCTGAGGACCATGCCCTTTCCCCAAAATCCGCGAGCCGATGTGTCCCGGCAGCGAGCGCCCAGCCTGGTGCAAGCCCCGGGTTGCTCACCCCTCACTTACCCCAGCACCTGAGCGCGGCGCCGGTGAGAGCCTCGGTACAGGGCCAGCACAGTCCGAGGGTCCCAGTTTAGTGGCGAAAGCTTCTTACTTGCGACCAATCCGGGTGTTGAACCCGTAGCTCTGTCTGATGCAGCGCTCCCTCCGCTCCTCGCGTTCGCGGCGGCTTGAAAAACCCGGCGCGACGGAGCTTAGGCTGCCGGCTCCAGAGACGCGGGCGGGTAAGGCGCGCGAGGAGGAGCGGCACAGAGAGGGCGGGGCCCCAGCGCAGCCGAGCTGGGCATGCTCAGTGCTGCGGCTGAAGGAGGCGCGCGCCTGGGCGCTGCACCTGCGGGGCCCGGCCCCGGGGAGGGAAGCGGTCCCTAGTTTTCCTGCGCGAAACTGGCAAAGGGCTACTCGCCCTTGGAAACCATTAACCAAGTTCCCATGCAGGGGCGTACAGGGTGTGCTGCTTAGTAATGGGGGATACCAAGATGATCCGATTTTCTTTGCAAAGCGAGGAATATCCGAATATCTGGCAGATGAACACTAGGGTACAGGAGGGGTACGGCTTACCGGCGACATGGAATTAGAGGAATCTGTAAAGCGCCCCAGCGAAGAAACGCACTCTTGTTTCTGGGCTGAGAATTGCTGAGCCCTGGGCTTCTGGACTTGAGAACCCAGAGGAGGGGGCTTTTTAGGTTTCACCTGTCTGTCCTTAGGCTGAGGACATTGGTCAGATATTGGCATTACTGACTTTTATTTTCATCATGCAACATGCTTTCAAGCTACAATGTATGTATGGTAAAAGAAACGGTTGTGATGACATAGATACAAAGATCTATATGTGGTGTGGGGGGGCATATTGAAAGCGTCGTTATTCAAAAGCATATGCTTTGAACATTCTACTCTATGAATCTACTGTTTCCTCGCAGAAATGCCCCCCTCCCTTCCAGCCCCAACTCCAAACCTCAGGGTAACCACAGAGATTGGCAGCAGTGTCCCAGCCCCTCACCGGCCCTATGCAAAGTGAGTCTGACAGGCAGAGGAAAGGCAGCCCAACCAAGCTCATCTGGAATGTTATTTCCAGCAACTCCAGGAGAATTTCGCTTCCTTTCACAAGAGGAGAGCTGACTACAGGGAAAATGCCCCAGGGGCTTTGCTGAATCCCCATCTTTCTGAGAACCGCTACTGCCTGTAGAACTACATCAACAGCTTCTGACCATTTACACAATCATGTAAACATGCACTGACATCTCCGTTATGTGGAAAAGATGTTAACTGGAAAACTATTTTTAAACTACTGTAGTAAGAAAACAAACACCCAACTCCTACAAATATATGCAGCTGTCTTGTTAGTTCACACAGTAGCTTTTTGTTTTAATTCCTGTTTAGGCAGTGGCAAATTCACTCGTGAAGGGTGTTACTGTCCAAACATTCACCAGTGAAATTCCATGGCCTTCATGGTTGCTGACGTTAATGTTAAGGATCCAGTTGCTTTTTGTTTTTGTTTTCAGAATTCCTGATTCTTAAACTTGGAGAGAGCTTCTTTTTCCCATTGGATGATGTTTCCCTAATAAGGGAACATTGGCAAAACTAAAGTGTTAGTGATGCAAGCATTGTTCCTGATAAATAACTACTTAATAAGATGAATGGTAACTCCTCGGAAGGAAGATGGGGCAATCTACTTCCGTAGTGATACTGCCTCGGAAACCCAAGAAGGGGTCGCTATGAGTCGGTCCGACTCCACGGCACATAACAACAACAACAACAACAACAAGATGAACGGTGTCCACTCACTTTGCAGGCTTCTACACTCCGACCAGACCATGACATAAAATGCAATGTTTTTAGGTTACTTTTCTGTAACTAACTCACTGCTGTCTTTTGACCCGTATCGACCCCTCTTTGAGTTTCCAAGGTTGTATCTCTATGGAAGTAGATTGCCCAATCTTCCTTCCGAGGAGTGGCTGGTGGGTTTGAACTACCAGGCTTCTAGTTAGGACTCAAATGCCTTAGGCACTACAGCCACCAGAGCTCCAGTCAGTTAAAACACTAACTTGCTTTATTAAAAAGAAAGAAAGAAAGAAATTGGAGCTCTTAGGCATAGTGCCTAAGGTGTTTGAGGGCTAACCAGAAACCTGGAGGTTCAAACCCACCAGCCACTCCTCGGAAAGAAGGTTGGGCAATCTACTTCCCTAGTGATACTGCCTCGGAAACCCAAGGAGGGGTCGCTATGAGTCGGGGCCGACTGGATGGCACACAACAACAACAACAAAAACAGAAATTAATTAAATAATTTAAATAACTAGGCAGAAGTTCCCCCAGAATATGTATATTCTCTTAATACTTAGGAGGAAAGGTGGTACTATAGAGTGGACACTAAATTTCACAGAACAAAATGTAGTCACATTCTGTCAAGGGTACTACAAAATTGGAGCAATTTTTAAAGTTTTTTGAAGATTTAAGGCAAAGTCCATTAATAGTGTTTCTAAACTTCAAGCTTTAACTATTTTTTTCATTCATTCTTCTAATCTTCATTTTGTACCTACTACATGCTAGGCATTATGTTCCAGTAGATGCTGGAAAACTGAAAATGACCAAAACTTACAATTCGCCACAGTATTCATCATGTAGAGAAAACAAATACTGTGTATCTCAGGAGGCAAATTTGGGTCATATTGCGGAAATGTCAGTGAAACTTTAAGATGGGAGCTATTTTTTTCTTTTCACCAACATGACCCATTGATCAAATCCTATGCTTGATCAGCACCTCCCCAACACAATCCAGTCCCTTTTTTCCATCCCTCAGGAAAGACAGGATTGTCAACTGCCGCCTCTTTGAAGAAAGACAAGGAGGAAAGCCTCACTGAAGCTAGCTGAATTGAGGAGTGTTCCTGGGAGAGTCAACCCAGGCCAGGAGAAGGGGCGTGTTTTGTTTTGGCGATAATAACATCCTCACACGTGTGTTTTTTCTCACATCCGGGACCCTGGCTGGGTGTCAGTTTCTTACTGAGGGAATCTGTGCTTGGGATTCGCTGGGGGAAAATATTGCAAACGAAACAATTAACACCGCCAGAAACAAGTTCAATAGCATTGCACTGAGACCCAGCTCTGTATCAGTGAATTACTGGTGCTATTGTGATTTGCAAATAATCATTATCGTAACGCAGTGAAAAATTTCTCCTTCGTGTTTAGTCCAGGTAGCACCTCAGCAGAGATATACAATAACCCACGCCCACACCCAGAATATTTCAACACGTATGTGAAGTTTTACCTCCAGTCTTTTGATATAGGAGTGTCTATGTGGACACAAGGTCACCTCTTAACACTCATTAAACTAACCTGAACGGGGTCTGATAACTCTTAAGGGAAATCAACGCTGAAAATGCTTTGACTTTTTGGAGACATGAATGGAATTCATCATCAGATTGCACTGAACACGCAACAGTTCTGTAAACTCCTGGAAGGGCATTTCTCTGTCCTCACATCCTGGGGATTTGGTGGGAATGGATTTGAGATAAGAAGAGGACAGAGAAAGCGTATCGCAGGAAGAAGAAATATGGCTTTTCTGACCACATCTGATTTGATTCGATTTTCTCCTTACACCTTCCATCCAGTGGGATTAAAGCCAACTCAAAAACATCACCCTCATTGTTCTAAATAAGCACTTGAGTAAGGTCATCCAATGGTGGGGTGCCTAAATCAGATAAACTATATTTTGATTTTATAATTAGGTTTTTTGTTTGTTTGTTTGTTTTTTGTTTTTTTAAGTGTATTAGGTACCTAAATAGATCTCCAGGTACAAAACACTACTCATATTCCACCTCTGTTTTTAAGACATAACTTCAAATCAGCTTCAATCAAGTGGATAAAAGCAGTGTTTTGTTTTGTTTTTTAATAAAGAACTATGTCAAGAAGAGCTTTGTGTTCAGGGTTGAAATGGAGCACAATAAAATGCAGAGCTCAGGAAAGGACTTTCAGCCCAACCTTCCAAAGCTTCCTCCTAGGCAATTGTTTTAGGTGACTGATTGAGCTTGAGCTTCAAACTAAGGGCATCCGAATAATAATGGCTGCATAGTGGGATAATGATAATTAGCACACAAAAGCACAGTTAATTGCCATGAAGGTTGTGACTCAAACTGACAGAGAGAGTCAAAGTAAACTAGAAGCCTAATACCCCAACCAAGACTTTTTTATAAACATGACAGAGACTCCCATGGAATTTAAGCATAATGAAGTGGAATTAGGAGTCAATCATCTGTACTCCCATCCACACTTTCCCCAGATTTTATCTGATTCTTTACACATATGCAAAAATATTAGTCCTGGAAATCTTTACTTACTTTGCAAAGGTTCTCATCAAATGTTCTCTTTAAATGGCTTTGTCATTGTTGTTATGTGCCATTGAGTAGGACCGACTCATAGCGACCCCCTCCTTGGGTTTCTGAGGCAGTGTCACTACTGGAGTAGATGGCCCAACCTTCCTTGCGAGGAGTGGCTGGTGGGTTTGAACTACTAGCCTTCTGGTTAGCAGTCAAGTGCCTTAGACACTATGCTATCAGAGCTCCTCTTTAAATGGCTAGTCACACTATTTCCTACTGTACGTGATTTAATTTACAGATACTCAGTTTACATAATCATTTTAGGAAAACATTATTGTGTGTGGGGAAAAAAGATGTATTAGCACTGTCAAAGACTGCTGCCAGCTTCCTCAAATAAATTATATCCTATAATCGCATAGGGAGCTCTGGTGCCATAGTGCCTAAAGCATTTGACTGCTAACCAGAAGACTGGAGGTTCAAACCCACCAGCCATTCCTAGGAAGGAAGATTGAGCAATCTACTTCTGTAGAGATACCGCCTGGGAAACCCTGGGAGGGGTTGCTATGAGTCAGAGCCAACTCGACAGCAGTGAGTTTGGTTTTGGTTTGGTTTTATAATCACATAGAATTGTTTCGTATATTATAGATTGTAGTTGATTTGTGTTCATTTCCAAAGTGGATTTTAATGGCTTTTTTGTTGTTGTTGTTATTGTTCAACATTATAATTAATATAATTATAGGCAAAATAAAGCAATTTCAAGAACTAAGGTAAAATTAAGGGTAAAGAAAGAGGAAGTTTAGTGGAGTGAAAACGGTGTCTTCAGAAAAATTGAGAAAGCAAGAGTTCTGCTCCTGCCCAGAGAGACACATAGTCTTAGATGAGAAATGAAGACTGATAAGTATTTGTATAGGATAGATGTAAAGAAAATGAATTGATGGGCTGAAATGAGTTAATCAAATTCCACCTATCACATTTTTTTTCACCCTATTTAAGAGATTCTGAAACTGTATGATTTGTATACAAATTCTTTGAGAATATTGTTAAAAACCCATATTCTAAAGTTTTAGTCTATTATGGTTATTATTGTTATTTGCCTTCTAGTCGTTTCTGAGTCACAGTGATCTCACATCCAACAGAATCAAATATTGGCCTGGTCCTGCACCGTCCTCACAATTGTTACTGTTTGAACACGTTATTGCAGCTGTAGCCTGTTATCGCAGTAGGTCTGTAAGATGGCCCCTAACAATCCATTTCCTCTGGTATTTGTGCCTTTGCTTAATTCCATTCCTTTTGAATATCGCTAAGGAGCTCTGGTGGGATAATGGATATGGCATTTGGCTGCTAACCAGAAGATCAGAGGTTCAAACCCACCAGCTGCTCTGCAGGAGGAAGATGAGGCAATCTACTTCGGTAAAGATTTACAACCTTGGAAACCCAATGGGGTCGTTATGAGTCAGAATTGACTGTATGGCGGTAAGTTTGGTTTTGATTTTTTGAATATAGCTAGACTTATTGATTCATTACTTTTAATTGGCAGAAATGACAGGTGTCACTTCCAAGATTAGGTTATCAAAAGCCTGTAGCTTCCATCTTGGGCACCCTCTGATTCCTCTCAGATTGCCAACTCACATGTGTTGAAGACACTCAGGCAGCCTACAGATAAGTTCATATCTGCCAGTGGCAAATAAATGAGTATAAAAGTGAATATTCCGAGGCTTGCCAACAGCTATCTGATTTGGGTTGGAAACAGCTCTCCAGTCCCAGGAAAGCTGTGAGATGATTTCATCATGGGCCAATAGCTTATCTACCACCTTATGAGAAACCCTGAACCAGAAGGACCTCACTAAGCTGCACCTCAATTCCAGACCCACAGAAACACTGAGGAAATTAAGGTTTGGTTT
Organism: Orycteropus afer afer; assembly: GCF_000298275.1. Classification (NCBI taxonomy): domain Eukaryota; kingdom Metazoa; phylum Chordata; class Mammalia; order Tubulidentata; family Orycteropodidae; genus Orycteropus; species Orycteropus afer. Next base: position 1,592,867 of record NW_006921828.1, on the reverse strand, counting down.
AAGTTGCTATGTTTTGCGGTACTTTGTTACACACTAATAGATAACTAAAGCACTCCAAGATATTGCTTGACAAGTTTGACTTCAGTAGGTGAATTTGCGGACAAACCAAGTGATTGTGCTGCAGGTAATCAGTCCATAGTCCACACTTGTAAACTCTGTTACTGGGAAATGAGAGAATTATGAAAAAATTAGAGTTATCACATTATGCATTTGTTTTCTTTCTAAACAATAGAATCTGTGTTCAAATAAGTATCATTGTGTATATTCCAAATTATTTTCTTTGTGTGCACATTGTTTTAATATCATATTTTTACTTATAATGTATGGAACTTTTTCCCTATCACTAAATAAGTTTCTATTCCCTAATTATTAAAAGCTGTCTAATATTCCATTATATAGAACACACTGCAAATTAATCAATTCACTATGGTTAAATATTTTTCTTTGTGTTTTACCACATTTTCTATGAAAAGAATATTCCACATATTCTACAATAAAGAAAATGACTCAGTGAACTTAGTTGTTTCAACAATCAATGTAAAATTCTGTTGATTTCCTGCAATGAAAAGTTAACTTTCATTAATTTTGCTTTAAACAACCCACACTTGAATTTTGAAGCTTGTCTTATAACAAATGCTGTGGTTATAAATGAACAAATGAAAAGATATCATAAAAGAAAATTTAGTGATCAGAAAACAAATATTACATCAAATTACTTTTATATAGATCTTTTTATAACATCTCCAACTTTTAAAATTTAAAGTATTTTTTTATTCTTTGCTCTTACAAATTCTTCAAGGATTCCATCACAATTGTGCTGTTGAA
>NW_006921828.1:1581442-1591942 GCF_000298275.1 Orycteropus afer afer | reverse complement strand
TTTTTTTTGGCTCTTTAGAGATGAAAATGAGTGTTCTGTTGTGCAGTTTGTGATCATTAAAGTTAGGAATATGCGTAAAGAAATACCAACAATGGAAAATACATTGTGTTTTATCTTCTATTATGGAATCATGCATACCTACAAGAGTAAAATTTGTCTTTCATGGATATGTAAACTTAGTTCTTATGCAAGAATGAAATTGTTGCACTTTTCCAAAATGTTTATCTTTAAGTCATCTGGATAAACCTACACTAATTTCTTGGATGCCTTCATGCATTCTTCATCAGATATTTCCACATTGTTTAAGAAGTAAAATCTATTTGAAAGAATTTCAAACGTTTGTCTTTCTTCAAGTGTGTCAATGAAGGTGTGGTATGTGTTTACGGAAAACTGATCTCTGACATTCAAGGATACTTCTGGAGCACTTCCATCATTTAATTTTTCTTTTCTAAAGTTTCTGTGATAGTGAACTGCTTGATAATCAGTATTAAGCAGTATTTGTTTTGTTGTATTTTCAAACTTTTCAAAATGTTTTCTTGAAGTACGTAAAAAGAAAAAACTCAATAAACCAAACTCACTACCATCAGTCAAATCGGACTCATAACAACCCCTCTTGGGTTTCCAAGACAGTATCTCTAAGGAAATAGATTGCCCAGTCTTTATTCCAAGGAGTGGCTGGTGGATTTGAACTGCCAGCCTTCTGGTTAGCAGTCAAATGCTTTAGGCATTATGCCATCACAGCTCCCAAATTATGTAAATACCTTTTTAATAACTGGTAGAAATCTCTGCATGTCTTTAAATTTATTTCTAAATCTTTGAGAGCTTGACTCATCCAATCAAAATGCTGCAATATATCATTCCACATGAACAACATAAATACATTCTCTAGTGTTTGCATTTTATTGGTTATGTTTTAAGCTTCTCCTTTGATATCTCCTTTTTGCATCTGGTCATCAGCAATATTTTTTAAGGCATGTAGAGCGTGAGTGTATGATTCCAGGATCACACCCTATGCTGTGGCATGTGCTTCCCAATATGTATTAGAAAGATATTTTAATATTCTATCATTGACTAAATATGTTTTAAGAACTGCCCATCAGTGGGCAGAGGCAGCAAAAAATGTGTAGAGTAACTAACAGTAGGAAAAAAATCAACTGCTTGCAGACAACAATTTACTGTGGTACATCTTACAAGGTTAAGTGAATGCGTAGTATGTAGTATGGAAATGTCATTTTCATTATGTTCTAAAATTTGTTATTGTGTGCCTTTACAACACCCTGACATATTGGCAGCATTGCCATAGGACTGGCCTCTGCACTTAAAAAAAAAATCAATTTTGCAAACTTCACATAATTAGTGAAGTACATGATTTATAATTTCTTTACATTTTCAGCAAGCAAATACGCTAAATCACTCAACCAGATTTCCATCTGTTAGATAAATGATCTATATGAGAAAGATGAGGAGTGGGATCTACAGACAAATGAAAATATTGAGCTACATTTATTTCACTGAAATAGTTAATCAAACTTTAATACTTACTATGTTTATTAATTACTCTCATGTATTTTAGACATATATGATGGGTTGCCCTTTCTTGTGTTATCATATTTTGAGATGTGACCTGCTAAAATTAGATCATACTAAACAAAAAGATCAAGTAAATTAAAAAAAAAAAAAAAATTCCATTTTGTGGGGACGAATACACTTTATTTCTTTCTTGAAAAGATAGTCCTTGGCCAGTGATTGTTATAATGACAGTAAGAACATGTTCCAAAATGGCTTTCCAATATTTATATTCTTCATTAATTTGTGTTTCTGGTTCATGAATTAAGCCCAAGCCATGTATTTGGCTTATATATGACAACATACAATCTCTGTGAACTGAATTGTTTACATATTCATCAATCATATGCAAATTGCACTAATCGCTAAATCCATTCATACCAAATTAAGAATCAATGATTTAGGATTGAATAGTTCACAAACAAAACAATATACACTGCTGACTGATGAAAAATACAGTAGCCACTCCCTTTTATAATTTTCACTGTTAGTTTTGCAGCCTAGAAGTATATTTTAGCTACATAACGTTTTTGTGTACCATCTAGAAATTTTTGACATGAATTTTTAAATGGTCCACTCTGACTTTGACACTCACTTGGCCTTCTTCAAGCCAATAATTTATATCATTAGAAATCAGGATCTATATTTCTATTGTTTATGAGGTTTGCAGAAGTTACAATTTCAGACACTAAAATAATTTCACTTTCTGTACCATTATTAATTTTTTTTTGTTACAGCAAGGATTGGATATAGAATTTGGAAGAAATTCGATTATATTCGTATTGCTATTAGTAATTTCAGCACTTGTGGTACTAGTACAATGATTTCCATACATTAAACCTGAGCAGTCAATGAAAGAAGTCTTTTCTGATTCACCCATGCTTTAAAAAGGAAGTTGATTTTGGAATTGTCTTTGTTGTTGTTATGTGCCATTGAGTCAGACCCGACTCATAGTGACCCCTCCTTTGTTTTCGGAGGTGGTATCACTATGGAAATAGATTACCCAACCTTCCTTCCGAGGAGTGGCTGGTGGGTTTGAACTTCCAACCTTCTGGTTAGCAGTCAAGTGCCTTAGGCACCACACTACCAGACCTCCTCCCTTTTTTGTTCATCTTATGTGAGATTTAATTTTTGTTCTCCACTTAGTTGTTTCCATTTCATTTCACTTGGGTATAAAAATAGGTCATTTTTCAAATTAGATTCTACAATGGGAAATAAATTTGAAAAATTGAAAATAAATAGAATTTATAAAATAAAATTTACATTTGAATTTGGATGCTAACACAAAATTTGTATTTGAAAATTAATAAGTAAAAAATATTGATTTGAAACATGTAATTTTATTCTTCAGGTCTGAGATAATTAAAAAAGTGGTGCTAAGATGATAGTCAGAAATAATTTCATTCATTTGTCACACAACGTTTGTTGATGGGCCTTTCACAGATCTCCACAAGTGTTTTTCATGTTGAAATAATACTTAAAACTTGAGCACTCCTTTTCTGTCTGATGCTGCATCTACGTAGTACATTAGACTGTTACTAATGCCTGATGGGGCCAAGAGAGATTACAAAGAGCCTGATACAAGTACAAGGACATGCTCAATCTGTAGAGATGTTTCATTCACTTTGCACAGGATAAGATCAGATATGTCATGAGACATATGCTTGTGTGCTGCCAGTGCATTCATAGGTGGTTGTTGAGGCAGAACTGAATGTGAGGTTATAAGCAATCAGTCTGAAATGAAAAAAATATATAATAGTTATGTCATAGAAAATTTATAAAATATATAATTTATTTCTTTGTAGAATTGTTCAGCATCCATATTTGGAGATATGTACATTATTGATGTAACATAGCACCAATTCTTAGCAAGCAAACTTGCTTTGTGAGTCATAACAATATTTATCAATCAATTTCTTAAAAGAAGGTCAATCTAAAGAGAATGGAAAAAACATTTATATAATTTTTATTATCTAAATACTCATTTAATTTATTTCCTTGAGGAATTGTTCAATTTTCTTACACATGCACCTAATACCTCATTTACTAGTTCGTTGTTGTTATTAGGAACTATCAAATCAATTCTGGTTCATAGCAGCCCAGGGTACAGCAGAACAAAACACTGCCCAGTCCTGCATCATCCTCACAATCCTTACTATGCTTGAGCACATTATGGCAGCCATTGTGTCAATCCATCTCATTGAGGGTATTTGCTAGCATATATAGAGTAATATCAAGTAACATCCCATGCAACAGACAATAAATACCAAAAATGAAACTTGGTACATGAAACTTTTCATGTTAGATAAGAATATTTCCAGTACTTTTTGGATATTTGTTATGTTAATATTATATTACATTACCCACAGTAGTATTCTATTAAATGTTTGCTAGATCACAAGTACATGCCAAACATATTTAAAAGTTAAAGTTATAAATGGTATTGTTTATAAAACAGAACAAACCTCAAGACATAAGTGCTACAGTTAAAAAACAATATATAACCAAACTATGGTACATACACACAACGGAATACTATGCAACCCTAAAGAATAATGTAGAATCTGCAAAACCGCATAATGTGGATGAACTTGGAGGACATTATGCTGAGAGAAATAAGTCAATCACAGAAGGACAATTATTGTTTTAGTCCGTTATTGTAAAAAGGAAAGGAAAGGTTTATATATGGAAGGAAATTTTCTTTGTTGGTTACCAGGGGTGGAGCGGAGGGTAGGGAACACTGTTAGATAGGTAGAAACATGTATTGATTTGGTGAAGAGAAAGGCAAAGTACCAAATGTGGGTGATCAACATAGTGACATTGAGGAAGAGGAAGACATAGAGAGGTGCATGGGAGGTACAGAAAACAAAGATGAACCTTTTTGCACATACAGTACTGCATTGTCAGAGAAGGCAAACATGGCTATATGGGTGGATAGATGGGTGGACAGGCTATTAGGTATGTCTATGCAGGTGGGAGTGTACCCAAGACCATGTATAGGGTTGGCAGACAATGTTTCTACAGGTGTATTGCTATGTTCTGTAAGAATTCCCAGGTGTATAGTAGAGCTGACAAGAGACAAGTTTGTAGTCACTACTTGGACACAACCAGCTATCAAGAGGGAGTTGAACCTGTGGGCTTGGGACCATAATCACAGGGGACATCAAGCTCAATTGGCATAACACACTACACAAAACATTATTCCACCTCCTACATGTAGGAGATCCTGGATAGAGTGGGAAAATAATATGGAGCAAAACTCAAAATCATTTGGAAAGAAAAAAAAAAAATGGTGACCAGCTTTGCTGGTCTGATAGAGCCTGGTGGAACCACTGAGACTATGGCCCCTAGGTGCCCGTCAGGTCTGGAATTGAACTCACACCTGTGGCTTCCAGGCAAACAAAAGACAGGCATATGAGGTGAACATTTACACTAGGTAGATACATTCCTTGGAGAGAACAATCATGAGAGAATAGAAGGGCTGCATATGCACAGGGACATAGCTCAAGGGGCAGGAGTGCATGGAGGAAAGGACACAGGGAAGAGGTAACTATGCAGAGGAACTGAGAAGTGAGCTGTTGCAGTGGGGTAAATTGTAGTCAATGTCATGAGACAAAGTGTACGTGAACTGCTGTATGGAAAGTGAATTTGCTCTCTGAACTTTCAGCCAAAGCACACACACTCACACACACAAAAAAAAAACCACTTGATTGAATTCATTGCAATAGTCAATTTTTTTTTGAGTTCCCTCACTTTTGCACATCATTTGGGATGGGAGTTCCCATTGGTTGTTTATGAGGACTTGTGCAAGGGCATACCCTTGTGTTTGTATAATGACAAAGAGCATTGTTATCCTTTCTAGCTGGAGTTGCTGCATCAGCAGATATAGATGTACAAGACAGTTCTCTCAAAATGGATCTGAGAATTGTTATCAGTTAATATAATCTCTCCTTGCCCAGAAATGTCATGTTGGATCCAGTTGCATATTGGGTGAATGTAGCAACAGTTAGACTAGACAGCTCACCTTCACATCCTGTCTATTGGAAAGACATAGCATACTCCCAAGAGATTTGCCAAGTTAAGATGTTTCAATTACATGGGGTGGGGGAGGGACATAGAAGACAGACATCAATGAAGGTGTTGAAATGGTAGGGGCCTCATCATTTAAACAACCTCCTGACCCTGTGTGAACTTTATTCCTGTTGACAGTCTCAGGTACAATTTCACATAGTGACCTGACAATTCCCTTGCACTGCGACACTTGCTTTTCCTTGTCCTAGCTGCTTGGCATCTATGGGTCTTTGCTTTGGAAAACTGGTGCCCCTGTTTTGTTAATTCCCTAAACATGTACTTACCTTGTTTATTGGGTAATCCGACCCTGCCTAAGAATATAAGGTATGGGAATCACCAAATTCTCATGCTGTGTTCTGCAAAGGAAGTCTCACTGTGCAATATTTCTAGCCAAACAAATATCACGAATACCACTCATTTCATTAGTGAAAACTCATTTCTAATTTATTATGCCAATTAACAAAGACTCTAACATTAATCTTAGACAAAGTTAATGTAATCTTTTCTGAGTGTGTGACAAAAGGATTACAGATGCTAACAACCTATGTGTGTATGCCTGGTTAAAAAATAAAACGAAACGCATTGCCATGGAATCTGTTCTGACTCATAGTGAACAGATTGGACAGAGTAGAATTGCCCCATAGTATTTCTAAAGCTGTAAATCTTTTCAGAAGCAGACTGCCACATCCTTGTCCCATGGAGCAACTGATGGATTTGAACCACTGACATTTAAGTTAGCAGCTGAGCTCTTAACCACTATGCCACCAGGTCTCTTTTAGGGAACTGCAAAAGTTAACCAATGGCAGTAATAACCAAAACAAAATCTGTTGCTTTTGAGTCTATCCTGACTCAAAGTGACCTCATAGGACAAAGTAGAATTGCCCGTAATGTTTCCAAAGGTGCAAATCTTTATGGAAGCTGGCTGCCACCTCTTTCTCCCATGGAGTGACTGGAAGGTTTGAATGGCAGACTTTTTGCTTAGTAGCTGAGTTGCTTAACCACTGCACTACCTGGGCACATTGACAGCAGCAATTATATAGGTTAAAATGTACACATACGTGTGTACACATACACACACACAAACACACAAAGAATTATAAGTCACATTATGTTAACATTTTTAAATAAATTGAAGGCAACGTGGCAAAGTTATGCATATTTTTAATATGATGTTTATTCATTTTTGCCAAAGTTTTTATTAATTTGCTCTTATCAGCAGTAAGTTTTCCCAATTTCTTGAATACTTGCTAAATGAGTATTATAATGTAATATATACATTTTCTAATCTGTGGATATAAAATATTTCTCTCTTCTTTTTTCTTTTATTACTAGCATCATTATACTTGTTCTATATGTTTATATGTTATATGCATCTTGTGAATTATTTGATTGTGTTCTTTGTTTATTTATTAATAGGACTGTTCATTTCTTCCCTAGAGATTTGCCAAAGTATATAGTATAATAAGGAGCTCTGGTAGCATAGTGCCTACGGCACTTGACTGCTAACCAGAAGACTGGCGGTTCAAACCCACCAGCCACTCCTCTGAAAGAAGGTTGGGCAATCTACTTCCGTAGTGATACTGCCTCCAAAACCCAAGGAGGGGTCGTAATGAGTTGGGGACAACTTGATGGCACATAACAACAACATAGTATAATAGGATAACAAATTTTATCTGTAATATATTTTGCACTTATTTCTTTTCTTTTCCTTTCAAATATTAGAAATAAAGGTATATTTTACATTATTTTGTGATTAAATTTATCACTTTTTCTTTATATTTTTATCTGTGATGTAACATTTTAAAAGTCTGTGTATGGGTTCTGATTTCTGGGATGGATTGTGAGAAGCTCTATGAACCCATAAATGACAAAACTATTGAAAATTATTATTATTATTTTTTTAAAAAAAGGTCTATGGAAATAATCTTAAGTCATCAAAGAAGAAAGATTTATTCAAGAAAATCTACTAAAACTTGGTAAGATCAGTAAGAGTCATGGCATTTGAACCATGATCCACTTCCCCCAAGGAGAGGAAAACTGCATTCCAGCTGGGTGCAGCTAAGAATGCAGGATTTCCTTTCTCCCACGACCATAGCCCACCAGCTCTCAGTTGAGGGCTATGGTATTATTCCAGGAGGAATGGGACTTTAGCATTTCTCATTCTCTCTCCAGCTACCAGTTACAGAGTTACATTCTAGGCAAGTGTGGCCAAGAGGGCACGATTATCTTCTTCTACCTGGCTCCAATTCTTAAGGTAGAGGCTCTAACTCAGGCATGGCAGACTGAAAATATTGGGGCCTCAGTTGCCTTCACATCAGCTTGTTTGTGGATGGAGGTGCATACTGAAAGGCAAGCTTAGAAAACTAGAGAATATCACCAACATCTCACAAGCTCCTAAATCAGTGGTGTTACTCAGTATGCCACTATACCCACAATCAGCTCTAGTGCCATGACATTTTGCTCAGGGGACAAGGTAGGTCATAAGAATATGACTATATTCTTTCAGAGCACCTAACTGCTCTGAAAGGGAACTGATGTTATTTGAAACAAAGTATATGGGGTAGTTCAATCCTAATGGTGCTCTGAAAAACAATAAAGGTTTTGGTAGGAAACAGTTAAGAGGAGGCTGGAAACTTCATAACGGACATAGCTAAATAATAGTCCAGTGAATTTACCATGAAAAACCAGAGAAAGAGACATCTGAGGAGAGCCTTTTGAGGGCTGAAAAAATCTCAAACACTGACCTTAAAAACCACCCATGGAAAGGAGACTGCATTTAGTTGAATCAGTCTAAGGAATAATTTATGCCCAGGGCCTTTTCCAAATGAACAAATAAATAAATAAGAATATATACATTAAAGCCTGGGATTGTTATTGTTATCAGTAGTTTGAGTCAGTTGGCTCTGACTCATATCAACCTTATACATAACAGAACAAAATGTTGATGAGTCCTGCACCGTCCTCAATCCTACTCACTGAGGATTTCCCACTTTTTGTCTGACTTTCTGCTTTCCCAAAATAATGTTCTTTTCTAGTGATTGCTCTTTCCTGATAATATGTCCAAAGTAAACAAGATGGACTTTACCCATCGTTGCTTCAAAGGGTTCCTCCAAGACTGATTTCTTTGGCATGAATGTATGCTACATCCAAGGTAAGTCAATATTCTTTGCCAACACTACAATTCAAATGCATAAATTCTCCATCTGTATGATCTGGGAAAGAGAGGGTCAAAGAGGGCCCTCCTAAATCCACTGGTGCTCCATATGAGCACTCCCAAGCCTGTGCTATCTGAGGAGCACTATTATAATCTTCACATTGTAAAGGAAATAAATTTCATTACAATAGTTCAGCAAGTGACTGAAATAAAACAAGAAAACCAAAATAACAAGCTCTGAAGGCAGGAGGAAACCATTATGCATGGTTGCTAAATATATTCATTAAAATGTTCAATTTCCAACACAAATTATGAGACATGCAAAAACGCAAGAAAATATTTCACATAAACCAAAAAAAGGAAGGCAACAGCAACTACTTATGATAGGAATCAGTTTCCAGATTCAATAGAAAAAGACTTTAACGTGGACATTATAAATGTTCTCAAAGAAGTAAAGGTCATCACGCTTTAAGAGGTTAAGAAGGTATGAAGACAATATATCATCAGTAGAGATTATCAATAAAGAGATAGATATTTAAAAATAGAACCAATTGGAAATTCTGGAGTTGAAAAGTACGGTAACTGAAATGAAATATTCACTAGAGGAGCTCACCAGTAGATTTCACTGACTGAAGAAAAAAATATGAACAAGACTGAAGATAGATCAATAGAAATTCTGTAAGCTGGAGAAGAGAGGGAAAACAAATGAAGAAAAATTAGCAGAGACTCAGAGAAATGTGCAGCACAATTAAATACATTGACATATGTGTAATAGGAGTGCTAGGAGAGGAGAAAGAGAGAGAAAGGATGAGAAAATAAATATTCAAAGATATAATATCTGAAAACTTCCCATATTCAAAGGAAAACCTTAATCTACACATCCAAGAAATTCAGCAAGCTCCAAATAGGATAAATGCAAAGAGAACTGCAGAGAGACATATCATAGGGGAAAAAAAAAAAAAATGGGAAACCCAAACATAAGGAAAATTATTGAAAGTAGGAGCTCTGGTGGAGTAATGCCTAAGGCATTTGACTGCTAATCAGAAGGGTGATGGTTCAAACCCACCAGCCACTCCTCAGAAGGAAGATTGGGCAATCTACTTCTGTAATGGAAAGTAGTAAGAGAAAAACACATGGCCACTTACAAAGGAACCACGAAGAAATTAACAGCTAACTTCTCATTAAAACAGTGGAGTATAGAAAGCAGTGGAATAGCATATTCAAAGTGCTAAATAGTTTTTGTCAACATATATTCTGTATACATCTTGTATCCAGCAAACTTACTTCCAAAATTATAGAAGAAATAAATATATTTTCCTTTAAGCAGAAACTGAATTTTTTGTTAGCAGACTTACATACATGAAAAAATAAAGGGAATTCTTAAGGCTAAAAGCAAATGGCCCCAGACAGTAACTTGAATCCATAAAAGAAAACAAATGAAAAACAAGAGCACTAGTCAAGGTAATTTTGTAATTACAAAAGACAGTATAAATGGACATTCTTTTCCTTTTTTCCCTTCACTGATTTGCAAGGCAAATGTTTAAGACAATATGTATATTGATACACACTTTTTTTTAAATTGTGATTTGGGTGAAGATTTACAGAGCAGATTCACTTTTCATACAGCAGTTCACATACACTTTGTCTCATGACATTGACCACAGTTTACCACAATGCAACAACTCCCCTCCCACTTCCTCCCCATAGTT
>NW_006921828.1:1578536-1580707 GCF_000298275.1 Orycteropus afer afer | reverse complement strand
CAATCCATGTAGTTATCAATTTCTGTATATTTGATATAATTTTCTCTCATCTTTTAATTATTTATCAGCAGAGTTGATCCTTTAACAGCTTGTAACTTGTTTTTTTTTTTTTTTTTTTTTGAGGATTGTGTGATTGTCAAGTGTTACATGCCTAAATTACAAGCAATAGCATTCACTGATTTTCACCTTGGTCTTATTTAATAACCTTTGTTTCACTGCCAAATCTATACTTCTTCATTGCTTCTTGCTGCTGCTGTCATTAACACTGGTTTTGCCGTGTTTAGGAGCCATGATGCACTTCACAGTAATCTTTTGTAAAGAAAATTAAACACAAAGATAATGCTACAACACTCAAGAGACTCACAATCACACAGACTAGGATGTTCCTGCCCACAAGTTGAAGTTTACACTATTTTACAGTAAATTTTTAGATATAAAGCACAGTACAGTATATATGTAAGCCAGTAACACAGACATTTATTATGGCTATGAAGACATGTGTATTATAGGTTATATAGATACTGTACCATTTATACACCTGGCGGCACAATCAGTTGTGTACAACAGACATGAGATGCATATGCTGCATGCAGGAAGGTGCTGCATTTGCTATGTCTTGTTCTCCAATCAGGATTTCTGAACTCTATTATAACCTTATGGGGCCACAGAGGGATATGTAGTCCAACATTGGGCAAACAGATATAATGGGGCAAATGATTGTATATGTTTATTTTTGGGTCTAGAACATATGGAGAAACCACTTTACAACCTAGCACAAAGAAGGCAGGTAGAAACAAAGCTGTACTGGTCTAAGGAAATAACTCTAGGTGGTAGTTTTATTCCAGAGGAAACCATGAAGAGTAATACAAATGGTTAATAAGAAGGTTGATGTAATAAATGTAAACGTATATATGTTCTCCCTATTTCTCTAAGGTTTTTGAAGACATAAAATTGTATAAAGTATTAATTATTTGAGGACTCCTTGGGTAGCACAAATGGTTCATGTTCATCTACTAATAGAAACGGTGGTGGTTCAAAACCACCCAGATGTACCTTGGTAGACAAGTCTGGGAACCTGATTCTGAAAGGCCCCAGCCTTGAAAACTCTATAGAGCAGTTCTACTATGCATACAATGGGTTGCCATGAGTTGGAATCACCTCAACTGCAACAACAACAATAATTATTACAATGTGTTTTTGATCTTGTTACATACAGGGATTTAATATGTGTAACAATAATAGCAACAAAAAGAGGAGAAAAATTACTGAGCTATGGAGGAGTACCATCTGTACACCACACTGGAAGTAAATTAGTATAAATTGGAAGCAGATTATGATTAATTAAGGAGTGTGGTAACAACTAAAACAACCACAAAGAAAGTAACTCAAAATACATACTGAAAAATACCATTAGACCTGTCATTGAGTTAATTCTGACTCATCGCTATTCTATATGACAGAATAGAACCCCAAACTGCTTCCAAGGCTATACATTTTCAAGTAAACAGAATGCTCTCTATTTTTTTTCCAGCAGAGAAGCTGGTTTCAAAGCACTGAACTTTCAGTTTGTAACCAATAACTTAACCATTGTGCCACCAGGGCTTCTTTTCTAAGCTCTTGTACCAAATTGTAGCCACATCAGCAGTGTATGAGAGTTCCGAATTCTCCATATCCTTACCAACACTTGTTATTTTCTGTCTTTCTGATTTAAACCAAAACCAAACTCACTGCTGTCGAGTTTTTCCGACTCATAGCGACCTCTCCTTGGGTTTCCGAGGCAGTATCTCTATGGAATTAGATTGCCCAATCTTCCTTCTAAGGAGTGGCTTGTGGGTTTGAACCACCAACCTTCTGGTTAGCAGCCAAATGCCTTAAGCAGTAGACCAACAGAGCTTATAGCTCTTTAAAAAGCAGTCTGTCCATTCCTCAAAAAAGTTAAACAGAGATATCTTTTGACCCATTAATTTCACACCTCACAATATACCCAAGAAAAATTAAAATATGTGTTAATGCAAAAAACTGTACATGAATTTCCATGGTATATTTATTCACAGTAGCCCAAAGTCAAAACAATCCAAATGTTCATCAAAAGACAAATAGATAAACAAATGTAGTTGTGTTGGATAGGGTTCTCTAGAGAAACACAAAAACCAGCAAAGTATATATATATA
>NW_006921828.1:1573028-1577183 GCF_000298275.1 Orycteropus afer afer | reverse complement strand
CAGGTAGGCCACACCCCTGGGGAAACTCCCCCTAGACTGACCGGCCGCTTAGGACATAGTCATGTGATCCATCATGAGAAACAACACTCACAAGTGAAGTCCAGCCAAGTTGACAGATCTTCAACTATCACAGTAGTATATCCATATAATGAAATTTATTCAAGCATATAAAGTAATGAAGTGCCGATACATACTACAACATGGATAAAGTGTCAGTAATACATAATGCTAAGTGAAAGAACTAGCCACATAAGGCCAAATATTGCATAGTTATATTTATATGAATTGTCAAGGGTAGGCAATTCTATAAAGACAGGAAGTAAACTAGTGATCTAATGCTTGGAAGAATGCAGTCCATGGGTAACGCCAATGTTTAAATGCTCGTCTATTAACAGAATAGTTGTCAGTTTGAACTCATCCAGAAGCATCTTAGAAGAAAGAGCAGAACCTTGAAAACTCTATGGAGTGTAGTTCTATTCTCCAACACATGGGGTTACCACAAATCAGAATTGACTCTAGCAAGTGTTGTTTTTTGTTTTTGCTAAAAGGTATAGTTTATTTTCAGAGTGATGAAAATGTTCTAAAATTTATTGTAGTAATAGTTGAAAAATATTGTAATACAACTTGTTAGTGTCTCCAACTTGTTTTGACCTTATGCATAGCAGAACTAAGCATCTCCCAGTCCTGCATCATCTTCATGACCATTGGTCTGTTAGCATCTATTGTTGTCAATCCATCTCATTGAGTGGTTCCCTCATTTTCATTGACCCTCTACTTTACCAACCATCATATCTTTTTCTAGAAACTGTTTTATCCTGACAATATATTCAAAGTAAGTAAATTGATGTCTCCTCATCCTCACCTCTAAAGAACATCTGGTTATATTTTTCTCAAAGTGATTTGTTCACTCTTTTGGCATTCCATGGTATAGCTGATATTCTTTGTCAACACCACAGTTCAAACATCAATTATCTGTCTTGTTCTCAGTTCTCTGTCTTTTTCATTATCCAACTTTCAAACACATATGAAGCAATTGAAGACCATGGCTTAGGTTAGACTCAACTTAGTAATGTAATTGACATCTTTGCTCATTCAAACTTTAAGAGGTCTTTTGTAGCAGATCATGAATATACCTATTGGAAAGGTGATCCAACAGAATGCAGAAATTTCCAAACAGTATCATTAATATTACACAAAAGTAAAATTTTGCTGGAGATAATTCAAAATTAGTTGAAGCAGTATATTCACAGGCAACTGACAGAAATTAAAGCCAGATTTAGAAGAGAGCATGGAACAAGAGCTATCAATGCTGATGCAGATAGATCTTGGCTGAAAGCAAAGAATACCAGAAAGATGTTTACCTGTATTTTATTGACTATGCAAAGGCATTTGACTATGTGGATCAAAACAAATTATGGATAACATTGGAAAAATGGGAATTCCAGAACCTGTAATTGTGCTCATAAGCAACCTATACATAGACCAAGAGGCAGTTATTCAAATAGAACAAGGGGTTACTGCACGGTTTAAAATTAGGATGGATGCCTGTCAGGGTTGTATCCTTTCACTATAGTTGTTCACTCTGTATGCTGAGCAAATAATTCAAGAAGTTGGACTATTTGAAGATGAATGCAGCATCAGGAGTGGAGGAAGACTCATTATTAACCTGAGATATGTAGATGACCCAATCTTGATTGCTAAAAGTGAAGAAGATTTGAAGTACTAAATGATGAAGATCAAAGCCTTCAGTATGGATTAAACCTCAACATAAAGAAAACAAAAATCCTCAGTCCAAAGGTAAGATGGACCATGAAAACCTGAGCCTCCACAACCTGAAACCAGAAGAACTAGATGGTGCCTGGCTACCAATGCCAACCACTCAGAAAGGCATCAAACCTGGAGATCCTGGATAGAGTTGAAGGAAAAATGTGGAACAAAATTCAAAAACACAAAAATGACCAGAATTATTGGTCAGATAGAGACTGATGGAACCCTGGAGACTACGGCCCCAGGTTAATTTGAGCCTAGAAATGGACTCACTTACATGGATTGGCTCTCAGCCCAGTAGTAGAAAGATCCATATACAGAACACCTACTCTAGGGAGATACACCCCTTGGATCAAGCAGCCACGAGACACCAGAGGGGTAGTAGCCACATAGAGGGAAGGCTGGACAGACAGGAATCCACAGATGAGAGGGGCACAGGGAAGGTGTGGCCATGGGGAGGAGACGGGAAGAGAGTTTCTTACATTTGGGGAAGGTAATCTGGACAATGAAACCAGATGTGCATGAACTGTTGAATGTAAAACAAATTTGCTATGTAAATTTGCACCCAAAGCACAATTTAAAAAAACAAATAAAATAACTCCTCACAACTGAACCAATAAGCAACATTACAATAAAAGGAGAAAAGATTGAAGTTGTCAGGGATTTCATTTTACTTGTATCCACAAACAATGCCCATGGAAGCAGCAGTTATGAAATCAGACGTTGTATTAGACTGGGCAAATCTGCTAGAAAAAAAAAAAAAAGAAAGAAAGAAAGAAAGAAATAACCTCTTTAAAGTGTTAAAGAGCAAAGAGGTCACTTTGAAATCTAAGATGCACCTGACCCAAGTCATGGTATTTTCAATCACCTCATATGCATGTGAAAGCTGGACAATGAAAAAGGAAGAAAAAGAATTAATGCATTTCAATTATAATATTGGTGAAGAATATTGAAACTACCGTCAACTGCCAGAAGAACGAACAAACCTGCCTTGGGTGTAGTAGAGCTGGAATGCTCCTTACAAGTGAGAATGCCCACTTTGTCTCACAAATTTTGGTCATGTTGCCAGAAGAGGTCAATTCCTGGAGAAGGATATCATGCTTGGTAAAGTAGAGAGTCAGGAAAGAAGGGAAAGACCACAAGATGGACTGACACAGTGGCTGCAACGAAGGGCTCAAGCATAGCAAAGATTGTGAGGATGGCACGGGACTCAGCAGTGTTTTGTTCTGTTGTATGTAGGGTCACTATGAGTGGGAATCAACTCAATGGCACCTAATAACACAGTAAGTGAATATACCAAAGGCTACTAAATTGTAAACTTTAAATATGTGAAGTATATGGTATGTGAACTATGTCTCAATAAAGCTATTATGGAAAAAAGTCTTAATTCTCACCTAAATGGAACATAAATATTCACTTCTAATTTCTCCTGCCTCCTTTATGCTTTTATTTTTTAAAATATTTGTCTTAAATCCATCAGCTTTAATTTTAGGTTGGGGTGATTATTTTTGTTTTGTTTTTTTAAAAGCTGTTTTTGTTTATCAAATGATTTGCCATTTGTCCCAGTATCATTCTGTATGTAGTTCAACCACATTATCAATTCTACTTTTGCAAAAGAAATATGAATACATTTTGATGTTATGAAAAGAAAACTAATTAAAAAGAACACAATTAAAATTATAAAAGGAGTAACTTCAATATGTATTAAATGACTGGACACATTTTAGGAACTCTGGTGGAGTAATGCCTAAGGCATTTGACTGCTAACCAGAAGGATGGCGGTTCAAACCCACAAGCCACTCCTTGGAAAGAAGTTTGGGCAATCTACTTCTGTGGTGATACCACCTTGGAAACCCAAGGAGGGGTCACTATGAGTCAGATCCAACTTGAGAGCAGTGTGTGTGTGTGGGGGGGGCACATTTTACTCAGAGATCCTCCACTGCAGAAGAATAAGTATGAAATAAAAGGATCACTAACACTTAGAATAGAAGAGTCTTTTGAATATCTTGGGAGTAATCAGTACCATGAGAACAAATTGTTGAAACAGCAGCAGGGCCAGTAGAGGAGAGGAAGGCCCTTAGGTAATAAGGCATATGTTGCTAAAGAAAAAATAACACCAAGTCATGCATATTCTATTTTTCTAACAAATGTGTTTTTCATCAACTATGAAATGCTAATTTATTATTTGATAAAATATGACATATATGTAAATACATTTCTTGTCTAGTTCTTCCATTGCATTCATATGCCAGAATCATTCTTAATATATATCTTCACAATAATAATATATATTGTTGTTGTTGTTATTTGCCGTTGAGTCGGCCCTGACTCATAGCGACCCCTCCTTGGATTTCTGAGGCAGTATCACTACAGAAGTAGGATTGCCCA
>NW_006921828.1:1568273-1572833 GCF_000298275.1 Orycteropus afer afer | reverse complement strand
TTTTTTTTTTTTTTAACTTTTAAATTGAGAAGCAAACATCTATATAAAAGTGCATAAACATAAATGTAGAAAGCAGTGCATTATTGTAAAATCAACACCTGTGTAGCCTGCACATTTATCAAGACTAAGAACATTGCCAGTATCCTAAGCTTTCTCATCACCCTTCCAATTACTATTCCTTCCTCCTCCCTAGAGACAATCAATCCTGACTGCTAAAAGACATTTTGTATTGTTATATTCAAGGTGCATTTCTTAGAATTAGTATATAGTTGGCTTACATTTTATATTTTTATTCTAGTTTGATAATTTATGTTTTTAAGTGGAGTATTGTTTCCATTTATAATCAGTGTAATTTCTATACATTTCTATTTAAACCCACCACATTTTTATTTGTCCTGCCTGTTTGCTCTATGTTCTTTTTCCCCTCCCTCTTTTGCATTGTTTTCCTTAATCAATTTGCCTCTGTACTGGGTTGACAGTTACCCACTCTTTCACTCTGCTTTTGGAAGTTACCTTAGAGATTACAAGTATATCCCTGACTTATTACATTTAATGTACCTTAGAACTTCTACCCTTTTTCTAGGAATTCAAGAATCTTGGCACATTTTAACTCCATTTACCATACTCCAAACTGTTTGCTATTGATTTTGTGATTTTAAATTCTTTGTCTCTTCTCTTCACTCATCTATCAATCTATCTATTCTAAATTGGAAGATTTTCTTTAAGCACTTTGAAGACATCAACCTATTGTCTTATGACTTCCACTGTTTCCTTCAATTTAGTTTTGCTTTTGTTTTTTCGATGATTTGTCTTTCTTTTCTTTAATTTTAACTTTGGTTTTCTGAAATTTACTTACTAAACACTTTTCCCTCTTGGGTTGTGTATGTATATATTGCTGTTGAGTCAATTCTGACTCATAGTGATCATATATATATTTTTCTACCTTGGGATATCTTATCTATACCATGTGTACCTATACCTATATAGCTCCAAAACTTAAGCACTTGAAACAATACTTTCATTTGATCAGAGTATCAATTTGGATTTGTTCTTCTGTTGGTCTGACTGGTTTGTTTTCAATGGAACAGTTCATCTGAATTACCTAGTCTGTCCTTAACAAAAGTGGGTTTCTTCCCAGGTTTCTATTATTATTCTATTTTAAAATGTGGAAAATTAACATTGTTCACACAACTAGTAAATGAAAGATTGAGGAAAGTTTACATGTTTACAGGAATAGTCTTTCCAATTCATTAGTGCTCAATTATTTTGTAATTAGGGATATTAATGAAAAAGAAAAATATCTGCCAAGAACTTCAGTCTTAATCAGTTCAGTTAATATTTATTAAGTACATATTACATGTTAAGCTTTCACTAAAGCCCTGAGAAGCAGAGATATATACAGAGACAGGACAAACAGGATGATTTTCTTCTCTTAGTTCTCAATCTTGTGGTTGGAAGAACTTATGATGACTCTTAAAAACAAACAAATAAACAAACAAACAAAATATTCATTGCCATTGAGTCAATTCTGACTAATAGTGACCCCTCATTGGGTTTCCAAAGCTGTAAATCTTTACAGAATCAGATTGCTTTATTTTTCTTCTGCAGAGCAGCTGGTGGGTTTGAACCACCAACCTTTTCATTAGCAGCCAAATGCCTTAACCACTACACCACCAGAGCTCATTATGGTTCATAAAGGCAAACATAATTTTCATTTTGGCTATGCCATGCAAGAATAATTAATCTTTTAGATCAGTTAAAAGTTCTATAGAATACACATTAATGAATCCCTCTATCAGAACCAGAGGGGATGCTGGATAAAAGTTGCACTCCTGGGTCCAGCCCCAGTTTAAAACATCTGAATCTATTTGTAAGGTATTTGGACATTGCAAAAGCTTCCAGGTAGTTTTCATGCACAATTAAATTTGCAGATCTACTACCTTAAAGTTACCAAAACCAAACTCACTGCCATGAAGTCGGATCTGACTCATAGAGACCCCACCTTGGGTTTCCAGGATAGTATCACTACAGAAGTATATTGCCCAATATTCCTTCCAAGGAGTGGCTAGTGGGTTTAAACCACCAGACCTCTGGTTAGCAGTCAGATGCTTTAGGCACTACACCACCAGAGGTCCTCCTTAAAGATACAAGTGTTCTTTTAGTCTCCTACATTCTTCTCTTATAACTTATTCATTTGGTTTTCTTGAAGATTTTATCCTTTTCCAGGACTTTAATTACTATCTATATGCAGATAAATATCAAATCTCTTAATTTGATGTCCTGGAGAAGGACATCATACTTGGTAGAGGGTCACAAAAAAAAAAAAAGAAGACACCAAGAGAAAAATTGATCCAGTGGCTGCAACAGTGGCCTCAAACACAGCAACAATAGTGAGAATGGCACAGGACCAGGCAGTGCTTCATTCTGTTGTACTAGGTGTGGTGGTTGAGGCTGTGTGTCGATTTGGCTCAGCTTGGTTTTGAATGACTGGGAAGCTGGATGTAGTTATTCCCCATGAGACTGGTAACCAACTCCCTAGTGGAATCTACTGTGAATAGCTGAGTAGCTGCCTTAGGGATGTGGTCCAGTATATAAGATGAAGCTTTGAGAAAGATCTCTGGAGCATTGGGCACATCTGGATCCTGCATTTGGCCAAGTCTTCATCTGCCATGTTGTCTGCTGATCTTGAAACTATATCTGGACTTGAACTAGTGGCCTGCCATGTTGCTTGATAATGTTGGGACTGTGCCATTTTACTTGTTGACCCTGGGTTTGTCAACCTCAGCAGCCGGCAGCTTCTTAAGTGAAGGGATGTCTTTGATTTCATTTCAGTGGGCTGGGAGCAAGAGGCAGAGCTGAAGCCCAAGGTCGAAGGGCCTTCACCCAGCCCCTAGAGCTGGCACTTTAAATATAGACTTCTAGCCTCCTAAACTATAAGAGAATAAATCCCTCTTTGTTAAAAGCATATACCTTTGGTATTTTCTATTGCATCAGCTTTATAGAACCAAAACAAGAGGGTTGATATGAATGGGAAATGACTCAATGGCATTTGACAACAACAATAACAACATCTTTGGTTTAAATCTCTCTCCTGAGAACTATATCTTTAAGTCCATTTGCCTCTGAACAAGTGCAAGTGGGTATTCTGTAGACAAGAATGTCCAAAACTCACCAATTTTGTTGAATATTCTAACTCACTCCTTTTACTTTGTGCTGCTGTTATTTAACTAGATGTAAATATACATAATAAAACACTTAACAATTCAAAAATTTTTATTTAACAACTCAGTGATGTTGAGTATGTTCATTATCACCATCCTTTTCCCAAATCATTCTACCAACATTAACATAAACCCAGTGCTTCTTAAGCAATTACTCCCTCTTCCACCCTACTGCCTACTCTTGGTAACTACTAACCTTGGTCTCTCCTTATTTGCCTATTTCACATAATTAGGATCATACAATATTTGTCCTTTTGTGACTGAGTTATTTCACTCAACATATTGTTTTCAAGGATTATTTATATTGTAGTATGTATCAGGTCTTCATTTCTCCCTTCGACCAAGTGTATACATACTTCTTTATTGCTATTTAATGAATGGCCTCACCTACCATCCGTCCAGTTGCTCAAGTTAAAAACATGATCATCATCCTTGACTCCTAGTACGCTTCATAAACAAGTCCCAAATTAGTCCAATTTTTTACATGTTTACTTACATATCATTAGCTTTAAGCTTCTTTTGATTGAACAATAATTAGAACTTACAAAACAAACAAACAAATTAAACACACACACACACACACACACACACACTCAGCTTCTTGGCTCTGGTCCCTTGGAGCTCTGAATCTGAAACTCATGGAATGATGGTTAAAAATTCACATACCTTAGCTCCACCTCCTACCTACTAAATTGCAGCCAAGGAAGTAAGACTTGAGAATCTGGTTTCTTGTTTTGCTTTGTTTTAAATAAACATGTCCAAACAATTGCCATGCAAATAGACTTTTAAGAGACTCTGCTTATTGAATGGGACACTTATTGAGGAGTTAAATGTAGAACGTTCTTGTGTGTGGCAGAGTTTATTCCAACACATAGCAACCCTTTAGGAGAGAGTAGAATAGCCCCATGTGGTTTTCTAGGCATAAATCCTTAGGAGACTAAGTCTCCAGGTCTTTTTCTTCACTTGGAGCCAAAGGAAGATTTGAGCCACTGATATTTCAGTTAGCAGCTAAGTGCTTAAACATTGTACTACCAAGAAAAAACCCAACACACTGTCATTCAGGGAATGCCAACACATAACAACCCTATAGGACAGAGTACAACTGCCCAGTAGGAGTTCCAGGCTATATATCTTTACAGAAGCAGAATTCCATATCTTTCTACTGTGGAGCGGTTGGTAGGTTGAAACCATGGACCTTTTAGTTAGCAGCCCAATGCTTTAAAAACTATGCCACCAGAACAGGCGGGGCAAGATGGCGGACTAGGCAGAAGGATTGCACAGACCCTCTTCAACAAAGAAAAGGGAAACCAATTAACACAGACACAAAAGATAATCTTGG
>NW_006921828.1:1551811-1552280 GCF_000298275.1 Orycteropus afer afer | reverse complement strand
TATACACAATGGAATAGTATGCAACACTAAAGAATAATGTAGAATCTGCAAAACACTGCATAAGGTGGATAAACTTGGAGGATATTATGCTGAGTGGAATAACTCAGTCACAGAAGGACAAATATTGTATTAGTCCATTATTGTAGAAGTCAAGGAACGGTTTATATGTGGAAGGAAATTTTCTTTGCTGGTTACTATGGGTGGAAGGGGAGAGGAGGGAACACTGTTAGATAGGTAGAGATAAGTATTATAAGTATTGATTTGCGTGAAGAGAAGGGCAATGTACCAAATGTGAGCGACCAATATTGCAGCAGTGAGGATGAGAAAGACATAGAGAGGTACATGGGAAGTATAGACAACTAATATGAACCCTTTTGCACATACAGTACTGAGTTGTCAGTGAAGGCAAACGGGGGTATATGGACAGATAGATGGGTGGACAGGCTAAACTATTAGGTATGTCTATGAA
>NW_006921828.1:1534400-1550506 GCF_000298275.1 Orycteropus afer afer | reverse complement strand
TGCATTGTGGTAAACTGTGGTCAATGTCATGAGACAAAGTATATGTAATCTGCTGTATGGAAAGTGAATTTGCTCTGTAAATCTTCACCCAAATCACACACAAAAAAAAATTAAAAATTAAAAATTTCAGATGTGACAGGAAGCAGAGAGAATCTAACCCAAACCATTTATTATAGAGAGGAAAAGCTGAGAGATACAAGGTCACCAAGTTGGTTAGTGGGGCTCTGAAAAGGAAGCCAGGTCAGGTGACCTGCAGTCAAGTACTCTCCATTATACTAAGCTGCCTCCCTCTTTTCAGTATATTCAAGGCTAGAGATTATTTTAGGAAAAATTATCTAGACAAACTAGAATTCACTAATGACATTGTAAGTCACTCATGGACAATACGTAACTTAGCCATGCTCTTAAAAAATAAAAGAAAAGAAATCAGATATTTATTTAAGCTTTTCATGGTCTGGTAACATAGTGCCTAAGGCACTTGACTGCTAACCAGAAGGCTGGCGGTTCAAACCCACCAGTCACTCCTTGGAAGGAAGTTTGGGCAATCTGCTTCTGTAGTGATACTGCCTCGGCAACCCAAGGAGGGGTCACTGTGAGTCAGCTCTGACTTGACAGCACATAAAAACAACATGGTCAAGATTTCTAAATGTTTTTAAAGAAGACCAAAGTGTATTTCATATTAAAGGAGAAAAATGTACTTCATAGGTTTTTAAATATAAACTGCAAGTGTATTTGTAATTGTTTTAATTGTAAGGCAAGGCTTTGAAATAAAGCCTAGGAAAAATCAATCTAAGCAATTATAAAAACCCCTAAAGCTTTCCACTCAAAGAAAGCAAAGAAATTTTAATTGAGATTTAGATGTTAAGGAGTCATCTACCCCAAAATCTTAGTTGAGAAAGAATATACGTGTTTAACTTCATTATCTAGCTCTGAACTTGAAACTGTGATAAAAAGTAATAGTTTCATTCCAATTATTAAAGAAACATGTATTTCAGAAAAGGCAAGAGATGGTTGAGTGCCTTGTTAAAACTTGTTCAAAATGTCTTGCATAAACAGAAAAAATTTTCACATTTTGAAAGAGCAATAGTTTCAAAAGGATTTGTGAAACTCAGACTACAATAGCACCCAATTTTCTTACAGGTATCTAACAAACTTTAACACATGCATTAAAGGATATGAAATCTCCACATCATCAAATCTCGTCATCAAAGCATTTTTCAGGCACATGCTATGAACCCAGGGTCTGATGGGGCTTTCCCATTGTTTCTGCCCAATATCCCTGTGTTAGCTAAACTCTGGATACTCTGGGTGGTATAAACAGTCATGCTGTCAGTTGCTAACAGAAAGGTTAAAGTCTCCAGTATACCCAGTCCACCTTGGAAGAAAGGGCTTGTGATCTACTTCTGAAAACTTAGCCGTTGAAAACACTATGGAGTGGTGATAAAGGGCATCCTTGTCTCATTCCTTTTCATGAGGGAAATATTTTCATTCTCCCTCCATTGAGAATAATGTTGGCTGTTGGTTTTGTGTATATGCCCTTAATTAGTTGTTGAGGAATTTCTCTATTTCTCTTCTATTCTTATTTTGCTGTTATTTTTTTAAATCAATAATGAGTGTTGGATTTTGTCAAATGCCTTTTCTGCACCAATTGATATGATCATGTGATATTAATCTGTTGTTTTATTCATGTATTGGATTATTTTGGTTGTTTTTCTAATGCTGAACCATCTATTATCAGCACTTCTATTCAATATTGTATTGGAAGTCCTTGCCAGAGTAATAAGGCAATAAAGGCAAATAAAAGGCATACAAATTGCAAAATAAATAAAATTATCTCTGTCTGCCAATGATACGATCCTATACGTAGACACCTAGAGACTCAACAAGAAAACTACTGAAATTAACAGAAGGATTCAGCAAAGTGGCAGGGTGCAAGATCAATATACAAAAATCACTTGCATTCCTTTACATTAGTGAAGAGAACTCTGAAAAGGAAACCAGAAAAATAATACCACTTGTAATAGCCACACAAAAGATGAAATATTTTATTTGGGAATAAATTTAACCAGAGACACAAAAGACTTATACAAAAAAAAAAAAAAAAAACCTATAAAACACTACTACAAGAAAGCAAAAGATACCAACATAAATGGAAGAATATATTATGCTCATGGATAAGAAAACAACATTGTGAAATGTCAATACTACCCAAAGCAATCTAAAGATACAAATACAATTGCAATATAGATTTCATCATCATTCTTTAAAGTGATGGAAAAATTAATCACCAAATTGATATGGAAAGGAAAGAGACTCTGGATAATCAAACACTACTAAAGAAGAAAAACAAAGTAGGAGGCCTCACATTCCCCAATCTCAGAACCTATTATATAGCCACAGTAGTCAAAACAGCCTGGAAGTGAGAAAATGACAGACACATAGACCAATGGAACAGAATTGAGAACCCAGAAGCAAATCCATCCACTTACGGATAACTGATATTTGATAGAGTACCAAAATACATTAAATGGGAAGGAGATAATCTCTTTAACAAATGGTGTTGGGAACACTAGATATCTGTTAGATAGACAGAAAATGAAAGATGATCCATATCTCTCACCATATACAAAAGCTACTCAAGATGGATCAAAGACCTAACTGTAGGGATAAACTTAGGGGCCCTAATAAAACCAAAACAAAACCCACTACTGATGAGTCCATTTTGACCCATTGCAACCCCTATTGGGTTTCTGAGGTAGTAAATCTTTACCGAAGTAGGTTGCCTAGTCTTGCTTCTGTGGAGTGGCTGGTGGGTTTGAACCTTCTTGTTAGCAGTCAGATGCCTTGGGCACTGTGCTACCAGAGTTCCTTTAGGGACCCTAATGGATAGCATAAATACATATCAAGCCAAACTGAAAATGCACAAACACCACAAAACAAACTAGATGACAGGGACCTCCAAAACAATGAAACATTTATGGAAATCATAAGACTTCACCACAAAAGTAAAAAGAAAACCTACAGACTGGGAAAATTTTTTGCAATGACATATTGGACAAGTACATAATCCCTAAAATTTATAGAAAACTTTAATATCTCAACAATAAAAAGACAAATAATCCAATAAAAAATGGGCAAAATATATGAATAGATATCTCACCAAAGAGACATTCACACGGGTAACAAACACAAAAAGAAATGCTTGTGATCATTAGTCATGAGAGAGATGCAAATTAAAACAAAAATGAGGTATCACCTCACCCCAGCAAAGCTCAAAAAAAACAGAAAAAAGCAAATGTAGGTGAAGAGGAGGAGAGGCTGGAACACTCATACACTGCTGTTAGGATGGTAAAATGGTACAACCACTGTAAAAAATGGTATGGTGGTTCTTTAAAAAGTTGTAAATAGAAATACCATAGGGTCTAGCAATCCCGCTACTAGGTATATGTCCTAGAGACATAAATGTCATGACACAAGGAGATATATGCACACTCATGTTCTTTGCAGCATTATTCACAATGTTGTTGTTGTTATGTGCCATTGAGTCAGACCTGACTCATAGCAACCCCTCCTTGGGTTTCCGAGGCAGTATCACTATGAAAGTAGATTGCCCCATCTTCCTTCTGAGGAGTGACGGGTGGGTTTGAACCGCCAACCTTCTGGTTAACGGTCAAGTGCCTTAGGCACTATGCTACTAGAGCTCCTATTATTCACAATAGGAAAAAAATAGAAGCAACCTAAGTGCCCAGCAATGGATGAAGGCATAAACAAACTATGATACACGCACACCATAGAATACTGTGCAACATTAAAGACTAATGATGAATCTGAAAAACACCTCATAACATAGATCAACCTAGAGGACATTATGCTGAGTGAAATTAGTCAGTCACAAAAGGACAAATATTGTAAAACATCAAGAAAAATTTTACACACAGAAACAATCATTCTTTGAAGGTAGGAGGAGAAGAGAGAGTAAATCCCTAACAAGAGGATGAAAAGAAAACCACAACAAACCAAATTCACTTCTGCCAAGTCAATTCCAACTCATAGCAACCCCTCTGTGGGTTTCCGAGGTGGTATTTCTACGGAACTAGATTGCCCAGTCTTCCTTGTGAGGAGTGACTGGTGGTTTTGAACCTCTAGTCTTCTGGTTAGTACTCAAAATACCTTAAGCACTATGCCACCAGAGGTAGACACTTATTAACTCAGGTGAATGGAAAGGCAATATACAAGAAGGGGGAGGTCAGCACAAAATGATCAAGGCAAAGGATGACACTGGAAGGTGCACAAGAGTTAAAGACAACAAAGGTAAATGCCATTAAGTACACAATCCTGCAATAACTGTCATAATAATCTATGAGTGGACTTTTTATTTGATGATTTTTTTCCATTATTTATATATTTTGTATTTCTTTCTTTTTTTTTATTTGTGTGTGTGTCCTCATCATTTCTTGTCTTCTTTGATTTAACTTGCTTTTTTTCTAGTGTCTTGAGTTGGAAGCTTAGGATATACAAGCTAAACCTATATTACTTTTAGTATACCTAGTTAAGTTTGGAAATTCCCTGAAAACTCTATCTTTAATTATGTCTATGAATTTTGAATGTTGTATTTTCATTGTCATTTGGTTCAAAACAAATTTTGTTTCCATTTTAGTTTCTTTTTTTTTTTTTTTTTTGACTTATAAGCTATTTAGAAATGTGTGGTTAAAGTCATATAGCTGAGTTTTCCTATTAATTTTTATTATTCACTTGGTTAATTTTTTATTATTCACTTTGTTATTTTTGTATTATACACTAAGTTAATTTCACTTTGGAATGAGAACATATTGAAGGTTTAATCCGTTTGAATGCATTGAGTGAGCCTTTTTGCACTTCCCAGCATATGGTTTATCTTGTTCAATCTTCTATGTGCCCAGGAAAATAATTTTATAAATTTTGTAGTTGTTGGATACACACATAAGTAATTTCAAAGTGTTTAATGATGTTATACAGATAACATGTAAATGGCGTGTCCTTTTTTATTTAATTCAGTAGGAAAATATGTCTTTAAATTGGAGTGGTAACCATTTACATTTTATGTAATTATATATCTAGTTAGCTGAAATATCCCACCTTGCTATTTGTTTTTGACATGTTTTTCCTTGTTTTGCTTCTTGTCTCAAATACATAATTTTTAATGTTTTAATTTATGACCTTTATAGTTTTTTAGTTGTGTTTTTTTGTCATTTATTTACTTCTACATATATTTTTAACTTCCTCAATATTTTTCTATACTTGCTAAGATAGATAAGTCTTTTAAATATTATTTTAAAGGTATAGCATTTAACTATTTATCTACTTGAAGATAACTTGAATAGTTTTACTTCAACCTAAAAAAAAGATATTTTTTAACATATCTTATAATATGGGCCTCTGGAAAATAAATCCTATCAACTCTTGTTTCTCTGGAAATTTTTTATATGGTTTTATTGCTGGAAGGTCTTTTCCTCTTAGATTTGGAATTCTAGGTTGAATTTTAGTTTGACATTTTGCACACTTCAAAAGTGTCATTGCTCATCTTAAGTTTTTATTATTTCTAATAAGTAGTCAGTTATAATCCATACTGCATTTTTTAATGTATTTTCTCTGGTTGCTTTTAAGATTTTTTTTTTTTATCCTTAGTTTTTAGCTTGTTTAACTATAGTGTGCCTACATATGTTGTTCTTTGTATTTACCTTTGCTTATTTCTTGCCAGACTTCTTGGGTTGATGCTTTTCTTCAACTTTGATAACTTTTAGCTGTTATGTCTTCAAATATTTCTTCTGTCCCATTCTCTCTCACATTTTCTAGAACTCCTTTAACATGTATATTATAGTATTCAATAGTGCCCTTCAGTTTAGATAGTCCGTAATATTGTATTATTTTTTGAAGACTTACTTTCCTCCAAAATTCAGTTTGAATAATTTCCATTGGCCTGTCTTTGTGCTCATTGATTCCTTCTGTATATCTAGTGTTCTGTTAAGCACATCCAATGAATTTTTTATTTTGGAAATTGCTTTTTCACTTTTAGAATTTCTATTATTTTCTTCCTTAGACATCAATTTTATCTTGAGTTCTTTATTTCTTTCCTCATTTTGTCATCCATTTCTGTTATATTTCTTATCATATCTTTATACTTTATTTTTGTTATTTTTGAGAATATACAGAGGAGAATATACACCAATTCAACAATTTCTATATGTACAATTCAGTGACATTGATTACATTTGTCAAGTTGTGCAATCACCCTCCTTTCTCAGTTGGCCCTCCTTCATTAACATAAAATCACTGCCCTTTATGAAGAAGGAAGAGGCCTTCCACTTCTCCAAGAATTGGCCAGGAAAAATCTTATGAATAGCAGAGAAACACTGATAAACTACTGGGAAACTTTATGAATAGCCCAGAAACATTGTCCAACACAGTGCAGGAAGATGAGCCTCTTAGGTCAGAAGGCACTCAAAATACAAACGGGAAAGAGCTGCCCCATCAGAGTAGAACCAACATTAATGATATGGATAAAGTAAAGCTTTTGGGACCTCCATTTGCTGACATGGCATGACTCAAATTGAGGAGAAACAGCTGCTGATATCAATCAATCATTGGAACATGGAATATATGAAGTATGAATCTAGGAAAATTGGAAGTTGTGAAAAATGAAATAGAGTGCATAAAGATTGATATCCTAGGTATTAGTGAGCTGAAATGGACCAGTTTTGGCCATTTTGAATCAGACAACCATATAATCTACTATGTCTGGAATGACAATTTGAAGAGAAATGACATGGCATTCATCATTACAAAGGATGTTTCAAGATCTGTCCTCAAGTACAATATTGTTGGTGATAGGATAATATCCATACACCTACAAGGAAGACTGGGAGCTCTGGTAGCATAGTGCCTAAGGCACTTGACTGCTAACTAGAAGGCTGGCAGTTCAAACCCACCAGCCACTCCTCAGAAGGAAGATGAGGCAATCTACTTCCGTAGTGATACTGTCTCAGAAACCCAGGGAAGGGTCACTATGAGTCGGGTCTGACTCGATGGCACATAACAATAACAACAAGGAAGATCAGGTAATACTACTATTATTCAAATTTATGCACCAACTACCAAAGCCAAAGATGAAGAAATTGAAGATTTTTATCAACTTCTGCAGTCTGAAATTGACCGACCATGCATTCAAGATTTGTTAATTGTCACTGGTGACTGGAATGCAAAAGTTGGGAACAAAGAAGAAATACTGATAGTTGGAAAATTTGGCCTTAGTGACAGAAAAAACGATGGAGATCTCATGATAGAATTTTGCAAAACCAATGACTTATTCATTGCAAATAACTTTTTTCAACAACACAAATGGCGGCTACACATGTGCACTTCACCAGATGGAGTATGGAGGAATCAGATTGACTACATATGTGGCAAGAGGCAATGGAAAAGCTCAATAGCTTTAGCCAGAACAAGGCCTGGACCTGACTGTGGAACAGACCATCAACTGTTCATATGCAAGTTCAACTTGAAGTTGAAGACAATTAAAACAAGTCCACGATAGCCAAAAATATGACCTTGATAATATCCCTCCTGAATTTAGAGACCATCTAAAGAATATTTGATACATTGAACACCAATGGCAGAAAACCCGAAGAATTGTGGGATGACATAAAAAACATCATCCATGAAGAAAACAAGAGGCCATTAAAAAGATGAGAAGGAAGAAAAGACCAAAATGGATGTCAGAAGAGACTCTGAAACTTGTCCCCTTGAGTGGAGAGTAGCTAAAGCAAATGGAAGAAATGACAAGATAAAAGAGCTGAACAAAAGATTTTCAAAAGCAGCTCCAGCTGACAAAATCAATTACTATAATGAAATATGCAAAGACCTGGAGTGAGAAAACCAAAAAGGAAGAACATGCTTGCCATTTCTCAAACTGAAAGAACTGAGGAAAAAAATTAGGCCTGGAGTTGCAATATTGAAAGATTCTATGGGCAAAATATTGAATGATATAGGAAGCATCAAAATAAGATGGAAGGAATACACAGAGTCACTGTACCAAAAAGAACTGGTAGATCTTCATCCATTTCAGAAGGTGGCATATGATCAAGAAACAATAGTATTAAAGGAAGAAGTCAAAGCTGCACTGAAGGAATTGGCGAACAACAAGGCTCCAGGAACTGATGGAATACCCATTGAGATGTTTCAACAAACAGATGCCCCACTGGAGGCACTCACTTGGTTATGCCAAACAATTTGGAAGATAGCTACCTGGCCAACTGACTGGAAGAGATCCATATTTGTACCCATTTCAAAGAAAGGTGATCCCACAGAATGTGGAAATTACCAGACAATATCATTAATATTGCACACAAGTAAAATCTTACTGAAGATAATTAAAAAATTGTTGAGCAATATATTGACAGAGAACTTCCAGAGATGCAATCTGGATTCAGACGGGGACATTGAACAATGTCTCCTTGAGGACTAAGCCATGATAGTTTCAATTGCCTCATATTCATGTGGGAGCTGGACAATGAATAAGGAAGACTGAAGAAGAATTAACGATTTTGAATTGTGGTGCTCGTGAAGAATGCTGAAAGTACCATGGACTGCTAAAATAACTAACAAATCTGTCCTGGAGGAAGTGCAGCCAGAATAGTCCTTGGAAGTGAGAATGGCCAGACTTCATCTCACCTACATTGGTTATATTGTAAGAAAGGACCATTCTCTGGAGAAGGATGTCATGCTTGGTAAGGAGGAGGGTCGACAAAAGAGGGGAAGGCCCTCAGTGAGATGGATTAAGACAGTGGGTGCAGTGATGGGTTCAAATATAGCAAGGATCGTGGAGCTGGCACAGAACTGGGTGGTGTTTTGTTCTGCTGTGCATATGGTCACTATGAGTTGGAGATGATTCAATGCCATTTAACAACAACAACAACAACACTGCCCCTTAAGTTTTCTATCTCATCCTTCGAGTCACTATTGTTAATTTGATCCCATATAGAGAGATCTTGAAAGAGCACAATGCTCAAGGCAGACATTCTTTTGTAATTAAGCTAGATCATTGTTTGACTTTAGGAAGATTTCAGGGGATATTTTTGGTTTAAGAATTAAAGATTATCTAAGGGCAATAGTATCAGGGGTTTATCCAGTCTCAGTGACTCCAGAAAGCCTGAATCCCATGACAATTTGAAATCCTGTTCTGCATTTCCCCTTTTTTGATCAGAATTCCTCTATAGAATCTTTATCATAGTTGTAAATGTATCTATTATACAACTTGGGCCAATTCAGCTTTTTTACAGGAGTACAGATTATTGACAGCAATTCCATGAATTGGCTGTGCAACCCCACACTTATTCATTGTGATTTTTCATCACCATAGACTGAAACTCAGTGCTCCATAAGCAGCACTCCTCTTTTGTTCCTGGTAACCTCCCCTCTTCTGTTCCTGGTAACACTAATAAACATTGTTCTCTGTGCATTAGCTTTTTCTGGTCTTTTTGTATAAGAAAGGTCATGCAAGATTTGTCCTTTTTTGATTGACTTTTTTTACTCAGCACTATATCTTTAAACTCCATCAATATTGTAGCATGTATTAAGATTTCATTTCTTTTACTGGTTAAATAGAATTTCATTTCATATATGTGTCACATTATGTTTATCCACTTATCTGTTGATGGGCATTTAGCTTTTTGCACTTTTTGGCTGTTGTGAATAGCACTGCAATGAACATTGGTGCACAAGTTTCTCTCTGAATATCTGCTTTCATTCACTTCTTTTGGGCATATAGGAGTGGAAATACTGGGTCATGTGGTAATTCTCTTTTTAGGTTTTTGAGGAACCGCCACATTGCTTTCTACAATGGCTGCACCATCTTACACTCTCACCAGTAGTAGATAAGGGTTCCAATTTCCACATATACTCACCAACATTTGTTATTTTATTTAATTTATTTTTTAAAATCTTTGCCATCTTAGAGAAAGTGAAATGGTGTCTCATTGTGGTTTTGATTTTCATCTCTCTGATAACTAATAATATTGAGCACATTTTCATGTGCTTGGTGACCATTTACCTGTCCTCTTTCTGAAACTTCTATTAATGTCCTTTGTTCAGTTTTGATTGGGTTACTTTTGAATTTCTAATGTTGAAGCATTCTTGCATTTCTGGAATAAATCCCGCTTGGTCATGTGTATGACTCTTTTAATATGCTGTTATGTTATGTTCATTAGTATTTTCTTGAGGATTTTTGCATGTATATTCATAATTTTTGGCTTCTAATTTTCTTTTCTTGTGGTGTCTTTGTTTTGGTATTAGGGTTATGTTTGCTTCACAGAATGAATTAGGGAGTATTCCTTCTTTCTCGATCTTTTGAAAGAGTTCAAATATTATTGATGTCAATTCTTCTCTAAATCTTTGGTAGAATTCCTCAGTGGCAATATCTTGTCCAAGACTATTTTCTGTTTGGAGGTTTTTGGATCACCAATTCAATCTCTTGTTATGAGTCTGTTGAGATTTTCTGTTTCTTCTTCTGTCACTTTGTATAATTTGTGTGCTTCTATGAATTTTTACATTCTAAAATTTATTCAGTTTGTTGTCTTATGGGTTGTTCATAATATTGTCATAATTGTCTTTGTTTCTACCAAGTCAGTTGTATTGTCTCCTCTTTCATTTCTTATTTTGATTATTTGCATCTTATCTCTTTTTTCTTTATCAGTCTAGATAAAGGTTTGCCAATTTTAGTGATCATTTCAAAGAACCACCTAGCTTCAGGTTTCGTTTATGCTCTCAATTGTTTTTCTGTTTTCAAATTTATTAATTTATGCTCAGGTCTTTGTTATTTTCTTTCATCTGGGAGGTTTAGGTTTAGTTTTCTCTCTCTTTCTAGTCTTTGAGTTATAGAGTTAGGCTGTTGATTTGAGATCTTTCTTCTTTTTTACATGTAGGCATTTATTGCTATAAGTTCTCCTCTGAGAACTGCCTTCACTGCATCCTATGTTTTGATATGTTGTGTTTCCATTTTCATTTGACTCCAAGATGTTCATGATTTCTTCCTTGACCCACCGATAGTTTAATAATATATGGTTTAGTTTCCATTTGTTTATTTTTCAATTTTCTTCTGCTATTGATTTCTAGCTCCATTGTGTCAGAGAAAATAAATTGTATGATTTCATTCTTAAATTTATCAAGACTTGCTTTGTGATCTAACATGTAATCTACCCTGAAAAGTGATCCATGTGCACCGAAGTAGCATATATACTGTGGTGTTATTGAGTGAAATGTTCTATATACATCTGTTAAGTCCAGTGCTTCATTGTATCATTCAGTTCCTGAATTTCCTTTTTGATATTCTTTCTACATATTCTGTTCAATATTGAGTGTGGTTCACTGAAATCTCCAACTATTATTGTAGTGCTGTCTATTTCACCCTTCAATTCTTTCAGTGTTGACTTTATATATTTATGTGCATCCATGCTGAGTGCATAAATGTTTATGATTTTTAAATCTTCTTGACGATTAATCCTTTTATCATTAT
This sequence comes from Orycteropus afer afer, assembly GCF_000298275.1. Classification (NCBI taxonomy): domain Eukaryota; kingdom Metazoa; phylum Chordata; class Mammalia; order Tubulidentata; family Orycteropodidae; genus Orycteropus; species Orycteropus afer. The sequence continues at coordinate 1,538,961 of NW_006921828.1, read as the reverse complement.
ATAATGTCTAATTTATCTCTTCTAACAGATTTTGTCTAATTATCTAATACTAAGTTTGCCATTCTAGCTCTTTTTTGCTATTATTTGCAAGGAACATTTTTCCTCCATCCTTTTACTTTCAACCTATTTGTGGTATTGCTTCTAAGTTGTGTCTCTTGTAAACAGCATATAGTTGGATCACATTTTTTAAATCCATTCTCTCCCTCTCTTACTTTTGATTGAAACATTTAGTATCTTCACTTTCACTGTAATTATCAATAAGAAGTTATTTACTACTGACTTTTTGTTATTTTGCGTGTGTGTGTCTGTGTGCAAAGTATTCTTTGTCCTTTTCTTTTACTACTTCTTGCTTTTGCATTTTGTTGGTTCCTTGTAATTAGCCACTTTGGTTCCCTTATCCTTTCCTTTTGTGTATGATTTTCAGATATTTTCTTTGTAGTTACCATGATTATTACATTAAGCAGCTTGTATTTATAACATCCTAGGGTAAGCTGAAGTAGCTCTAGTGGCACAGTGTTTAAGCACTTGGCTACTAAGGGGTCAAACTCACCAGTAACTCTGTGGGAGAAAATACTTGATGATCTGCTTTCATAAATACTGTAGCCTAGGAAACCCTATGAGCCACTACTCTGTCCTATAAAGTTGCTATGAGTTGGAATCAACTAGATGGCACACAACAACAGGTTGATAACAACTTGACTTCAGTAACATACAGGTTATTCTATATATACCCCTCAGGCCTGGAACTGAACTTACCCCTGTTGCTCAACCTTCAGCCAAATGATAGACAAGCTTATAAGGTGAATAATAACACCAGGGAGGGATGCACTCCTTAGAACAATTAACCATACAAGATCAAAAGTCAGCATTTTCCCAGGCATAGAGCTCAGTAGCAGGAAGGGATAGGAAAGAAGGAAAAATGGACATGGCAAACAGAGGAAGGAAGTGGGAAGAGTACTGTGACATTGTAGGGATTGCAATGAAAGTCACAAAACAAAATGTGTACAAATTCTTGAATGGAAAAACAATACAAAGTTAAAAAAAAAAAAAGAAAAGTCTATGCTTATACCATTTCTTCCCCCACTCCTGCCATTTTGTTGTTATTATTTGTTACACGTTTATATTTCATGCGTCCTTTAATGTGATTTTAGTCTTGTTTTTTTACACATTTGTTATTAGGAAGCATGAAGGACAGAGCAATTTGAATTGTTAAGCATGAATGTCTTATTACTTCCATGATGAATATTTTAGGTCTGATGATGTTGTTCCATAATTCCATTTCACAATGCTCAGCATATTTGATTCTTGGTTCTTATAGCTCTTCAGTCTCTAATTTCAACTACCTTACCCTCTAGTTCACTGATTCTTTCTTTACCTAATTAAATCTGTTGTTAAATCCTTTCACTGTCTTCTCATTTTAGTTATTATCCCTTTTTCTGTTGTAATTTTTTTATTTTCTTCTTTTATCTCTTTTTTTAAATCTTCATTTTATCCATGCATTATTTTCCTTATTTCTTTTTGATCTTTGTCTATATTTTCCCTTAGCTTTTTAATCATGTCTTAAGTTATATTATATTTTTCCATTCTTTTCATTATTTTGTCTCTCACACATGTGATTTCAATTCTTTCATCAAGTTCATTGGGAGAGGCCATTATTTCTCTTTTTTTGTGTGTGTTTTGTAATTTTCTGTTGGGGCACTGGTATTTTCAAGACTGTTAATTTTCTCAGCTTTCCTCAGTATTTGGACTTTCTGCCCACACTACTTCCTGCAAAGAACTCTTATGTGGGTCAATCTTTCAACCTTTGTTTACTGCTTTCTCTGCAAGTCTGTGTTTAGCTCCTTCTTCTTTCCTGATGTAATTAGAATTCAAATGGTCTATATCTCTGTTTTCAACCTTCAATGTGTCCAAAACACACCAGAAAACATACTGTTATTCATCTGTCTACCAGTGGGGTCTATTATTTAGGTGATATCATGCACAAATCAATCCATCTCCCCTATCTCTGGTCATCACTCTTTTCCTTCTCTGTTTCTGCAATCATGTTTTCAGTTGAAAACTTTTCCCCAGCAAGCCCCCTTTGGAGCTGGAGGTTACCCTTCAGTTTTGCCCAGAGCATCTTTCCCTGCTACTTATATCTGAACTAGCATTCAGAGGAAACAAAGGCAGACTTTCATATCAGGAAGGAGGAGCTCACACCTAGGGAAGTCATTTCTAATGGTTTCAGGGGCCTGAGTTGTGGCGTGCATACAGAGGCAGGTAGTATACTGACTATGAGAGCAGACTCCACTGCTGGGGACTTCTGTAGCAATTTTCAGCCATCTGGTAGTCAGCAGTGTCTGGATTGGGGAGGTGCATGCACACACAGAACTGTTAAAGCAAACAAACAAATCATATTAAACCAATAATAGAAATAGAAGTTTATTTAATATATGATTTGCAAATCAGGGTAACATTTAAATTGTTGTTGTTGTTGTTATGTGCCCTCGAGTCAAACCCGACTCATAGCGACCCCTCCTTGGGTTTCCGAGGCAGTATCACTACGGAAGTAGGATTGCCCAACCTTCCTTCCGAGGAGTGGCTGGTGGGTTTGAACTGCCAGCCGTCTGGTTAGCAGGCAAGTGTCTTAGCCACTATGCTAACATTTAAATTAGAGAATAAAAAATGTACTGAAGATGAGAGAACCTCTAAAAGCTCTTAAAACAAATTGGCATGGATAAGGGGCCAGAACAGAACTGATAAACATTTAATGGTCAGGAAGGATTTCAAACAAGTAGTATCTTGAAGGACAATTCAAATAATTACTAATTTACCCTAAAACATAGCTCACAGTCTAACCTTTAGAGTATCCATTTCCTGAAATTGACTGAATTCTTCAAAAGAGCCTAGGGCCCAAGGCAAAATGCTCTTAAGTGTTTATCTAGACCACTGTTTGATTCAGAGGTGACTTTTAGAAAACTAGTTTTTCCAAGGCACAAGTTTGAAAAGGATATCTGAGGGCAAATGGACTGGATGGGTAGCCCAATTCCATGGACCCCAGATATCTGGGTTCCAGGGGAATTAAATTTTTTTTCTCAGCATGGACCCCCAAAGAGGTCTGTCTTATTGAATTTAGAACATAAGCTTAGAGTTCTGTCTCTTTGTATATGCATGGGATGTAGCAGTTAGGAAGTTAGTCTCTTCTGCTTAAGTTACTTCCCTAGTTCACAGTTGCTGGCAACTTACATGGCTTGGGGGCAAGGACATGCAAGGTGCGTAGAATGTGGCTTATTGTTGATTCTTGCCTGTCTTCAGTTTCCTGCTGCTGTCCTCTGCTCCCCAATTCAAACAGGCTGAACACTGTTTTCTTGTTATATTTCATGTTTTATTTATGAGGGAGTATTGAAATGATGATCGGTTTATGCTGCCATCTTCCTAGAATCCATTCCTTAAAATATTTACAATATTTTTTAAAAATCTTTATCTAGTAATTCTGATATCTGAATTTTCATTGTAAATGTCTCTCTTGAGAGACCCTGGGTGGTGCAAACAGTTAAGCGCTTGACTAAATAGTTAAAAGCTGATGGATCAAGCCCACCCAGAGATGCCTTGGAAGACGGGCTTGGTGATCTGCTTCTAAAAGGGCACAGCCTTGAAAACCTTATAGAGCAGTTCTACTCTGCATACATGGGGCTGCTATGAGTTGGAGTCAACACAAGAACACCACGTCTCTATTGATTCCTTTTCTGTCGATCATTTGTCATATTACTATGCTTCTACAGAGCTCTGTGGCAGCTCTGGTGGCATAGTGTGTAGGACAACTGACTGCTAATCAGAATGCTGGCAGTTTAAACCCACCAGTCACTCCTCAAAAGGAAGACTAAGCAATCTACTTCTGTAGAGACACTGCCTCGAAAACCCAAGGAGGGGTTGCTATGAGTCAGAATCAACTCAAGGGCAGTGAGTTTGGTTTTTGGTTTTGGAAGGAGTTCTGGTGGTGCAGTGGGTAAGGCATTTGGCTGCTAACTAGAATGTTAGCAGTTCAAACCTACAAGCTGATCTGTGGAAGGAAAATGAGACAATCTAATACCATAAAGATTTATAGCCTTGGAAACTATAGGGGTTGCTATGAGTCAGAATTTACTTGATGGCAGTAGGTTTGGTTTGGTTTTCATGGAAGTCTGGGGTGTTTTTTTGATGCTGGAAATTGTGGATGGTACATTTTAGACACGTGATTTTGTTATTTTCCTTTGAAAAATGTTGAGTTTTATTCTAAATGGCATTTAATTTGTTGGCAGTCCATTTATATACGATCGAAGCTCAGTTTAAGACTTTATGATAGGCTTATTTTAGATTCTCCATCAGTTCTAGGTCAATGCTCTTAGCCCTTGAGTGAGCACCTTCCTCTTAAGTTATGGCCATCTAGGGTTTAAATGAGAAGATCAACATTTCTACCAGTCACTTCTAAGTTGACAAGATTTTAAACCCAAGAACTCCTGAGAATTGGGCAACTGCTGAAATCTCTGTTTAACTTTTAGGTCACTCAGATGCTGCTTTCTGATTTTTTTTTTTTTTTTTTTTT
>NW_006921828.1:1530756-1534300 GCF_000298275.1 Orycteropus afer afer | reverse complement strand
TATACATTTCTTTTCACACTCCTTTGGCTTTATTCAATCCAAATTGGTTCTGATTTTTTTTTTTTTTTTTTTAATTCTCCCTTAACTTTTGCAGTTTAGGACTCAGTCAAGAATCGAACATGAATCTGCATTCATATTTGGTTTCACCACTTTTTGGGATTTTTTTTTTTCCCCTCAGTACCAAGCTATTCTGGCAGACCTGAACTTCAATCTCTCTCTCCTCAGCCTGCTTTCCCTCTTCTTTTATTTGTAATAGCAAACTACATGCATCTTTAGGAAAGGTTGGATAAATATAGAGTCCATCTATTATGCTTTCCTTCTTTCAAAGATTTATAATAGTTATTTTTAGGGAACTTAAGCAGTTATAAAATACTCTGCCATTAAGACAAACAGAATTTCTCTCTTCCTAATTATAGTTATTATAAAATCCCTTTCTAACAACCCCAACATTTCAGTCACAGTGGATCTGCCTCTGTAGTGTGTTTTTTTCCCTGCTCTTCTTGGCGTTTAATTCTTTGGTTTTCTCTCTTCTCATGTCTGTTAATTTTGAATCCTGGACATTGTAAAATAAAGTAGAATCTCTGAGTATCTTATTTTATTCTGGAGAAGATTTAATTTTCTTCCAGAAACATTTAAAGCACAGACATATTATTTTTACACAATTATGGAATGAGATGTTCCAAGGTCAGATTTCAGTGTTTCACATAGAATTTAAAAGGGATGTTAAACAGAGGTCTTAAATTAAAGTAAGAAAGAAGGAAGATTTCGCTGGGGACACATATGGATCTTACAGTATTATCAATAACTTAACTTAATAAAGTACACTATATTTTATACAATTATGAAAATATTTATCATAGTTCTTATTACTTACAAAACATAGCATTAGAATTTATATTTTAATAGATATAAAAATGTGTCTCCTACTCAGAGCACTTTCACTTTCTCAATCTTAGATGTCAGGAGACTCAGGGAGGAGAAATCTCATGAAAAAGAACATAAAATTAAAAGAAAAGTAAATAAATAAAACAAAAACTCACTGCCGTTGAATCTGTTTCAAGACATAGTGACCCATCCTTGGGTTTCTGAGGAGGTATCTCTACAGAAGTAGATTGCCCAGTCTTCCTTCCTAGGAGTGCCTGGTGGGTTTGAATTGCCAGCCTTCTGGTTAGCAGTCAAATGCGTTAGGCACTAGGCCACCAGAGCTCCTAAGAGAAAGAACATAGCATAATAAAATAAATATGTCATATTGCACTGGGAAAATCTGCTGCAAAAGACTTCTTTAAAGTGTTAAGAGCAAAGATGTCACTTTGAAGATTAAGTTGTGCCAGACCTAAGCCATGGTACTTGAATTGCCTCATATATATGTGGAAGCCAGACAATGAATAAGGAAGACTGGCAATCTACTTCCGTAGTGCTACTGCCTCGGAAACACAAGGAAGGGTCGCTATGAGTCAGATCAGACTCCACAGTAGTGGGTGCATTGCATTTGCGTGTGAAGAAGAATTGATGCTTTTGAATTGTAGTATTGGTGAAGAATACTAGGGAGCTCTGGTGACATAGTGCCTAAGGCATTTGACTGCTAACCAGAAGGCTGGAAGTTCAAACTTACCAGCCACTCCTCAGAAGGAAGACTGGGAAATCTATTTCCATAGAGAAAAGTCTGGGGAACCTAAGGAGAGGTTGCTATGAGCTGAAATTGACTAGAGGGCAGTGAGGTTTTTTTTTTTTTTTCCAGTCAGAAGAAGGAATAAATTTGTCCTGGAACAAGTGCAGCTGGAATGCTCCTTGGAAGTGAGAATGGCCAGATTTCATCTCACCTACTTTGCTCATGTTATTAGAAGACATCAATTTCTGGAGAAGGATATCATACTTGATAAAGTGGAGGGTGAGTGAAAAAGGAAAAGACCCTCAACAAGATGAATTGACACAGTGGCTGCAACATTGGGCTCAAGCATAGCAAGGACTGTGAGAATGGCACAGAGTGGGCAGTGTTTCGTTCTGTTGCATATAGGTTACCATTAGTCCAAGCTGACCCAATGGCACTAAACAACAATGACAACATAAGAGAATAAGTATGAATTGAATTTTACTTAAAAGCCCAAGCAATTTAGGTAGCTAGCTTTTGATTGATTCCCATAGATAATTTTTATATTTCAAAGCAAAGATAAGATTATTGCATTGCATTAGAATACATGAAATGTCCAGGTGATAGCTTCATAATATTCCCTAAAAGATAGCTGATTTTTTTAAAGTTTCCATATTTTTGATTTTCTGTATTATCTTCTCAAAATAGGGTCTTATGTTATGTTTCCACATTTAGTAGGATAAAATGTTTTACATCAACGGTTTGCTAACTCAAAATATTACTTTTTAGCAGATGTTTAATATGTGAAATAGTTCAAATTTGATTGGATGTCGTAGAGTAGAAAGGATCCTTGGTGATGTCATGGCTAAGTGTTGGGCTGCTACAGAGAGGCTGACAGTTCAAACCTACCAGCTGTTCTGTGGGAGAAAAGATCTGATAATCTTCTCCCATAAATATTATGATTTAGGAAACCCTGTCGGTCAATTCTAACCTGTTCTGTAGGCTTGCTGTGAGTCAGAATCAACTCACTGGCACCCAACAACAACAACAGTTTACGTAGAGGTGTCAGTAGAGCTGTTTTATCCTTTAGATTATCCAGGCAGAGGGCCTACAAGTTTTTATTGTGTCTTCACAAGAACTGAGATTTCAAAAATATATATGGTTTCCAAGCTCAAAAAGAAATTTAAAAAATATAAATTAACAAATATTTTATGGAATATCTACAAACCATATTTTCTGAATCCTATTATCTATAAAATTTCATCATTTACGAGAACAATGTCTGGATTAAACTTTTCTCACTTTGCAAGAATTCCTGAATACACTTGGCAATTGCTAAGAAGTTACAGACAATAAATTAAATGAGTTTCTCATAAGTCATATCATTTCAAAAACAAAGTTATGATATTATTTTTAAAATTTAGTTACTTTATAGTACGGGAACATTTCAATGTTTAATGATTTTTGAGGTTTCCTAAAGCAGAGTACCCAGGGCCTACAAAATCTTTAAAGTGAAGGATCCTGGTATCACAAGTTTTGAGCTTCTCCTTCATCCTGCTCCATTCTGCAGAGGTCCAAGAGAGCAGTTTTAGAACCACAGTAGTGCTCTCTCATGCCTCTTCAAGGTCATAACATTTATTATGAGCTTAATGCATTTCAAGAGTTACAAGTGTGGTCATTAGGGAATGAGCAAGATAAAATTAACATCCATGTAGTCTTTTTTCATTCTTAGGATTATTAATGACAATATATAATAACTATCAACATTTTAAAGCTGGAAAATGGTAACAGTAAAACCTATCCCTGAATGATATTCAACCTATTCTTCAATAACATTACCTTAGACATTAAAAACAAACCAGAGGGGGCAGGGCAAGATGGCGGACTAGGCAGAAGGATTGCACAGACCCTCTTCAACAAAGAAAAGGGAAACCAATTAACACAGACACAGAAGAT
>NW_006921828.1:1521289-1522641 GCF_000298275.1 Orycteropus afer afer | reverse complement strand
AAAAAACAGGACGTGATTAGGAAGATATTTGAGATTCTGGACTCTCCACTTTTACATCAGATCACTAAAGTTTCAACTTTTTTATCACCTATCCTACAAAAACTTACAGGAAGTGAGCTAAATTGCCTACAAATACAACCTGGCCCCTTCAGATAAATAGTGTTTTGATAATTAACACACTAGGGAAGTAACAACACATGGCAGTTTGGTTTTGTGTTATAACACCGAGTTCTGAAAAAAATTTAATTTCTTGAGTTTTAATTGAATGTCCTCACACCTTTTTAATTAAGATTATTCTAGATCTACAAGTTACAAGCAGCACATTTTTCAGCAAATTTTTAAGGGATTGTTTTACAATGAAGTTGTCCCATTTGGTGTCAATCATAGAGGGTACAGGCTCTACAGCAACAAAACAAAACAAAACATGAAAACAAGCATTTAAAATCTTTCTTTTGGAGGAATTTATAACCAAAGATATGATGAACTAGCCTCAGCAACAAGTATGTGCTTTGGAGTCTTGGTAATTTAAGTTTTGAATATAATTTTAGCATAATCTCTTTGTTGGGAAATTATACCAGCTCAGGACAATTTCACATTTGTAACTAATGTTATTGCTGTGTGGGGCCCTTTTGTGTGCATTAGCAGTTGACTTATTGTTAAAAATTTGACCTTGATTAGGACCATAAAATTCTAACTTGCTTACTGAGTGTACCCTTTTATTCTTTTGGAGGAGTGATAAAAATACACATGGGATTTATTTTTCAAATAACTAAGCATGAATGTATTTGTCCTTCTTCTTAATATTGACAGAATACTATACTCCAGCAACTTTGCTGCAACCTATTTAATAATTACCTAAATAAGCCTTATTTGTTATTCATAAGCTTTCAAGTACCCACTACTTTATCATTTATTATTTTTACTCATCATTGTCTATAATTGCCTCTTAAATGCTTTCAAATAAAACTTCTTCTTTACTTCTCATTTCTATTCCTTCCAGAATCATTCCCCGTAGTCAAGGTGAATCATTCCCACCCTTTTCTTACTGTTTTGTTCTAAACAAGCACATTTACTGTGGTCTATGTGACTAATTTCATTTACAGACAGTCCCTTGGTTATGAACATCTGACTTCTGGACAACTCATACTTGCCCTTTAATGTTCTATAAATTTGCCCTCACTTTGAAACGAATGGACCAAGCACTACTCAACATATTCTTATTCACAGTCACCTTTGCTTGCTGCATGTGCAGCTTTTAAATCATTGACAATGCTTTGATCATTTTCTTACACAAAATTAAGGCTAAATAAGAACCATAGGCACCTATTTTGACTTACCTATAAACTCGACTT
>NW_006921828.1:1517310-1520308 GCF_000298275.1 Orycteropus afer afer | reverse complement strand
AAAAAAAAAAAAAAAAAGCCTACTTCAATCAGGCAATGAGATATCGTTTGGTCCTAGTTATTCAAATCTGTCAAAAGATTAGCGGTATGACTGCTCTGTGTTGATGATGCTGCTTGAATATAATCTTCTCATAGACCACTTTGAGACAGGAGCACCAGAGTAAACTGACTTTTATCTTGACTGAATTCCCTGAAGGTATTATGAATCCACTGCTAGTCATCTTACACATGTCAAATATTGGAAAATATGTATTCAAGGGCCATTAGACCCACCCCTGTATTATAGCTGGGCAATCACTGAATGCAGTGAAGGACTGCAAAGATGTGGTTTTGGCTCACTGTGTCTTGAAAGTTGAGTAGGGTTTGCAAGTCATTGGATTCAAATGGAGGGTTCGTGCAAAACACGTTCTTAGCAAGAGTTCATGCATTCAGTGCAAAATTGATTATATATTTCATAAAAGCCACAGTACATAGACTACTATGGAAATATCCTCTTACTTCATGCCAACAAACCAAGAACTGCCTCCTCAGCAGAAACAAAGTAAATTAAGAGATGAAGCACTAGAGACTCAGTCTGGATTGGAGATTCTCCAACTAAATCAGGAAAACAAAGAGAGTCCTAAGTCACAAAACATAATCATCAAATAACCTTGGCATGCAACATTTCAATAAGGCTAGCATTCATTTACTCATTCATTCCTTCATAAAATTTTTTTTTTGTTTTTTGATCAGCTACTAAAGAACTGCTGTTGTTGTTGTTATGTGCAGTTGAGTCAGATCCGATTCATTGAGACTCCTCCTTGGGTTTCCGAGGCAGTATCACTATGGAAGTAGATTGCCCCATCTTCCTTCCGAGGAGTGGCTGGTGGGTTTGAATCACCAGGCTTCTGGTTAGCAGTCAAGTGCCTTGGGCACTACGCTATGGGGGTAAAGACTGTTACTCACTTTTGCAATTCCAGTACTTACATGTTGTATGTGCTTAACATACTGTCCTTGCCTTGTAGTAGCAGGGCATGTCCTCTAATGAATACAATATTAGATACTCTGTCAGAGAATCATTAAAAGTAGGAAGTCACTTTCCAATATTATGCTTTCAATAATTTAAATATTTATTTCTCTCTCAACCTTTGATTTTTTTTTTTGACTTTCAAATAGTACTTTCTATTTGTCTATGATTTCTCCCTATATAATGATGTTTACATAAGTATTTGTCTATTATTCTTCCCTGTATACTCATATTTGCAGACCAAGGCTCATATCACAGGATAAACTTGGCAATCTCAGTTAGGAAGTGTCTTAAATTTAGATTTTTGATGCTATCTTCAAACGAGGCATGATATGTACTTCCAAAAGATCTTCACCTTTCATTTTTGACACTAAGTCCCCGGGATATGAACCCCTGACTTACAGACAATTTGTACTTGTCCTTTAATGTTATGTAAATTTGCCCTCACTTTGAAATAATTGAATCAACACCTACTCACAACAAATTCTTCATCAAAATCAGCTTTACTTGCTGCACGTGCAGTTTTTAAATCATTGAAATGTGGACCCTTTTCTTGCACTAAAGTAAGGCTAAATAACTTACCTACAAATTCCACTTAAAGATACACTGAGCAACAGATCTCACTTGTAATCCAAGGACTGCCTGTAAAACATTTCATAATTAAAAATATTTCATAATTTTTAGTATATTTTTTGGCATGTGTGCACTTTCAGTATGCCTGGAATTTCAGAAAATTAATGTGTTCTGGCTGTTCTTGATCTTTGAGAGGTCCTGAGTGAATCTATGTGAGTCTATGGGTAATATATATATCTTGTGCTTGCACATGATGTGACTGTGTTGATTCTCTGACCAAAGCATTTGCTTATTTATTTTTTGGTTGTTGTTTTCATGAGAGCCTGTCACCAATATGAAAATATGTTTAAAAATCTAATTATAAGTTTTTAAAACCCTAACAGCAAAGGATTGTTTGTTAGGTTCAACAGCAACAAGTTAATAAGATAAAACAAAACAAAACAAAAAACCTATTGCCACTGAGTGGATTCTGACTCATGGCAACACCATATGTGCTCCATCAAATTTTCAATGGCATATTTGGTTAAAGTAGCCCATTGCTTTAACCACAGCATTATGAGAACTCCTCATTAATGTGTGAAGAGGCCCTAAAGTGCTTTGTGGAGGCATTAGCAAATCCATTAACAATATTTTCAACATATTTTGTCTCAATGCTAACCATTGGTTCATCAGTCCAGTGGTCACCAAGCTTCATATTAGAGTCTGTCAGTATCTATAGTGAAGATACAAATACATACAAATTTTAAATACATTATAGTTTTAGCTGAGACTCCAGAATCAACATTCTTTTATGTTAATGGCAGCCATTAATAGAATCTTGAGATCTCCACTGATTTGCTTTGTGACTGTTCATTAGAGAAGTGTTCAAATGGCTGAGATTCCTGCAGTTACCAGGATTCTTCAGCTGTTCACTGCCCCTTGCTCACCTAGGTAGCTGTCTGTATCTCTTTATCTTGGAAAGTGTGTATGTATGACACTCTTTTATTAGTATTAGACATTCCCTGTGGGACTGAGGAGTCATGTATATTAATAGAATATGTAGGGAACTGCCTCTGTAGCACTTTAAATTTTTAAGTATCAACAGAATTGAGAGAATTACAGTTGGAACTCTCACTCCCCTGGCAACATTCACAGTGCTTCCATCTGCATTCATTTCAAACATTTAACTAAGATTATCTGGTTGCTAATCTAGCATTCTAAAATATCCTGGATACATTTGAGTGGAAATACTTTATATTGACCTTTTTTTCTTCTCCACCCCTTCAGTTACTTTTCAGTGGAGCATACTTGAGTAGTTTTTTTATAACTTTTTTTTTTTTTTTTTAGGATTTGGGTGAAGATTTACAGAGTAAATTCACTTTTCATACAGCAGTTCACATATACTTTGTCTCATGTAAGCTTACCACTAAACTAACCTATC
>NW_006921828.1:1506403-1515564 GCF_000298275.1 Orycteropus afer afer | reverse complement strand
TGGTCTATGTATCTGTCATTGAACCAATACCAGGCAGTTTTGACTACTGTGGCTGTATAGTAGGTTTTGAGATCCGGCAATGTGAGACCTCCTATTGAGTAGTTTTTTGAGACCTAATTTGTAATTCCTTGGCAAACATCAGAAAATATTGACATGCTAATGATGCTAAAATGCAGATTACACATTGAAATGACCATGACTTATTATAAAATATATTATAGTTATTTTACTCCCAAAACTGTTCATAACAAGTCCAGGGGCAATATCTTCCTCTCTTTTAACCTTGGGAATTAAAATAAAGATTATATAGGCATCTTTCAAAGACCACATTTTGGACTTGCAAAAATAGCAGATTTTGTTATTTTTTAAGTCCATATTTATTGGATTAACAACTTTAATAACACCAAGGTTGCTAATTTGCTGATTATTATCAACTAATTTTTGTTCTGAAGAATTCAGAGTACCTTGTGTTCATCTTGAAATAGCTGCAAAATGCAAGTATCAGTTTTGAATGAGGTGATGAAAGTCAGATTGTTGTATCTGCATGTGAATAATATTAACATCACTAAACCCAAAAGCCACTCCTCAGAAGGAAGGTTGGACAATCTACTTCCATAGTGATATCGCCTTGGAAACCCAAGGAGGGGTCACTATGAGTCATGTCTGACTCGACAGCACAAAACAACAACAACAATAACAATCAGAAAGAAAACAAAAATCCTCACAAATGGACCAATAGGCACTGTCATGATAAATGGAGAAAAGATTGAAGTTGTCAGGAATTTCATTTTACTTGCATATACAATCATCACTCATGGATGCAGCAGTCAAGACATCAGATGTCATATTGCACTGGGCAAATCTGCGGCAAAAGACTTCTTTAAAGTGTTAAGAAGTAAAGATGTCACTTTGAAGACTAAAGTGAGCCTAACCCAAGCCATGGTACTTTCAATTGCCTCTAATGCTTGTGAAAGCTGGACAATGAATAAGGAAGACCAAACAAAGGTTGATAATTTTGAGTTGTGGTGTTGGGGAAGAATACAGAAAATACCATGGACTGCCTGTCCTGGATAAAGTGCAGCTAGATGCTCCTTGGAATGAGACCTACTTTGGTCATATTATCAGGAAGGACCAGTCCCTGGAGAAGGACATCATGCTTGGTAAAGGGGAGGGTCACTGAAAAAGGGGCAGACCCTCAATGAGATGGATTGACACAGTGGCTGCCACAACGGGCTCAAGCATAACAAGGATTGTGAGGATGGTGCAGGACTGGGAAGTTTTTTCTTTTATTGTGCATGGGATCACTATGAGTGAGACCTGACTCAACAATGCCTAACAACAACAACAGCAATAATAGTAATCTGTGGTTCCTGAGGACAACAGACCAAAATACTGAAGCCAAATTCAATGCCAATGAGTTAATTCCAACTCCTAGTGAGACCCCCACTGGGTTTCTGAGGCTATAAGGAAGACCAATTATTATTATTCAAATTTATACCCCAACCACTAGCGCCAAAGACAAAGAAATTAAAGATTTTTACCAACTTCTGCTGGCTAAAATTGACCAAACATGCATTCAAGATGTATTGATAATTCTGGTGATTGGAATGCAAAAGTTGGAAGCAAAAAAGTTGGAAAATATGGCTTTGGTGATAGAAATGTTGTTGGAGATCACATGATAGAATTTTGCAATATCAAGGACTTATTCATTGCAAATACCTTTCTGTAACAACATAAATGATTATAAATATGAGTCTTGCTCAATGGAATGCTGCGTAAACAAATTCACTACATCTGTGTAAAGAGATGATGGTGAAACTCAATATCATCAGTCAGAACAGGCCCAGGGACCAACTGTGGAACAGACTGTCAATTACTCATATACAAGTTTAAGTTGAAGCTAAAGAAAATTAAAACAAGTCCACAAAAACCAAAATATGACCTAGTGTATATCCCACCTGAATTTAGAGACTGTCTGAAGAAAATATTGGATGCATTGAATACCAATGATTGAAGACCAGATGAGTTTGGGATGACATCAAAGACATCATAAATGAAGAAAGCAAAAGACAGGAAAAGAAGAAAAGACCAAACTGAATGTCAGAAGAGACTCTGAAACATGTTCTTAAATGGTGTGTAAAGCAAATGGATGAAATTATGAAGTAAAAGGAGCTGAACAAAAGATTTCAAAGGGCAGCTCAAGAAAACAAAATATTATAATGAAATATGCAAAAACCTGGACTTAGAAAACCCAAAGTGAAATACGGTCTTGTCATTTCTCAAGGTAAAACTAACTGAAGAAAAAATTCAAGCCTTGAGTCACAATATTGAAGGATACTGCCAAAGAGGCAGGGAGGCTGCATCTTCTGACCTCCTTTAACCCAAGAGGAAGACAGAATTACCATAAGTAGCCCAAGGCCTATTCCTGTGAGGCCAGACATGCTGCCTCCCTCTAGCCCTTTCACCAACCCTAACACCAACCATTCCTCCTGCAGCACCCACCACCTCTCTGCTAGGTTCAAGAATTTGCTGTAGTGGCTACACAGAACTCACAGATTATGAGGTTTATTAGGGATACAACAGGCTATACAATTCAAGTTCAGTAATGTGCTCAGTCTCTTGCAGCCCGCCATCTCTGAACCAACAGTCTCTCTGTCTCTCTCAGCAGTGCGTGTCTCTTGAGTTCTCTCTCTCAGCAGCATGTGCCTCTCATGTCTCTCAGGAGCACATTTCTCTCAGCAGCATATCTTTCTCACCCAGCAGTCAGACAGACTTCTTCTGCCTCTAAAAGGGCTCTTTTTGAGCCTGGCAGAGTGACCACTAACCAATCCCAACATCAGAATTCTATACTCCTGAGAGAGAGCAAATGTCTCAGAAGATTGCTTCATGTTGGTTCAACAGAAATACCCCAGGTGGATAACTTTAGCAGTTAGGAGCTATTCAATTGCTCACAGCAAATTCCACCGTGGAGTTTACAAACAGTTATGGCTAGAAAAGCCACACTATGTAATTTACTACACTGCAGATACTATGGGCAATACAGTGATTGATGAAGAAAGCATCAAAAGAATATGGAAAGAATACACAGAATCACTGTATCAAACAGAGTTGGTTGAGGTTCAATCATTTCAGGAGATAGCATATGATCAAGAAGTGATGGTATTGAAAAAGAAGTCCAAGATACACTGAAGGCATTGGTGAAAAACAAGTCTCCAGGAATTGTTGGAATACCCATTGAGATGTTTCAACAAATGCATGCAGTGCTGGAGCCACTTACTCATCTATGCCAAAAAATTTGGAAGGCAAATATGGCCAACCAACTGGAGCAGTCTATATTTGTGTGCATTCCAAAGATAGATGCATTCCAACAGAACGTGGAAATTATCAAGCAAGATCATTAATATCACACGCAAGTAAAATTTTGCTGAAAATAATTCAAAAATGATTGCAGCAACATAATGATTAATAATATGGAATGTACCATGGACTGCTAGAAGAATGAACATATCTGTCTTGGAAGAAGTCCAGCTGGAATTCTCCTTAAAAGCGAGAACTGCCAGACTTCATCTCACCTACTTTGGTCATGTTGTCAGAAGTGACCTGTCTCTGGAGAAGGATATCATGTTTGGTAAAGTAGAGGGTCAGTGAAAAAGGGGAAGACCCTCAATGAGATGGATTGACACAGTGGCTGTGAGGATAAGTTCAAGCATGGCAATGATTGTGAGGATAGTGTAGGACTTGGCATTGTTTCGTTCTGATGTACAGTGTTGCTGTGTGTCAGAACAAACTGGATGGCACCTAACAACAATAGTCATCTAGTAGTCTGGATTACCCTGGCAGATTATTCTCCTCTTGAGGGAAAGACTGTGATATTTTAACAATTAAGAGTCAATTTTATGAAACCAAGCATAAAAACTTTTGTTATGGACTGATGAGAATCAAGATTTTATCTAAAGTAGATTGCAACATTTCCTCCAAAGTTAAAAGCAAAGCAGGCAAATACAAATCACCAAACTACAACCTCACTTTTCACTGCCTATTATATAGCAAAGTGGAACTAAATAAAGATGCCTGAATTCTTAGTGTTCTTTGCTGATTCCAAAATTAGCTATAGATTCTGTTTTAGCTTAGATCATTAGAGTATGTCTCCGGAAAATAATTTCACAAGAGATCTATTTGGATTAAAAATGCATCCTGATGACTCCTTTCATTGCAATGAACAACCAAATTAGTCTGAATGTGTTCCTTTCCAGAAAGCATATAATAGAATAAGTGATATTTACAGCAAGTGCCTCTGAAGAGTCCAGATACATCCTACATATGCTGTTCTTTTAGCAAAGATGAATATTGACTTTTCAATTCCATGTCTACCACGGTCTCAGAAACATATGATCGTCTTTGAGTCCTCTTACTTTCCTGCATATATATTACTGCATCCAGTTTCCAGATTTTATTCTGAGGTTCACTGTCCATGCCTTTGATCATCATGCTCTTAGCTTCCTTTTACTCAAAACTTTCCTTTCTCTGCCTATGAGAAGTGGGTTATTTGTTAATGTTCTCTGGTTTTAGGAGATGTCTATGGTAACAGTGCTATTGTATAAAAGTGATAGTTGTTGGAAGATGTTACACTTTGCCAGGAAATTCACAAATTTGTGGTGTATCACTTGGGCTCTGATGCTAAAATTGATTTGCAAACACTTGAAAAGTATCAAGATTTTCCTCATTTCTGTCTCCTACCTTAGGTGAAGTACAGTAGCATGTTACTTGGTTATCTTAAAGGGACTTTTGTTCACCTAGAAGTGTTGCAAATCATGGTTGTATTCTGTATAAGCTATTATTTTGTTAACTCTACAAACCTATATGAATTAAATATTAAATGAATAAAAAGAGAGAAGAGTAAAGGGGAAGGGAGATAGAATCTAATGTATGGGAGTCCCATGGAGTAAGGTATCCCCAAAGCTGGTTCCCTAGGTGGCACAAATGGTTTCTGCTCAACTGCTAACCTAAAGGTTCATGATTCAAACATACCCAGCAGTACCACAAAAGTAAGGCCTGGTAATATGCTTCTGTTAATAAAGCTTGGAAAACCCTATGTATCACAATTCTACTTTATAACGTATGGGGTTCCCATGAGTCTGAATCAACTTGAAAGCCACTAACAACAGCAAGGGTAGCTCCCTTCCTGCCCTATCTGCAGTATGATTGCATGAATCAAAAATACATTCAAAAGTTTTTGTTTATTTTGCTTATACTACCCTGAGTTGGGTTTCTGTCACCTGTACTAAGTTTTAGCTAATAATTCACTGTATGAATAGTACTGAGTATGCCACACATTATAGCACTCAACAAATTCTTAAGTAAAAAATGAACAAATAAATGCTTTTGGATCAGAAGGAATTTCCAAATTGGTTCTAATCCATGCCTTTTTGATCAATTGAGATTTATATATGGTAAATATTTGATAATTCTACTGATTGTTGGGTCCTATGGATTTAGAAGATTCTTGTAAAGTTCCATAGTAACACAAAATTGAGTAAGTTTTCAGTGACAGTTCCTTTGTGAATCTAATGAAATCCTTATATTATAACTTAAATGGTAGAGGTTAAAAACTAAACTAAATGCAGCAAGACACCAAACAGAAGCAACACTTATGCCCCCACAATTCAGGCACAACATAGACCAGTCCCACAACATGACTTAATGACTGATTTGTTAGTTCTTAGAGAGCATGAGATAAAAGGAATCTATAGTTTGATTTGTCCAACCTCTGTTCCTTCATATGTAAAACAGAGATAATAGTTCTGGCATAGATACTTATTAGACTTTGACTATCTTTCATGCAATCCCTCTTTCAAGTACCCCTAGCTAAGCTCTGGTAGCATAGTGCCTAAGGCATTTGCCCGCTAACCAGAAGGCTGATGGTTCAAACTCACCAGCCACTCCTCGGAAGGAAGGTTGGCTAATCTACTTCCGTAGTGTACTGTCTCAGCAACCCAAGGAGGGGTCGCTATGAGTTGGGGCCGAATCGACAGCACCTAACAACAACAACAACAAACTAACCTTGGAGGAATACTCAATTGTATAAGGTTTTTTTTTTTTTTTTAAATATTTATTTTTTTATTGTGCTTTAGGTGCAAGGTTACAGAGCAGAGTTTGTTTTACATTCAACATTTCAGGTACATTTGGTTTCACCCCCCAATGTATGAGTTTTTTGATGGAAAGTAATGTTCATCCTACTATAGAATCAGAACACTCCAGATTCTTCTCTCTTCCGTAGCATTTGAGTTAGATTTAGCCCGTTAGATTCTTTCTTACTTGATTAAGTGATGTAAGTATTTGAAAAGTTGTAAGGCATTTATTGCAAGGGCCACTGATAGTGTATTGAACAGTCATTGCTTCTAGGAGATGTTGGGATTATTGCAGCCTCAGCCACTGGAAATTCTTCCTTTCTTTTCCAACCCAGGTTCTTTAGCTCCTTTCACTTCTGAGAGCTCCCCAATATCTTTCCAATTGATTTCTTCCTAGTAAATTTATTCAGAGTCTGGTTGTGTAATGAGAATGATGACTAATACAAATATCTACTCCAACAGTACTTTACTAAGAATTAAATGACTTATGTTTATAAGAGCTGTGGCATAGTGCCTAAGGCATTTGACTGCTAACCAGAAGGCTGGCAGTTCAAACCCACCAGCCACTTCTCAGAAGGAAGACTGGGCAATCTACTTCCATAGAGACACTGCCTCGGAAACCCAAGGAGGGGTCACTATGAGTCGGGACCGAGGATGCTATGGGAGTGAGTTTTTTTTTTTTTTCATGTTTATAGGGCACTTAATGTACTGTTTGGCTCATGGGCCTGCTGCTATAAGCTAGTGAATAGCATGGTTTCTGACACATAATATGACTACTAAATATTTGCTGAATGAATACTTAAATCACAGAGAGACTTGAAAATGCCAAGCTGTAGGACAACTTCATATAGTTTTCATCCCTTATGAAAACACATCCCATGTTGTGATTAATGTAGACACTATATGGTATATGTGTTTAAATCAAAATGCTCAAGATTACAGAAATCTTCATTCTAAATCTTCATTCTTGGAAACAGCTTTTCTCAACTATGTACAGAAAATTTCATTCATTTTCACATTTTATCCATCAAAATTAATTATCCAGATTTCACATACAGCTTTGGAGAGAGCCTTCTGAAATGGAGTGACAAGACCACCAGGACCAATTGGACTTGTTCATTCTTTATTCAATGTAACTTTTTTCCATAGAATCCTTCCATATACAGTTCACAACTTGTAATAGTTGTAGAAATTAATTAGTTTAGTACAAACAAATAGCCCACAATCTTGGAGCCCAAGTCAATTCTACTTCTATCTGATCTGCAGTAATTGTTTGGATGTTTGATGTTTTAGTTAACCTTCGTTATTTTTCACTACTCAGCATCTAATTCCCTCAACTTTTTGGCACTGGTACTTTGATTATTGTTGGTGTATTTTCTTTTCCTCTCTCCCAGTTACCTTGTGTGCCTCAGAGGAAGTTGAACCCACCTCCAACTTAAGTCGATTAACATTGCCAGTTCCCCTGGTTACAGAGATGGGCCACAGGGCATACAAACCAAGATGGTCAATAAGTTCTGAATAGATATTTAATGAGAGCTTCTGTGACAGAAGCTTCCTTGCACATTTAAGAGAGCTATGAGAAATATGATTAAGCTTTCACCTGCGAACTAAAAGGTCCATAGTTGGAACCCAGCAGCTGCTCTGGGGGAGAAAGTTATAGCAATCAGCTTCCATGAAGATTCACAGCCTTGGAAACTCTAGAGGCAGCTATTCTCTGGCTTATAGAATTAGCAGGGTCAGAGTTGACTGGACGACAGTGGGGTATAAGAAATATGATATACTCTTGATATGCAGGAAGAAGAAAAAGAAGTTTGTAGTCTTTGTAACACCTGGTAGCCATTTTGTGATAGTATTAGGATGAAGAAACCACCATCAAGAACAAAGAGGAAACATATAAATAAATTGAATCTTTGTAATATTTTTGGTCTTGATTCTGGGAAGTTTTAGTCCTTACAGTTACTTGTGTCATTAACTACCTTTATTGTTTAATGTCATATGAATGAAGTATTCTTTCATTTAAAACCAAAATTTTCTAATGATTCATGTGCTTTGGGGAACCTAGATTAAACTGAGCTCTTTGTCACATAGATGTCCATTATCTAAACCCATCACATTCATCCAAGTGTTTCTTTTCTGTCACACGTGGTTCTATCTGTCAAATTACCCAAGTGTCTCTGTGTTTGCCAATAAAAAAATGCTCTTGGGGATAAGCATCTGTTAGAACTTTTTCAGTTTCAAGTGACAGAACACAGACACAAATTAACTTAAACAATAAAAGGGATTTATAATTTATATCAGTGGGAGCATTGGTGATTCAGTGGTAGAATTCTGGACTTCCGTGTGGGAGACCCGGGTTCAATTCTTAGCCTATGCACCTCAAGCAGAACCACCACCCACTTATCAGTGGAGGTTTATGAGTTGTTATGATACTAAAAAGTTCTGTTAGCATAGTGCCTAAGGCACTTGACTGCTAACCAGAAGGCTGGCAGTTCAAACCCACCAGCCACTCCTCAGAAAGAAGGTTAGGCAACCTACATCCGTAGTGATACTGCCTGGGAAACCCAAGGAGGGGTCGCTGTGAGTCGGGGCCGACTCGACGGCACATAACAACAACAACAACAACATAGACAAGAGTAGTCTAGGAAAAAAGACTTGACAATCTACTTCCAAAAGTCAGCCACATAAGGTTTTCACTGGATGATTTTTAGAAGTACTTCCCCAACTCTTTCTTCCTAGTCCATCTTAGTTTAGAAATTCTGCTGAAACTTGCTCAGCATGATTGTAACTGACAGACAGATGGCTCCACTGACAGATGGCTGATGGCTGCATATGATGGTCATTGACTGAGAATCAAACCCAGGTCTCTTACATAGAAGGAGAGAATTCTACCACTGAACCACCAAAGTCCCCTTGTTCTATTTTTTTTTTTTTAACCATTATTTGTTGTTGTTGTTGTTATGTGCCGTCGAGTCAAACCTGACTCATAGCGACCCCTCCTTGGGTTTCCGAGGCAGTATCACTACGGAAGTAGGA
>NW_006921828.1:1503590-1505948 GCF_000298275.1 Orycteropus afer afer | reverse complement strand
CTTGTTGGGGCTCAGAGACCAGTATTTTTTAAGCTCCCATGTGATTTCAAAATCTAACCAAGTTTGAGAACCATCACTCTAGTTCTTTCACACAGGCAGAGAATGCCACCAAATTCCTCCCTATTCTAAGATCACCCAACTTATGGAACTTAACTAAGAAATGGACATGGCAATAGAATGTTCTTTTGTAAGAGGATTCTGAGGTTTAATTTTGGCAAAAAAAACCTTCAAAGGTTGATATCAATTTTATGTTTTATGACAAGATCTTATTTTCAATTTCCTAATGTTTGTAGTGAGAAATAAAAGGAATAACAAATTTTCAATGGTATTTTCTGTGTACTCTGTAGAAACTATTATCACATTCCTGAAAATCATATTTTCACCTCCAAAGGTGTATTTCCATGGTTTATTTGGTGGTGTAACGGTTCCAGTGTGCTATTCACACTTTCAAAATAAGCCATGTCACCCTTTCCTCATGTGCCCTTTCCCTCCTAAAAGTTTTAACTTGCAGCTGCATCTTTTAAAGTCATATTTGCTATCTTTTATGGTGCTAAACATAAATTCCAATGAAAAAATAAGGGTTAGGAAGGGAAAATAAGGCCTGAAATCTTATATGTAAGACCAGAGAAATGCCTGATAAAGGGCTTGCTCCTGTATTCTTTTTTGATTTGTAATTCAACTCAATGAACTGTCAACAAGTCACCATACCAGAAGCACAAAATGAGAAATTTTGAGGGCCAGTGCACAGAATGAATTTCCTAAAAAGATTGAGGAATCAAACCATTTACGATAGGTATATTGCAACTGTGATTCACTGTGGGAAAACCCTGAGACCCAAAACCCTGAAATTTAAAATTCTCCAACTTTTCTGTCTAATGGTTAGCATGGAGAAAAGGGTTGTGACCACCTGTGGTCTCTGATTTACATGCACAGTTAAAACATCAAGCTTGTCATCTTTATGAATTGAGTTTAAAGATTGGTCATACCTATTTTTAGTGCCCAGGTTGTGTTTCTCTTCCGAGCTCTAGAAGAAAAACTGAAAAGAAAAGAAAATTATCAGAGAGGTATTGGAGAGTTATTCTACTTAAAAATGAAAGCAGAATTTTTGTTTTATTCTTATTTTTCATTTTTAAGTTATTTCTTTAAAATTGACTGGGTGGTGCCCTCCCCCAAAAGCAGGAGAACAATTAAATAGAGTGAACAAAATCAAAACAAAATAAAAAGAAAAAGTAGGGCATAGTTGGAGGGAAAGTAATGGGAAAAGTAGCTGAAAGCCTGTGGTAAGATTTTTATGTTACTCTTCATTCAATGTAACTATAAGCCACTGGGCAAAGAAAGTGATATAATATTCATTTCATAGATCTGATAACAAATGTCACCTATCTGAATTTATTCCTACCCAGAATGTGTGGTAATATCAACACAAGAAACATGATGAGGAAATAGTGCACGTTTACAATATCTGTTAATTAGCGATGTGGCTAAAATACTTGAGGGAACCAGGCTGTCTCTAAAAGGCATTAGAGATTAGTGGAGACTGTGGTAAATTGCAGAGCAAATACTCACCTAATGTGGGCAGCTGGCACTTAGATTCACCTGCTGGTAACCTTATGAGAAACTGAAGCCAAGTTTTGAGAAATTAAAGCTTTCCAGATCTTATCGTGTTATTGTTATTTTTTAAAAGAAGCCAGAAATCTAGAATTTTATGTGAAGTCTGTGGATTACTAAATGTTGGCAGTTAATAGAATTTGAAACAATGTGGGCTACATAAAAGACATGTAAGGCCTGGATATGATCACAGGTCACTACTTTATAGTGGTCTGATTAGCTTGTATTTTATTCACTCAGCTGTATAATTTATTCTTCTAGTTCTCATTAATTTCTCTTGAACTGAGTCTCAATCTTACTTTTACATTTATCAAAACCTGTTGGTTGTTCTTATGGGAATAAACAGAGACTTCAAATAAACTTCAAGTTCCTAGAATTTAGTGAAACTTTCTGATCTATGAAACCATACATTAAATGACCTAATGTATAGTAGCTCTGGTGGCATAGTGGATAAGGCATTTGGCTGCTAACCAGAAGGTCAACAGTTCAAACCCACCAGGTGCTCCATGGAAAGAAGATGGAGTGATCTATTTCCATAAAGATTTACAACCTCAGAAACCCAATAAGAATCATTATGAGTCAGAGTAGACTTGATGGCAGTGAGGTTTTTTTGTCTTATTTATTTATTTTTTATTCATGTATAGTATGCTTATACTATACATAAATAAAAAAGCATACTATACTGGGAGCTCTGGTAGCATAGTGGCTAAGGCACTTGACTGCTAACCAGAAGGCTGGCAGTTCAAACCC
>NW_006921828.1:1493433-1497695 GCF_000298275.1 Orycteropus afer afer | reverse complement strand
AGTTAGCTGTTGTGGAGGGTCAATAAAAGGTTTATATATGGAAGGAAACTTCTTTGTTGGTTGCCAGGGGTGGGAGGGGAGGGGAGGGGAGGAAACACTGCAAAAAAAAAAAAAAAAATGCATTAACCCTTGTCACTTTAGTTTTGTATATTTCACTGTACATAAATTATATTTCAATAAAATACACTTTTGAAAAAGAAAGAATAATTAAAAAACAAATAAACTAAAACAAACCTGTGGGAGGGGGCACAGCACTTAGGCTCTGTCAGGGCACAGACCGGGATGGAATTCCTGCTCACCAAGAATGTGGGTGGAAGTGGTGGATGGTCATACCTCTGTTCATTAAGAAGGTGTGGGGTATAATAGTAATATAGGGAACATTGCACCTTAAAATTTTTTTAAAAAAAGAGCAGGAGTGGAAATATTCATTTCTGATAAAATAAACTTCAAGCTGAAAACCAGCATAAGGGACAAAGAAGGACAGTATATGATGTTAAAGGGTCAATTGACCAAGAAGACATTACCATAATAAATACCTATGCACCCAGTGAAAGAGCTCCAAAATACATAAAGCAAATATAAACTGGATTGCATGGAAAAATGGACAATTCTACAATAGTAGAGTAGGAGACTTTAACACATCACTTTCAAGGAAGCTCAGAACAATTAGAAACTAACAAAGATACAGAAGAACTCAACAACATAATCAACAAATGTGACCTCCTAGACATATATATAGTGCTCCACCCAAGAAAAGCACAATGCACATTCTTCTCCAATGCACATGGATCCTTCTCCAGAATGGGGCATATGTTAGGACACAAAACAAGCCTCAATAAATTTAACAACATTGAAGTAGTATAAAGCATCTTCTTGGATCACAATGTTATAAAATAAGAAATCAATAATAGGAAGATCAAGGGGCAAAAATCAAATATGTGGAAACTGAATAATATACCATTCAAAAACTACCGGGTAACAGAAGAAATGAAGTGTGAATAATAATAATAATAAATTCCTCAAAACAAATGAGAATGAAAATAGAACTTACCAAGACCTTTGGGACACAATGAAAGCAGTACTCAGAGATCAATTTATAGCATTAAATACACACATCAAAAAAGGGCAAATCAAAATCAACACTTTAACTAAACAACTCCAACAATTAGAAAAAGATCAAAAAAAGAAACCTACAATATACAGAAGCAAGGAAAAAATAAAGATCAGAGCAGAAACAAATGAAGCAGAAAACAAAACAGAAAAAAATAGAAAAAAATCAACAAGTTGGTTCTTCAAAAAGAGTCACCAAATCAATAGACCACTGACAAATTTTACAAAAGGTGAGAAAGAGAAGATGCAAATAACACAAATAAATAATAAAAAAAGCAACATAAAACCAACTGAAATAAAAAATATAATAACAGAATATTATGAAGAACTGTACTCCAAGATTAGAGAACGTAGAAGAGATGGACAAATTTCTAGAAACACAGGCCCTACCTAAACTAACCCAGTCTGAGATAAAATACCCAAACAGACCCATAACTAAAGAAGAAATTGAGCAAGTCATAAAAAAAAACTCCACACGCAAAAAGTTCTGGCCCAGATGGCTTCACTGGAGAATCCTATCAAATGTTCAAGAAAGAGCTGACATCTGTACTAGTAAAATTATTCCAGAGCATAAAAAATGATGGAATATTTTAAATTCATTTTATAAAGCAAGCATAATAACACTGACACCCAAACGAGGGAAAGACACTACTGAAAAGGTTAAACTACAGACTAATATCCCTCATGAATATAGGTGCAAAAATCAACAAAAACCTGACCAACAGAATCCAACAATGTATCAAAAAAAAAACCAAAAATACACCATGACCAAATGGGAATCATACCAGATATGCAAGGATGGTTCAATATCAGAAAAAAATGAATGAAAAAAAATCACATAAATAAAGCAAAAGCCAAAAACCATATGATCATATCATTTGATGCAGAAAAGGCATTCGATAAACTACAACACCTGTTCCTATTCAGAACTCTCAGCAAAATAGGAACAGAAGGAAAAATCATCAACGTAATAAAGGGCATATATGTAAAACCAACAGACAACATTAATGTCAATAGAGAAAGACTCAAAGCATTCTCTTTGTGAACAGGAACCAGACAAGGATGCCCTCTATCACTACTTCTATTAAACATTGCATTGGAAATCCTAGCCAGGGCAATAAGACAAGAAAGAGAAAAAAAAGGCATGTAAATTGGCATAGAAGAAGTAAATCTGTCTCTATTTGCAGATTACATGATCCTGTACATAGAAAACCCAGGAGACTCAGCAAATAAATTACTGGAACTAATAAAAAAGTTCAGCAAAGTGACAGGATACAAGGTCAACATACACAAATCAGTTGCATTGTTCTACATCAACAAAGAGGACTCTGAAAAGGAAATAAGGAAAACAATACCATTCACAATAGCTATCAAAAAAATAAAATCTCTAGGAATAAATTTTACCAGAGACACAAAAGACCTACACAAAGAAAATTATAAAACACTACTACAAGAAACTACAAGGGACCTACATAAATAGAAGAACCTGCCTTGTTCATGGATAGGAAGACTGAACATCATAAAAATGTCGATACTACCCAAAGCAATCTACACATTCAATGCAATCCTGATCCACATACCATTAACATTTTTTACGGATATGCAAAAACTAATTATTAACTTCATGTGGAAAGGAAAGAGATCTCGGATAAACAAAGCACTGCTGAAGAAGAAAATCAAAGTGGGAGGTCTCACAGTCCTGGATCTCAAAACCTACTATACAGCCACATTAAGTTGAAACAGCATGGCATTGGTACAATGATAGATAGATAGATAGATAGATGCAATGGGACAGAATAAAAAACCCAGAAATAGGCCCGTCCATCTCTGGACAGCTGATCTTTGACAATGGACCAAAACTCATTAAATGGGGTAGACATAGCCTCTTTAACAAATGGTGCTGGCAAAAATGGATATTCATCTGCAGAAAAATGAAACAAGATCCATACCTCATCCCATACACAAAAACAAACTCAAGTTGGATCAAAGATTTAAATGTAAAACTCCAAACTATAAAGCTTATCAAAGATAAAACAAGGCAAAATCTAAGGACTTTAATTTACAACATAAATTGACTATCAAGTATAACCCAAAATGCACAGGCAGTGGAAGAGAATCTAGAGGACTGGGACCTTTTAAAAATTAAATTCTTATGTGCGTTGAAAGACTTCTCCAAAAGGGTAAAAAGAGAACCTATAGATTGGGAGAAAATATTTGCCTATGACAAATCTGGCAAAGGACTTACCTTCAAAATTTGTAGAAAACATCAACACTTCAACCCCAAAAAGACAAACAATCCAATTCAAAATGGGCAAGAGACATGAATAGACACTTCACTAAAGAAAATATCCTGGGGAGATTCAAAATGGAGTCTTGTCAGTAAGCACCATGCTATTTCCCTCTAGCATCTTAGTGCTTGAAAAACTAGGTACAGCAGTTTGAATTAGGGATTTTGGTGCTCTGAACAGCTCACTGAATCAGAGTGCTCCAAACACAGATGAGCAGAATTAGAGGGAAGGTGCAGGGAGATTATTTAAGAAAGATCTAGCTGGTGGAGGATGGACGAGCAGCCAAGAGAGGCCATTGGAAACTTCCCTGGGGCAGTCACTGACTGGCAGATTAGGATGGCTACCTGAGATCTCCATGAGCCAAGAAAGAAGACACCCTATATCAGCATACCAGTGACCACACCAACATCCCAGCAAACAGCCCCAAGGATATGCCTCCAGCACCTGATTTTATCAGTAACTTAGGTCACCTAAGTGCAAACAGGTGTGTGCAGCACCTCTGAAACTCAAGCGGAGAGCTCACTGGTGCTCCAGGAGGGTGAGCTCGCTCTGCCATCAGCAGGTCACTGAGTGGGCTTGGGAGACATTGAGAGGTCTGTGCTTATATTTGTCACTGATATTAGGACCACAGTTTAGGAGCAGGTACTCTCCTGACTCCAGCACAACTGAAATTGTGTGCATCTTTGGAGCTGCAGGTGGGTGGTATCACAGACAAACTCCCAAGCCATGAACGGTCTGGGGAGATTGTGCCAGCGTTGTGGGCAGACAGGGCGGGGAGAGAGAGGAAGCTGCG
The DNA here is from genome assembly GCF_000298275.1 of Orycteropus afer afer. Classification (NCBI taxonomy): domain Eukaryota; kingdom Metazoa; phylum Chordata; class Mammalia; order Tubulidentata; family Orycteropodidae; genus Orycteropus; species Orycteropus afer. The sequence goes on along the minus strand of NW_006921828.1, from coordinate 1,493,504 downwards.
GCTGAGTGTAGTCCCGGGAATTTGCCTTGGATCGGCTTTTTGGCTCCGAGGGCCTCAGAAGCAGGGTCTTT
>NW_006921828.1:1491288-1493333 GCF_000298275.1 Orycteropus afer afer | reverse complement strand
ACCCACCAGCCACTCCTTGGAAGGAAGATGGGGCAATCTACTTCTGCAGTGATACTGCCTCGGAAACCCAAGGAGGGGTCGCTATGAGTCAGGTCTGACTCGACGGCATATAACAACAACAACATGCTTATCCTAGTTTATGGAGCTTTCTCAGTGGTAAAGTGTTTACTTTGATTAGAAATCTATGTCAGAATGTCCAATACATCTATGCAATGACTTTCACATAGAAGATATTTTTAAAACATGAATTGATTGTCATTTGATTGATTGATAGATTTATGGCAACGAACACCCTCTGAAAAAATTTTCTGACCTTATTCCATTTGGGCATGACCTGGCATTGCAGGGATGTGATTGAGAAGAATTAGACTTTAGCTTAAGGCTCTGATAGCATTTTGAGAAAGCTTAATTCTTGAAATAATTATAGTATAAACATTTTTGCAATAAATAAAATATGTCTAAATAGCTTCATACATATTTAAACAGATAATCCACAAATCTCACCTATGCTCTCCTGGCAGCATAGTTTGAAGCATGAGCATTTTCCTAACAGCATGTACACCATTACTACATATTATCTATACAAACACAGCTCCCTTCTCAGGCCATCAAAAATTGCATCCCGTAGCTTTTGGGAAGATGGCGTCATGCTAACAGACCTCCCTTAGCCCCTCAATCAACAGAGATTGTGAAAAACTAGGTAAAGCAGATGCAAAAAATGATACTGAAGTTATGAACAGCTAATAAGAAGATAAAGAATTAGATCTAGTGAACACAGTGAAAGGGAGCAGGATAAGTAACTGGGAAAAATAAATAAACCTGCCCAGCTAGTGGAGCCAAAGAGAAGTTCATTAGAAATACAAAATAGGTCAAGGAGGAGGGAAAAAAGATAATTGCAAATCATGGAACCCACAAGTGTTAGACTCACAATAGTCACACTGGGAGTTTTTCAAGGTGAGCTGGGGCCATGAGTGGGGACAAAGTTTGTACTGGAAAAAGGAACAGGACCCCCTTAGCTTAAGCTGCTGCAGGATCTGGAAGGGAGCACAAAGTAGAACTGGGACCTGGGACTTGTGGATCCACGCAGAGGAGGGGGGCTCTTTGGCCATTGGGGTGGCTGGCAGATTTACACTGTGGGGCTTTGATTGACGGCTGGGTGCCATCATTGGCAAACTACTCCTGACAGAGCCTAGGGCTGCAGTGTTTGCATCACTGACTGAATTATCTTGCACTAAGCACAGAAAACACCCTCTGTCTTACTCTCCTGGCCAGTGTTTCTTGTGCCAACTCTTTTTCACCTGTGGGTGGTACAGTGAGTGAGAAGATTTTGCCACAGTGGCTGGTTCCCAGAGCCACTGGATGACCTAAACTGGAGGGACTTCTCCCCAAATACCTTATCTTTGCTTCATTTTTAACTCATTTTCTTTCATTTTGGCCAAGCCTTCACCCTTTCCATGGACCCACTTTTGTTTTCTTTTTTCTTATATTCTTCCCCGCCCATTCTTGTCATCTATTTTTGTTCTATCTCTTCATCTCCTTGGCTTTTTTTTATTTTCCTTCTCTTTTTTTTCTTCCTTGCCCCATCCAATGGGAAGAACTTATTAACCCTCCACTAGTCAGCCATAGCTACTACACTGACCACCTCACCCAAGAGCAAGTAACACCAATATCTCCTGCACCACAGGATCAATGGTAGACAGTGGACAACACCTACTCATCCCAAGTCCAAAACTTCTTCATGATGAACAAACACCTACATGCACATCCCCACCAGTGATTCTACCAACAGGAGTGTGACCCAGTACAAGTGAGTTAACAACCAAAGAAGTACACCTGCCTCAAACTCAAGATATTGTAAAACATAAAACAGGGTGAAACAAATCAGTACCTCACTAACAAATAAAGACAACAACTTCAAAGTGTATAGAAAACAACAGAAAACTTTAAATCAATCAAACAAACAAACAAAAAACAAGACAAGATAACAGAAACAAGTGCCCAAGCTAAAGAATTTGGAAAATTTCCCTGAGGAAGAACAAGCAATA
>NW_006921828.1:1489419-1491188 GCF_000298275.1 Orycteropus afer afer | reverse complement strand
TATGAAAGCCAATGCCCTGGAAGAATTCAGTAAAATCACTCAAGAACAAAATAAATACACAATTAGAACTCATATAAAAACAACAATGAGAAACTGAGAAGATGAGTACTAAAATTATGAAGATTCTCAAAATAAGAGCACAAAAACTGTACATAGAGAAATAGGGGAGTCAACCTGCAGATGACACCAACAACAGAGCAAATAGAGGAAATAAAAGTTTTAATTACAAAACTTCCAAATGGAGAGGAAGACAGGACAATGTCATTATAGAACAGACTGTTCCAAACTTAGAGAGACAAGAATTTACTTCAGGGTAACCACAAAGAAAATTAACAATCCTTCTAACCAAACTAAGAAAGAAGGAAATCACAAGACTTTAGTAAGCACAAAACCAACAATAATGAAGAAAAGAGAAAAATCACTTGATAAAAAAGTGAACTCAACACAGAAAAATATTTGGATCAAAGAAATCACCAACAGCACAGCAAAAAACACAATAGAATGACAGCAATAAATCCATACCTATCACTAATTATACTTAATGTGAATGAACTAAATGCACCAATCAAGAGAAAGAGTGGCAAATTGGATAAGAAAGGAAGACCCACTGATAGGCTGTCTTTAAGAGACCTACCACAGACACAAAGATAAAAATAAATTAAAAATCAAGGGGGTGGGGGGAGATATATCAAGCTAATGGAAATGCAAAAAAGAGCAAGAGGAAGACTTCTGGTAAGATGGAGGAATAGGCAGACAAGTGACACAAACCCTATTCAGCAAAGAAAATAAAAAGCAATTGACAGAGATACAGAAGATAATCCTGGAGCCCTGAGCTTTGAAAGGAGCAACACAGAAGTGGATTGGGCACCAACTAGTGGAAAAACCTGAACAAAAACAGTGAGTACAGGGTCGGTCAGAGCTGCAGACTGTCAGCTACCCTGATGAGACCAACAGCCTGAATATTTCCAAGAGGTGTTGGGAATTGACCTAAAGACCTAAAGATCAGCCCTGGTCACCGAGGGCTGTAGGGATGACTGTGCTGATGGCCTCTGACTAGGAAGGGAAACAGCAAGGAGGGAGACAACCTGACCTGTTGACTTTCTGCTATCTGGAGGGTGTAGCCATTTTGATTGTTTACACATGGCAACCATTTTGGATATTTAAAGTGACCAAGGGCTCAGCCATTTTTAATGTTTACAAGTGGTGGCCATTTTGGTTATTTAAAGTGACCGGGGGCAGCCATTTTGAACCTTTACAACAGGCAACCATTTTGGATTTTAAAGTGATAGAATTCTCCTTTGGATTCCAGGGACCTAAGAACAGGATCTGTTTGCCAGGGTTGCAAGGACATAAGAGAGGCTAACAACAGGAAAGGAGACAGGCGGTGAGTGCATAAGTGCTGTCAACTAGTGAATAGAGGAGCACAGCACAGTACCCTGCTTGCATAGATAACATCTAGCTTCTCTTCTATCTCCTGCACATTCTGGATTATGCTTGATAGTCTATTTATGCCATAAATTAGGGCTCCTAGATTTGCCCCTATTTTACCTTTGATGAATTTTATATATATATGGGAGCTCTGATAGTGTAGTGCCTAAGGCACTTGACTGCTAACCAGAAGGCTGGCGGTTCAAACAGCCACTCCTTGGAAGGAAGATGGGGCAATCTACTTCCATAATGATACTCCCTTGGGAACCCAAGGAGGGGTCGCTATGAGTCAGGTCTGACTTGACGGCACATAACAACAACAAATATATATATATATATAT
>NW_006921828.1:1458227-1465645 GCF_000298275.1 Orycteropus afer afer | reverse complement strand
CATGCAAATTCTTCTGCTAGTTGGGGTTTAGTCCACTTCTATATCCTTCCCTTCAAGGCTCAGGGGTCCAGGTTTATCTTCTGTGTCTGTGTTAATTGGTTTCCCTTTTGTTTGTTGAAGATGGTCTGTGTAGTCTTTCTGCCTAGTTCACCATCTTGCCCTGCTAGTTTCTAATCTCACTTATTATTACTGATTAAAATATTCATAATAAAAATATTGTTGTTGTTGTTGTTATGTGCCAATGGGTTGGACCTGACTCATAGCAGCTCTTCCTTGGGTTTCTGAGGCAGTATCACTGTGGAAGTAGATTGCCCTATCTTCCTTCCAAGGGGTGGCTGGTGGGTTTGAACCACTAGCCTTCTGGTTAGCAGTCAAGTGCCTTAGGCACTCCGCAACCAGAGCCAATTCAAATGAGAAGTTCATTAAAATAATAATGCATTATAAGCAAGTATGTGTTTTTCTAGGAATGTAAAAATTGTTCAATATTAGAGAGTATGTTAGTGAAATTCATCTTGATAAGACATCTAAAGAGAAAATGATTTTACCATTGTCACAAATGCTGAAAAATCGTTTGACAAAAATTGAAAATTATTGATGAAAAAATATAAACAAAGTAAGTGTACTTTCTTTGGATAATCCAATAAAATGTAGTTGGTTCTGTTAAAATACATTTCTTTGATAATAATTATTTTCAGCATGATTGATAAACAGGATGACAATAATCTAACATGAAATTTATTTCATACATGATTTTTTTCTAGCTGATTTATATTTTGAAGCAATGAATGGCAAGTTTTCTCACAATTAAAAATAAAAAGCCTTAGCCAAATATGACCATCTCATAAAAAGCCCCTGATAATCTACAGATATAAATTCTCTTAGTGCAACTATGTGCTGGTTTAGTGGCTTCTATAACTGCTATGCTTTCTTTTTTAAGAAACATGGCATAGCTTTTAAGTGCAGATACAGAAGGAGTGAAGGCATTTGTTACTTATATTAACACAATGGGTCATTGGAGAAGGCTCTCTACTAGATCACAATTTTCATTGCCATGAAAATGATCTCTATACTAGAGCTAAAATACAATCCAGGACACAAATCTAGGAGAAAACCTAGGTCCCTGTGTCTAAAATTGTGAAAGATTGATTTTGTAAAAGAATATGATTTTTCTTTTTTTGTGGGGCACATATGGTATTTAATAAAAATAAATATACATTAATCTCAGCCCAAAGCTAGTAATATGTTTAATGAGTAAACTAGATAAAAACCAAACCAAACTAGGTAGGACCAAAGTAAATTTCTGTACTCTCACTACTTTTGTTTAAATTAAATTTGAGGTAATAGTCAATGCAATGCAATTAGATGAGAGACATAACAAGTATAAAAATTGAAAAAGAAGAATTAAATTTTTTATTATTGCATACTATAGTATTATATACTCTGAGAAGCCAATAATACCAACAAAAATAGAAAAGTTAGTGGATTATAAAATTAATACCCACCACTTGTCTGACATTTTGTTGTACTGTGCTGGTTTGCATGTTGCTGTGATGCTGGAAGATATGCCCCTGGTATTTCAAATACTGACAGGTCACACATGGTACACCAGGTGTCGGTGGAGCTTCCAGACTAAGACAGACTAGGAAGAAGAATGGAACTATCCACTTCTGAAAAAATTAGCCACTGAATACTTTTTGAATAACAGTGAAACATTATCTGCTATAGTGCAGAATAGGAGTACCTCAGGTTGGAAGGCACTCAAGATATGACTGGGGAAGTCTTTTGGCACCTTGACTTGCTGACGTGGCATGACTCAAAATGAGAAGAAAAAGCTGCAAATATCATTAATAATCCTAACATGGAAAGTACAAAGTATGAATCTAGGAAAATTGAAAATTATAAAAAATGATATGGAACACATAAAGATGGATATCTTATGCATTCCAAAAACCAAAAAATAAACTCACTACCATTTTGTCGATTTAACTCATAGTGACTCCTTCTAGAGTTTCTGAGGTGGTACCTCTACAGAAGTAGATTGCCCGATCTTCCTTTTGAGGAGTGGCTGGTGGGTTTGAACTGCTGGCCTCCTGGTTAGCAGTCAAATGCCTTAGGTACCACATGAGCTGAAATGGACTGGTATAAGCCATTTTGAATCTGACAATCGTATGGTTTACTATGCTGGGAAAGACAACTTGAAGAGGAGTGGCATTGCATTCATCATCAAAAAGAACATTTCAAGATATATTCTGAAGTACAATGCTGTCAGTGATAGGATAATACCCATATGCCTGCAAGAAAGACTAGTTAATACTACTATTCAAAATTACACACCAACCAAAGATGAAGAAGTTGAAGTTTTTTTTAACCAATTTCTGCAGTCTGAAATTGACCAAACATACAAGCAAGATGTATTATTACCAGTGATTGGAATGTGAAGATTGGAAAACAAAGAAGAAACATCAGTAGTTGGAAAATATAACGTTGGTAGAAGAAATGATGTCGGAGATTGCATGATAGAATTTTCCACGATGAGCGACTTACTAATTGCATATACATTTTTCAACAACACAAATGGTGACTATACACATGGATGTCACCAGATGGAATACACAGGAATCAAATTGACTACATCTGTGGAAAGAGGTGATGGAGAAGCTCAATATCATTAGTGAAAACAAGGCCAAGAGCTGACTGTGGAGCAGACCATCAATTACTCATATGCAAGTTGAAGGTGAAGTTGAAGAAAATTAAAACAAATCCATAAGAGCCAAAATACTACTGATCTTGTCCCATCTGAATTTAGAGATGATCTGAAGAATAGAATAGAACACTTTGAGTACTAATGACTGAAAGACAGTTGAGTGCCTAATGCATTTGACTGCTAACCAGAAGGTTGGTGGTTCAAACCCACCAGCCACTACGTAGAAGGAAGACTGAGCAATCTACTTCCATAAAGATTTGCCACCTTGGAAACCCAAAGGGGGGTTGCTATGAGTTGAAATTGAATTGATGGCAGTGAGGTTTTTTTTTTTTTTTTTAACAAGAAAGGAAAAGTTCATTAAAAAGACAGGAAAGGGGGAAAAGACCAAAACAGATGTTAGGAGAGATTCTGAAACTTGCTCTTGAATATAGAGTAGCTAAAGAGAATGGAAGAAATGATGAAATAAAAGAGCTGAACAGAATATTTCAAAGGATGGCTTGAGAAGACAAAGTAGAGAATTATAATGAAATGTGCAAAGACTTGGAATTAGAAAACCGAAAGGGAAGAACATGCTCAGCATTTCTCAAGCTGAAAAAAACAGAAGAAAAAATTTATGCCTCAAATTCTAATTCTGAAGGATCCTAAGGGGAAAATATTGAATAACTCAGGATACATCAAAAGAAAATGGAAAGAATACACAATCACTAGCTCTGGTGTCATAGTGTCTAAAGCATTTGACTGCTAATCGGAAGACTGGTGGTTCAAACCCACCAGCTACTCCTCATAAGGTAGATTGGGCAATCTATTTCCATAGAGATACCACCTCAGAAACTCAAGGAGGGGTCACTAGGAGTCAGAATCAACTCGAGGCAGTGAATTTTGTTTTAAAGTTTGTACATCAAAAAGAACTGTTTTACATTCAACCATTTCAGGAGGTAGCATACGATCAAGAATCAAGTATTCTTGATCAAGTATTGAAGGAAGAAATCCAAGCTGCATGAAGGCATTGGCAAAAACAAGTCTCCAGGAACTGATGGAATATCCATTGAGATGTTTTAACAAACAGATGCAGTGCTAGAGATGGTCACTCATTTATGCTAAGAAATTTGGAAGACAGCTACCTGGCCAACTGACTGGAAGAGATCCATATTTTTGCCCATTCCAGAGAAAATGATCCAACAGAATGCATAAATAGTCAAACAATATCATTGATTTCACACACAAGTAAAATTTTTCTAAAGATAATTCAAAAACAGCAGTACATTGGGAACTTACAGAAATTCAAGCTGGATTCAGAATAAGGCATGGAACGAGGGATATTATTGCTGATGTCAGATGGATCTTGGCTGAAAGCAAAGAATAAGATGTTTACCTGTCTTTTATTGATTACACAAAAGCATTTGATTGTAGATCATAACAAATTATAGATAACATTGTAAAGAATGGGAATTCCAAAACATGTAATTGTGCTCATGAGGAACTAATACATACACCAAGAGGCAGTTGTTCGAATACAACGAGGGGATATTGCATAATTTAAAATCAGGAAAGGTACGTATCAGAGTTGTATCCTTTTACCATGCTATTCAACTTGTATGGTGAACAAATAATCTGAAAAAGTGGATTATATGAAGATGAATGCAGCATTAGGATTGGAGGGAGACTCATTAACAATTTGCAGTATGCAGATAACACAACTTTGCTTGCTGACAGTGAAGAAAACATGAAGACTTACAGATGAAGATCTCAGATGAAAGCCTTCAGTATGGATTACACTTTTAGGTAAAGAAAAAAAAAAATCCTTACGACTGGACCAATGAGCAACATTATGATAAATAGAGAAAAGATTGAAGCTGTCAGAGATTTCATTTTACATAGATCAGCAACCAAAGCCTATGGAAGCAGCAGTCAAGAAATGAGAGGTCATATTGCACTGGGCAAATCTGCTGCAAAAGACCTCTTTGAAGTGTTAAAGAGCAAAGATGTTACTTTGAAGACTAAGGTGCCCAGGCCCAAGCCGTGGTCTTTTCAATAGTCTTATATGCAAATGAAAGCTGGACAATGAATATGGGAGAGGAATTGATGTATTTGAATTGTGGTAGTGGTGAGGAATATTGCAAATACCACAGAATGCTAGAAGAAGGAACAAATCTGTCCTGGAAGAAGTATAGCCAGAATTCTTCTTAGAAGCGAGAGTGGCCAGACTTTGCACTCTTACTTTGGTCATATTGTCAGAAGGGACTGGTCCCTGGAGAATGATATCATGTTTGGTAAAGTAGAGGGTCAGCAAAAGAAGGGAAGGTCCTTAAAGAGATGGATTGACACAGTGGCTGTGACGATGGACTCAAGCATAAAAAATATTGTGAGGATGGCACGGGACCAGAAAATGCTTTGTTCTGTTGTGCATAGGGTCGCCATGACTTGGAGTCACCTTGATAGCACCTAATAACAACTAAAAAATGTAATATGCATAGAACAAATTAATTTTTATACTTCACACAACCCTAGTAAGTATACCAAAAGGTAGTTTTGTTTTTGATCTAAGCAAGTTAATTATAATTTCATATGGGAAAATAAATTAACAGGAAGAGCTAGATAACTACTAAAAGAGGGGAAACCTTATAGAAGTGAGACAAGCTCTCCCTGATGTTAAAACCTGTTATAACCAAAACACCAAACTCACTGTCATCAACTTGATTGTGACTCATAGTGACCCCCTTGGGTTTCCAAGGCTGTAATTCTTTATAGAAGCAGACTTTCCTCATCTTTCTTCTGTGGAGTGGCTGGTGGGTTTGAATTATCAACCTTTTGATTAGTAGCCAAATGCCTTAATTACTACACTACTACACCATTACATCTCCTTATTATATCATCACAAAAATAAAAATTGTGGTACTTGCAGAGGTATAGTCAAATATACCAATACTGACTACAAAGTGCAGAAATAGATTCAAGATCTTATCAGGATACCTATCATGTTAAGATAGAAAAAATAAACTACTAATTAAATTATATTGGAAATTGCATTTATTTGGAAAAATTAATTTTTATAATCACCTCATATTGTATATTAGTATAAATTTCCCAAAGACCAAATATTTAAATATAAAGTTTTAAACTAGAAATGTTCTAGACTCAAACATAGGAAAGTTTCCTGATAACCTCGAGCAGGGAAGTCTTTTAAACTATAAGATATCATTCAGAAGCCAAGAAATAATTGATTAATAAGGTTGATTACATAAAAATGAAAAAAAAGTCAAAAGAAAATGACAAACTGTGAAAAAATAATTGCAATTTTTATTATAATTTTATTATATTTTTATTTATTTTCCTCTTAAAGTTCCTAGACTTAAGAAAAAGGAAATTGAGCCAACATAAAACTGGGCAAAGCATGTGGGGAATAAAGTTCACAGAAAACAAAATGCAAATATCTCAAATATATGAAAAGATGCTCAAGCTCATTTATAAGGGGGAAAAAAAAAAAAAGCAAAAGAAAACCACACGTAGATACCACTTTATGTATCAAATTGACAAACATCCAAAGTTTCATTTACTGTGTGATAGATCTGGGGATATAGTAATCGTTATTGGACTATAAGCTGGCACAACTTTTGTGGAGAGAAATTTAGCAATATCTATCAAAATTCTATCAATCCATAAACTCTTTCACCCAGAAATTCCAATTCTTAAAAGTGATCCTATAAATGCATCTGTACACTCGCAAGATCACTTGTGCATAAAGTTATTCCTTGCTGCACTGCTTATAATAACAATAAAATGGTTGCTATTTAACAAATTATCATAAATTTGTGGCTCAAAACAATATATTTTTATTATAGCACAGTTTCCATGAGTAAAGAGTCAATGCAAGGGCTAGCTGGGTCCTCTGCTTAGGGTCTCACCATCCTGAAATCAGTGTCAACCAGGGTTTTGACTTTATCTGAGGCACAAGGCCCACTTCCAAGCTCACTGGTTGTTGCAGGATTTAGTTCCTTGTGGTTGGAGGATTGAGGCCTCAGCACCTAGCAGATACTTTGGATTCCTAGTCCTGTGGTCCTTTCCACACTTGGTAGTTTGCTTTAGGTGAGCATGAGAACATCTCTGCTGCTTGGAATCTCTCTGACTTCTCCCATTTCTATCCTCCAGCTATTTTCTTAAAGTGCTCACCTGATTAGGCCACACCAATTATCCAGGATAATCTCCCTTTTGATTAACTTAAATTGGATTGATTAGAGTTTTGGTTCTTCAGTGCTGCTCTAACAGGAATGCCACAACTGCATGACTTTAACAAATAGGAGTTTATTCTCTTACAGTTTAGGATGCTAGAAGCCCAAGTTCAAAGTGCCAGCCCTAAGGGCTGAGTGGATGTCTCTCGGTCTTGGGATTCAGCTCTGCCTCTTACGCCCGGCCCACTGGAGCTTGAGGTGTCTCTTAACTAAGGCAGCTGCTGGCTGCTGATGCTGACAATCCCAATATCAACAAGTGAAATGGCACAGTCCTAAAATATGAAGCAACATGGTAGGCTACTAGTTCAAATTGAGAAACAGTCTCAAGATCAGCAGAAAACATGGTAGACCACTGAGATGAAGACTCGGCCAAATGAAGGATCCAGATATGCCAAAAAGCTAGAGACCTTTTTCAAAGTGTGTCCTTATGTACTGAATGCAGGCTACACCCCAAAGGCAACTACTTAGCTGCTCATAGGAGATTCCAC
>NW_006921828.1:1455650-1458017 GCF_000298275.1 Orycteropus afer afer | reverse complement strand
TATATAACTGGAAGTGGACCACATGCTCAAGGCAGCCACTCAGGTACTCATAGCAGATTTCATTATGGAGCTGATTACCTGTCTCATATTATTATGCTCATGTGGAACCTGCACAAAGACCAAAAGGCATTTATTGGAACAAAACAGGGAGATACTGCATGGTTTAGAATCAGGAAAATTGTGCAACAGGTATGTATCCTTTCACCTTACTTATTCAATCTGTATGCTGAGCAAATAATCTGAGAAGCTGAACTATATGAAGAAGAACATGGCATGAGTTTGGAGTAAGACTCATTAACAGCCTGCAATATGCAGAGGACACAATCTTGCTGGCTGAAAGTCAAGAAAACTTGAGCACTTACTGATGAATATCAAAGACTGCAGTCTTTAGTATGGATTACACCACAACATAAATAAAGCAAAAATCCTCACAAGTGGACTGATAAAAAACATCATGATAAATGCAGAAAAAATTTTGTCGAGAATTTCATTTTACTTGTATCCACAATCAACACCGATGGAAACAGCATTCAAGAAACAAACCACATAATGCATTGGGCAAATCTTCTGCAAAAGACCTCTTTAGAAGATTAAAGAAAAAAGATATTACTTTGAAGACTAAGCCATGACACAAGCCATGGTACCCTCAATAGCTTCATATGCGTGTGAAAGCAGGACAATGAATAAAGAAGACCAAAGAAGAAGTGATGCATTTGAATTGTGGTGTTGGCAAAGAATGTCAAATGTATCATGAACTGCTAGAATAATGAACAAATCTGTTTTGGCAGAAAAATAACTGGAATGCTCCTTAGAAGGGACAATGGCCAGACATTATCTCTCATGTTTAGGTCATATTGTCAGAAGGGAGCAATCCCTGAAGAACAATGCCATGCTTGGTAAAATAGTGGGTCAGGGAAAAAGGGGAAGACCCTCAATGAGATGGACTGACACAGTGGCTAAGACAATGGGCTCAAGCATGGTAATGATTGTGAGAATATCACAGGAATGGGCAGTGTTTCATTCTGCTTTACCTACGGTCACTATGAGTCTAAATGGACTTGACAGCACCTAAGAACAATACAAAGTTAATTGACAGAGGAGCACTTATGGAACAGTAGTTAAGTGCTCAGCTGCTAACCAAAAGGTCAACAGTTCAAATCTACCAGCCACTCTATAAGAGAAAAATGTAGCAATCTGTTTCTGTAAAGAGATAGAGCCTTGGAAAGCCTATGGGACAGTTCTATCCTGTCAAATAGGGTCACTATGAATCAGAATTAACATGACAACAGTTGATTTTGTTTAGTTTTTGAAAGTAAATTGAAATCTTTCCTCTCTAACAGAAAAATATTTTAGTATATTTAAATTCTGATCACCTCTCATTGTTCATTCAATATTTGAATTCATCATCTCTTTTTAATCAACAGCAAAAATAACAAAAGAAACCTAACTCACTGCCCTTGAGTCAGTTTTGATTCATAGTGACCCCCATTGGGTTTCCAAGGGTGTAAATCTTTACAGAAGCAGACTGCCTCATCTTTCATTCACAGAGCAGCTGGTGGATTTGAACCACTGACTTTTCAGTTAGCAACCAAATGCTTTAACCACTACACAACCAGAGCTCCTTTTATAACCCTAGGTCACCATTATTAATTTTCATAGTCAATGTTTCTTTAGATTCACCCACACAATATTAGTTTACTTTTCTCACCTTATTACTTGGATTTCTGAACTTTCTAGTATAATATTCCTTTTTCCAGAAGCATATATTTTAGAAGATAATTTAAGAAAGATTAGTTGTATGTCATGGTTGATCTGAAAATACCGTCATTTTACTTTTGTTTCTGAGATATATTTTGTTCGAGACCTAATGCTAATTGACAGCTAATTACTCCGAGAGTTTGAAGATACTATTCCATTGTTTCCTAGCTTCTGTCTTGCTATAAAGAAGTATTTGGTGTATTGCCCTTTCTTAGGTGACCCGGTTTTTCTCACTCTTTTTTAGATCTTGTCCTATGGTGTTCTGTGGTTTGACTACAATGTACCTGCAAAAGAAACCAAACTCTCTGCCATCAAACTGATTCTGACTCATAGCTACTCCCATTGGGTTTACAGGTGGTAAACCTTTATGGAAGTAGATTGCCCAGGTTTCTTTCTGAGGAGTGGCTGGTGAGTTTGAACCACCAACCTTCAGTTTAGCAATGTGGAACCTGGTTGTTGTTGTTGTGTGCCATCGAGTCAAACCCAACTACTAACGACCCTGCCTTGGGTTTCTGTGGCACTATCACTATGGAAGGAGCTCTGGTAGCATAGTGCCTAAGGCACTTGACTGCTAACCAGAAGGCTGGCGGTTCAAACCCACCAGCCACT
>NW_006921828.1:1441388-1454385 GCF_000298275.1 Orycteropus afer afer | reverse complement strand
AGGGCTACAGGCTTGCTGGCAGAGTGGAGTGCCTCCAGGCACTTACTGGTGGAGCTCGAAAGCTGTGTAACACTTGCCCTCCTCAAGCAGGGCAGAGACCAGGCCAAGGGGCTGAGGGGCTTAGAGCTGAGAGGTAGGCCTGCCTGTGCCCATGGCCAGGTATCCGTGCTGACCAAAGAACTGTATCCTGAGACATTCTTGACCTGAGATGTACCCTGTTACTCCACGGAGACACCCCATAACCGTGAGTATGGTCTAAGAGATCTGTAGGGCCACTGCAATGACGTATCACATCCGGCAGAGGAGAGAGTGCCAGGGAAGAGGTGGCTGGTGTCAAAATTGGTCAAAAGGATGCAGAGAGTAGATACATCCGACCCCCACCTCACAGGAATCAGCTTGGGTTGATGTTGATCTTGAGTCTCTCTCCTCATGTTTTCTCAAGTCAGACGAGGAGGTCTACATCTCCATCACATCATTTTTACATCCTGTTTTCATGTTTGTCCTCTTTTCTAAAATGCCACCCAGGGGGGATTAGGATCAAGACCCACCCTACTCCAGTATGACCTCATTAACTTTTCTTTTATTGTGATTTGAGGGAAAGTTGACAGAGAAAATTCATTTTCCATACAGCAGTTCATAGGCATTTTATTTCATGACAGTGATTGCAATCCACATAATATAACAGCTCTCTTGCCACTTCCTCCCGGGGGTTACCTTCTTTCTGTGTCCTTCTTTCCTATGCATTTCTGCCCTCTGACCTGTCTACCTGTGCAGATACTGCCCTTCTGATCACCCGTGGTTCATTGTTCTAAGGAGTGTGCCTACCTGGTTGAAATGCTCACTGTCTATGCCTATCTCTTGTTTGGCTGGAAGCCACGGGAGTGAGTTCAATTCCAAGCCTCAAGGGTGACTAGGGGCCATAGGCTCAAGAGTTTTACCAGTCTCTATATGTCCAGTAGACAGCATATAACAACAACAACATATGTCCAGTAACCTGGGGATTTTTTTTTTTAGGTTTTGCTTTGTGTTTTCATTTTTATTGTGATTTGGGTGAAAGTTTAAAGAACAAATTCACTTCCCATACAGCAGCTCACATACACTTTGGCTTATGACATTGACTGCAATTTCCCACAGTGCAACAGCTCTCCCCCCACTTCTTCCTCATAGTTACTTCTTCCCTTTGTCTTCCCTCCTGCGCATGCCTGCTCCCCCACCAGATGTCTCCCTGTGCATACACAGCCCTTCCATTCTTCCATGAGCAATCTCTCCAAGGAGTGCATGTACCTAATGTAAATGTTCACCTCATATGCCTGTCTTTGTTTGGCTCAAAGCCACAGGAGTGCGTGGGGGGTGGGGGGTTAATTCTAGACCTGAAGGGCAGCTAGGGGCCATAGTCTCAGTATTTCCACTAGGCCCAATCAGACCAAAACAACTCGTTCCCTATTTTATTTTATTTTTTTAAATTTAAATGATTGGGGTTTTGTTCCACATTATTCTCCCACTCTATCCAGGATCTCCTACAAAGATCCTCCTCCAAGTGATTGACAGTGGTAGCTGGGCACCATCTAGTTCCTCTGGTCTCATAGTCATATAAAGCTTGGTCTGTTTGAAGATTTGGAGTTTGGTTCCCTGATTTTTCTCACTCTGCCCAGGATCTCCTACACTGATCCCTTTCTGAGTGGTTGGAGGTGGTAGCCAGCCACCATCTAGTTCTTCTGGTCTCAGGGACATTCAGGCTGAGGTCCCATGGTCCACTCATCCCTTGGACTAAGTGTTTTCGTGTGTCTGACCTCCACTGCGTAGGAATCAATTTGGGACAATGTTTCTCTTGATTCTCTCTCCTCATCCTTTTGACCATGGTAGACCATATTATACTATTCTTGGCCAGCACCGTAAGTCAAATGTGTCGATTCTTCTTTGGTCTTCCTTTCCCATTGTCCAGTTCTCGCATGCACATGCGGTGACTGAATTACCATGACTTGGGTCAGGTGCACCTTAGTCCTCAAAGTGACATCTTTGCTTTTGAACACTTTCAAGGAGTCTTTTGCAGCACATTTGCTCCTTCCTAGCCCCTCCCACCTCCTCATTGCACACACTTGTGCCTCCTCCTGACACTCTCACCTCCTTCCTCTGCAAACTTTTGTTGGCTGCTGACCCCTCCACCTTCTCACTTTCCACACCTGGGCTGCCCTCAGCTTCCTCCCACTGACTCAATACTTTCCCAAGACTTCTCTTGACTCCTGCCTCTCCATAACTTCCCATAACTGGCCTACTACCTGAACTTTTATACTCCTTCTTACCCTCACCTGAGCTTTCTTAACCTCTCCCTTTTCCTCACTTTCCACAGGCATGCTAAATCCTGACCAGGCCTGCCTTCTCACATCCCACACCTGAGCTGCTTCCTAACCCTCCCACCTCCTTAGCAATCACAGCTGGCCTTCCACTGACCCTTCCTACAACCTCACTCCCTACACCTATGCCTTCTGTCAACCTAGCTCCGCTAACCTCCTCCTTACTGCTGACACCTGGGTGGCTTCCTGGCAATCCCCACCTTCATTGCTCACAAAGATGCACTCACTGCACCCTTCCTCCCAAACCTGTGCCTTCTTGGGAGCTATGGCTCCTCCTCACTCCTACACCCTCCTCCCTTGCCATTACTGGACTACCTGCTCACCCCTCCCGTAGCCTCACTCCCTCACCAGGTGGTGGTGACCTGGTCCCTTCCATCTTCTCACTTCCCATAGTAAGTCTGACTCCATCCACCACCACTCACCACACCAGTTCTGTTTCAGGACCCCTCCTAACTCCTTGTGACCAACATCTGGGAGTTCTCCAGGCCTCTCCCACTTCCTCAGTTCCCATACATTGTCTGCCTCTCCCCCTCTCCAAACTGTCACTCTGTACACCTGGACTGTGTCCTCACACTTCTCACCTCCACTTTGCTCTCCCCTGCCATTTATCCTATACACAGGCATTCATGCAAACACCTGTCCACGAATGTTCACATCAACACTTGTCACATTAGTCCAAAGGTAGGCACAACTCAAACCTCCATCAGCTGATGAATGGATGAACAATGTGTGGTCCATCCATGTGATGGGATACCATTAAACCTTAAAAGGAATTACATACGGATGCCAGCTACAGCATGGATGAAACTTGAAGACACTAAGCTAAGTGAAATAAGGCACACCAGACAGGTATTTCTAGTAAGATAAGAAAACCAGAGTAGATACCTCCACAGACACAGAGAGCTGATCACTAATTGCCACAGACTAGAGGGAGGGGGCCGTGGGAGAGACTGCCTCATGGGTATAGACTTTCTGTTGTGGTGATGAAAAAATTGTGCAAGTAGAGACTGGTAATTGTTGAAAAGGATTGTGAAAGTACACGAAGCCACTATATCACACGCTTTAAAACCATTAAGTCCAAATTTATTTAATTAGGTATCTACCAGTTACGATAGTATAAACTATAAAGGACAAAGTGAGCTGCAGGAATACTAAAGGAAAATCAAGAAAACTCCCACTCAGGTGAGGGTAGAAGAGGGTCTGCTTCCGGGGCAGATGCTCCCTCGCTGTGCAGGATGATGACCTGTGGAGAAGCAGCGGCACATGGCTCGCCCTCTTGTGCCTGGGCCACATCTGGAGGTGGAGGATCTAGGGCTTCATGAAGCCCCAGCGTTAGTAGAAGAGCAGGATCAAGATCAGAACTCGGTCCTGGATTTTCTTCTGGTATTGGGACAGGAATCGCCCCCAGCCCTCCAGCTGATTCTGCACCGGTTTCCGGGGATGGCGCCAGCAAGGGTGGGTCTGGTGCTGCCGGCAGCTCCGCTGTTGTTTCATCATCAGGATCCACATCACCGTGTGGATGGCAATTTGCTTCTGGAGCCTGTGACGGTGGAGCAGGTGCTGTATGGAGCACTGATATCTTTTCAGGATCAAGATCCACATCACCCAGGTGTTCCTGATTTGCTTCTTGTGCTGGGCCAGGACGAGCATCCAGCTCTAGAGCCGATTCTCCATCAGTTCCCCGCGACACAGCTGGTAATGGTGGATCTGCTGTTCCCAGGAACTCTGACGTTGTTTCACAAGCAGGATCCGCATCACCAGGGGGCTCTGGATTCACGTCTAGTGACGGACCAGGAAGACTTTCCAGCTCTGCGGCTGATTCTCCACCAGTTCCCGGTGACGGAGCTGGGGATGGTGGATCTAGTGCTCTTTGGAGCTCTGATGTTGTCTCACGATCAGGATCCACATCACCAGGCTGTTCTTGCTTTACCTCTGGTGCTGAGCCAGGAAGAATCAGCAGCTCTTCAGCTGGCTGTCCACCAGGAGTCAGTGACTGAACTGGTGATGGTGGACCTGGTGCTCTGTGGAGGTCCCGAGTTGGTGCACTAACAGGTTCGACATCACCAGGTGATCCACAAGCTGGTTCTGGAGCTGCTGCTGGATCTTGGGCTACTCTCCTAAGTGGAATCTGTCTTGGCTTTGCAGCTGCAAGAAAAGGAGTGTTCAACAACCTTACTGCCTTTCCGATGACAAAAAACATTCAAGTGCAATGGAGAGAAGCCCATGGCCTGGATTTCCCCCCCAAGACATCTTGCCAGGTCGTGGTCCACCGGCGGAGTGTGCGCTGCCCCATGGATCTTTACAACTCACCCGCAATCATGCCTAGTCCTCCTCACCTGCCGGCTCTGCTGCAGTGGGCTCCAGGCCAAGGTGCTGGACAAGGAGACAGTGGGCATGGCCCTCCAAGTCGGAGCCGGGCATATTCGCCTGCAGGAATTCCACTACAGCCTTGAGGCAGGGGAAGTCTGGGGGCTGATGGAAATCCCCCAAATGTTCAGCCAGCCAGGTGAACAGAATAAAGGAGATGGCCCTGGGGATGGGGATGGAAGAGCAGGGTCAGAGACCTGTCCTTTCCCACCACACTGCTCCCCCAGGGCATCCCTGCAAGGGGCCCAGTCCCTCTGAGTGGCCAGCTCTGCTGGAGGCCCTTCCCAGGCCCATCCGCTCTGGCTGTCCTGACTAAGGCAGGCCTGCTCACGGAGCACGGGCTCGCACAGAGCCCTGGTCTCAGGGATCTCTCCATCAATGATCTGACCAATTGTTCCTTCCTCAGGCAGCCTGACTTAAGTCCCTGTCCGTCCTCTGGCACCTCCCCACCAGACAGTAAACACTGGAGGCAAGGAGAGTGTTTCTGCTTGTTCACCTCACAGCCTGGCACGCATGAGGCTCCATGAATACCTGGCACTGAGGGACATGTGGTGTCCGGCCCCCTCAAAGCCCATCCCAGCTTGCCCGGGCCCTCAGCTTGTGTGCAAGAGTCGAGCCTGGTTTTCTGAACACATGAGGGTCTGTTCTCCCACAGACGGTGTTCCCCAAAGGATCGTGGCCCTACACGCAGCTGATCCTCCAGCCCTGGGGATTAGGATCTTGGAGCAGATTTCTCCCTACACTTCCTGTTTGGATCCCATAGAGGGGAGGGGACAAGCCAAGCTGGGAGGGCACTGTCGGAATACAGGTCCTCTCAGGGACCTCTCTGAGCCCCCAGGTTCCCCTCTGCTCCCCAGGATGCAAGGCCACCACCTGCAGATCTCTGAGACTGCTTTCCTCCTTCAGGGGGCGCCCCTCAATGCATTCCTCCAGGGCATCCAGATGGGCAGCACCCAGGGTCTCCCAGCAGCAGTTCAGAGGCCACCACAACCTCCACGCTTCTGTGGAGACAAGAGCCCCTCTTTCTCCACCCAAAGTCCACTCACTCTTTCAGCTGCTCCTGGCGTGCGCCATCCCCGGAAGAACGAGGGAAATTGTGTCCATACCTGGAGAGGTGTGAGGGCATCACATGTAAAGCACTGTGGACACTGTCTGCTTACGATGGCTGCTGTTCCTGTCTGATTCTCTGGCTACACAGGAGGCCCAGGAGGCCCAGGAGGCCAGGGCTGCCTGTCTGCTTAGTTCACTGAATGAAGCAAAGTGCCTAGAACAGTGTCTGCAACAGTAAAGGCTTCAGAGATAACTGCTGAACAAAGGAACTCCCCTGGAACCTTCCACAATATCTAAGCAGCCAGAGGCTTCTCTGCCAACCAGGGATCCCTGTTCTGGCAACACCAAGAACAGGGAACTTCTAGGTGCAATCACAAGCCCTTTTCCAAGCAGAAAATGGATTTGCTCAAGGGCTCAAGGCAGTGAGGGGTGAGGCATGCAGCTTTTGCAAGTGGCAGAGGAAGAGAAACAATGTACACATCCCAGCCGCCTCTCAAGCAGCCTCCTCTGCGGAACTGGGCTCTGGCTACACACTTCCCATGACATGCCCCACGTGGTCCTGACAATCATTCTAGCAAGTTGGTGCCTCTCTCAGCAAATGGAGGCTCAGATAGTGAAGGGACCTTCCTAAGACTCACACCCGGTAGGTTGGTAGGCGGCAGAGTGCCATATGCAGTGGAGGTTGGGACACTCACCATTGGAACAGCAGGTCCAGGGCCTGCTGGGTGGTGGTGTAGGTTCTATATGTTGCCAGAAAGGCCTGGATGTAGGCCAAGTCCCCCTCCAGGAATGCAGGCACCAGGCGGCCCGCCACTTTCCTCTCTGCCCATTGCTTGTCGGTACGCAGTGCACCGGTCTCATCCAAGTCCTCCTCTGAGCCACAGGCACACTGCAGTGGGACAGAGGAGGGACACATTGTCAGAGACAGCCCCAGGAAACACCAGGAGGATCGAGAGCCAAAGCTCAGACCCGGGAACTCCCCACCCTCAGTGACTTGTGGCAGGAGCTGGGACACGAGTGCCTCGAGCAGAAAATGGGGCTCCACTTTCCAAGGAGAATTGAAGGGGAGGATGATTGAAAATACGAAGAAACAGAAGTTATTCTGTTAACCCAGTAATCCTGATATCTCCCTGTAAGGAAAGCAGTATCCAGGGAGTCCTCATCTAACACCCCATTCCAGAGATGAGATCCTAGAGGGTGAGCCATGTCCAGGGTCTGCTCAAAGTCACACAGTCACAGCGCAGAACCACGTGACCGCTAGGCTCCATCAAGTTCCCTAGGTGCTGGCTGAGGCCTGCCTGGTTCCTGACCTGGGTTGGGGAGGGTGTGGTGGAGGGGCTGTCAGGCAGTCTTGTGCAGGCTTGCTGGCTCCCCAGGTAGAGACGAAGCAGACAGCAGACACACCCCACCAGACACCCTGGGATGGCAAAGTCAGACACAGAGTTTTCTCCCTGAACATTTAAGGGGCTTTGGTGAAGTTATGGTGGTCCCAGATCCAGCCAAAGTTGAGAAACTGGAGATCCTGTGCTGGGAGACAGCACTCCACAGGACCAAGGGCCTGACCGTAGACACGGGGAGAGCGAATCCAGATGGCTGGTTAAAGACTGAGAAGTGACGCAGCTTCTCAGTCCTAACAGAACCTCAAGGCCACCCTGCAGGTCCATTGGCCACCCTGATGCAGAATGGCAACAATGAGAAGGAGGCATAGCGCCCAGGACAGCCTCGAATCAGGGGCCCAGCCACCTTCACCAACTGCTGGCACCACATGACTGCTGCAGCTGTTTTAGGAAGGAGTTTGGCTCTAGGGATCCTAACTTTAAATGTGCACATCCCTTGCCCCAGCATCCCACTCGTGGGGCTCTGTCCTGGGGCGCGGGGCGGGGGTTGTCAGTGTATGAGGACACATGTCAGGGTTCCCACAGCCCTGCTGGAAGGACAGCAGAAAGGAATCAGTCCAGGGCCAGCAGCGGTGAAAGGCTCAATCAGGGAGGGAATCAGCCTCCTTTCTGGACTGTTCCCTGCAGCTGAGTCAAGATAGTTCCTGACCTGGGTGGTCGCGGTGATGGGTTCTCTCCGAGATTACTTGTAGCAGCAGAGGAAGGTCAATCTAGGCCTGAACCCTGCAGTTTTGGTGAAAATAAGCCTACTATGCCCGAGGCTGTCAGAGGCTTTGAAGCAATGGGGAACAACTGTGCAGCAGGCTGATGTCTAGGAACCTGGGGGATGGGAGCTAAACACTAAACCAGGAGCAACATGCAAAAGACCACATGATGTTGTTGTTGTTATGCGCCATCAAGACACACCAGACTCATAGTGACCCCTCCTTGGCTTTCTGAGGCTGTACCACTATGGAAGTAGATTGCCCAACCTGCCTTCCGAGGAGTGGCTGGTGGGTTTGAACCACCAGCCTTCTGCTTAGCAGCTAAGCACCTCAGGTACTACCCTACCAGAGCTCCTAAAAGACCACATAGGCTGATTGAAATGAAAACAATATAGAGCACTCCTTTGAGACATTCACAAATATGGGAAAAGTGACTTGGCACCTGGTCAGGGAGGGCAGGGCAGTGGGAGAAGGAATTAAGGGTAGTAGCTGATCCTTTAGGGCGGGGACTAGGGGCCAGCCTGGAGAGGGAAAGCCCTGGGAGGGTGCTGGGAGTCTCGGGGTGGCACCTAATTCCTGGGGCCCCTCTGACCACCTGGGGTCCTTTCATGGGAACACTGCCTCCCGCACTCACACAGAGCCTACGCCAGCCCTTCCTGGCCCCTTCCTTGGGGTAGATGGTGCAGGGCATAGCATCCTCTTCCTTCTCGTGGCTCTCCTGGGTGTGCCTCTGTGGAAACAATGCCAGGCAGTGGACTTGCAGGCATCAAGGGCCCCTCCAAGCCACCTCCTTCCCTCTCTTCTCCTTCAGGCCCTTGTGTGCCCTGGCCTCAGAGGAGCTAACAATTCCATGTGTCCCTCACAGGCTGAGTGGACTGGCCAGTGGGCTGCACTATCCAAGTCCACTGACCCTACTTACAAATAACACCCTCTGATTATTGCAGAAGCATCTGGGTGGAGGTGGTTCGGCAGAGGGTCCCAAGTGGGCAGGCAGTGTCAGCAGCTAGGACTTGGTGTCCCTGTCCCACTCAGGGCAGCTGGAGCTCAGAGAGGGCCCACGGGAGAGTGCCCACTCGACCTGTGATCCCATGACTGACTGTTCCTCCCTAAACCCAGGTTCTAAACTAGGAGCCCTGGCTAGAACTTAGAGCCCAGTGCCCTATGTGGTGATGGGTGTTTGGGCAGGAATGTGAAGCAGCTCTCCACCTGGGCCACCAAAGCCATGGGGCTCCAAGGTACCTAACCTGACAGAATAGGCCCACCCACCACTGTCTTCCACTGTCAGGCCCAGTCCCATGAAGCCAGTGCAGGTGCTGGGCTGTGGCCCTGGAGCTAGGGGAGCCCCCAGTGAGTGCTAGTTGGGAAGTGGCAGCACCACCCCCGTTTTCATCATCTTTCTCATCACTTTACCTCTCCCACATCCCCCCCACCCCGCCCACCTCCTTCTCTGACCCTACCCACCTCTCTCCCAAATGGACCCTGCCTCATCCAACAACTTTCTGCCTCATCAAGTCTATCATCCTTTCCTCCCTGCCCCCTTCGGGACCAAGAAAAGGGCTGGTATGACACGGGGGAGGGAGTGTGGGGCACCTAGTTGGGGTCACAGTGGTGGCCTGAGCTGCACTGACCGCCTTGGGCTAGCCTCTGTTACCTTCTGGTTTTTTTCCGAAAATGGCCAGACCCTTCGGGAGCGGGCACCGAGACCACGTCTCAACCTTCCGGAAAGGGTCAAACTGCATTTCTCCAGGTTGGGTATAAGGGGAGCAGAGAGGCAACTGCACAGCCTGCTCATGTTTGGAGTGTCTCTGCTCAAGTGAGCTGGCCTAACGGCTGTTTCTCCAATATGGGGGCCTAGTTACCAGGGTTCTAAGATCTGTGTGCTCCATCGCCAAGGAAATGAGGTCATAACCTGGGTCAAAGGATCATTGCCTGACCTCAGATAGGAGCTCCCCAAGGCTGCTCTGGGCTGCTGAATGCTCACTCCTTAATGTACATGTAATGCTCATCTCCTTAAATGTACACAGTGTCACCAGCACAGTCCCCCCAGAACCTGGGAAAGGCCTGAGTGCAGCTAGAGCCCCAGATTGGAGCAGACAGAGTTCAATTCACCTCAGACGCAGCTCATCCCTCTTAACCAGTTTGTGACCCTGGACTAGTCTAAGTGCTTCCCAGAGATCTCCCCAGTGTCCCCACTTACACCCTGGAGATCATTCTAGCATCTACTTCCTAGGCAGGTCAGAAAGTGGATGTGAGATAACACCTAGGAACCCTGTGGGTGCTGTGGCATGAAGCTAATGCACAAACTCAGAGATGGAAGAGTTTCAAGAAGGGGTGGGAATCACCATGGCATGCACCTCAAAAAAGGGCTGGCGCTGGAGGTGTGATCTTGGGAAAGCCACTTGCTCTCCTGACCTCATTTGTCAGTCTTCAGCACCAGTGGGTTGGGAGTCAAGAAAATCAGACATCGCCACCCTCTGGCCAATAACCTCCATTACATGTAGATTCTGACCCAGTACCTCTTCTGGGACCAGGGCCTGGGCACACTGCACAATAGCCCTCAATGATTCTACCTCCTGGTCTCCACATTCTATGTGACCCCTACCCTGAGAGTGGACTAGACTCAGAGCTTGCTTCTAAAGAATGTGTTAGGTGCCATCGAAGTCAATTTCAACTCATAATGACCCCAAGTGGCACAATATCACTTAGCTCTCTCTGATGTTTTTTTTTCTCTCTCTCTCTGTTGTTGTTGTGGGATGCCACAGAATGGACCTCTGTGTCCTGGGGGCTCACATGTTACAGTGGAACTGAGCATCAGAGGACTGTCTTGGCTGTAATCTTTTGTTTTTCCAAGTTTCGATTGTGATTTGGATAAAATTGAGTAGATTCATTTTACATTCAAGAGTTCATATGCACATTTTGTTCAGTGCTACTGGTTACATTTCCCACAGTGTAAAATCCCACCTCACACTTGCTGTGATTACTCCTTCCCTGGGTCCTCCTTGCCTCCACATTCCTCCCTCCCTCCATTTCTCCCTGTGCAAATGCTGCCCTTCTGATCTCCCTTGGCTGATTCTTCTGAGGAATGCATCTCTCTGCTGCAGGTGGTCACCTCCTAGGCCTGCCTGTTGTTTGGCTGAGAGTTAAGCCACAGGAGTGTGAGCAAGCCTATAGAGTGACTCACACCAGAGTTTCGAGGGTTTCACAAGTTTCTATGAGATCAGTAAGCCTTGTCTTTTTATGATTTTTAATTTTGTTCCACATATGTCTCCCAATCTACACAGGATGTCCAATTTTGGTGTCCTCCAAATGGTTGGACTGGGTAGCTGGGCATAATCTATTTCTTCTTGTCTCTGGGTCATATAGGTTGAGAATGGCATATAGGTCACATTGGATGTGTTTTATAGGTTGAGAATCATATGGTTCTCTGGACCATTGTTGTGTGTCTTGGATTTCTTTCACTCTGCTTTGCTCCAGAGGAGGAGAGACCAATAGTTGCCACATAGAAGGCATCTCACAAGCTTTTCAGAACCCAGGAGTTGCTCACCTAAGTAAGATGTACAACAACGTTTTGGTATACCATGTTTTGCTTATTGAGCTTGATATCTTCTGCTACCATGGTCTGCAGCCCACAGGCCTAGTGACCTACTCCCTCAACATGCTTATTTGTGGCTAAGATATTATCCTAAATTTGACTCTTGTTATGGTTTAAACTGAAAACAGACTATTTTTCACATTGTTAGTCTTAAAAAATTATTCCCTTTTTTTTAAATTGTTATTTGGGTGAAAGTTTACAGAACATATTCATTTTCCATACAATACTTCATACACATTTTGTTTCCTTACAAAATCTGTTTTCATCCTCTAGTGCCACTCTAAGAGAAAACACTATAAATGGGTGGCTTTAACAAACAAGGATTTATTCTCTAAAGTTTAGGAGGCTAGAAGGAAAATGGCACAGTGCAGAGGTTATCAAGCAATATACAGCAGGCCACTAGTTCAAATCCAGAAAGAGTCCTGAGATTGGCAGACAACCTGTCAGGCTGTTGTGTGAAGAATGGGCTACACTCAGGGTCCAGGTGTGCCAAAAGCTCAGAGACCTTTTTCAAAGTATCTTCTTCTACACCAGAAGCAGACCACAACCCGACTCAGATGATCCAGTACATTGCACCACAGACTTGATTACTGCTTTCATGAGGAATAACTCCATCCAGCTGCCCAGACCATGAAAACCAGGCCCAGCCAAGTTGACACATCACCTTAACTACCACAATGGCCCAGCCAAATTGACACATAAGCTTCACTACCATAATTAGGGATTTTATAGACATGTTTAAAATAGATTTTTCTTTTTCATATAATTTAAACTAATCATAGTAGTGAAATCCCATCACAATTCTCGTCCATGCTCAAGTGGAAGGGATTATACAAAATATGTACACCAGGGAAATGTCATAGTGGGGCAAGGGTTAAGCCCTTGGCTGCTATTGTTATTTGCTGTTTAGTTAGTAGTGAAGAATATTGAATGTAACATGGACTCCCTGAAGAATGAACAAATCTGTCTTAGGGGAAGTATAGCCAGAGTATTTCTTACAAAGAAGTGAGGTTGGCAAGGATTTGTCTCACTTAGTTTGGACACGTTATTAGGAGAGACCATTCTATGGAGAAGGACATGAAGCTTGGTAAAATAGAGTGTCAGTGAACTAGAGAATTGACTGGCACAGTGGCTGCAAAAATGGACTGAAACACAGCAAGGATTTTGAGGTTGGTGCAGGACCAGGAAACATTTTCTCCTGTCATGCATAAAGTTGATTTGAGTTGAGGCTGAATCATTGGCACCTAACAACAATAGCAACAGCTTTGATTCACAGTGAACTTATGTATAACAAAATAAAATACTGCCTGGTCCTGCACTGTTTTCATGATCATGTTTGATTCCCTTGTTGGATTCTCCAGCCTACTAAAAGGTTTTTGTTTTGTGCCCAGTTTTCTGGTACCCTAACTTTAGATGTTGTTGTTATTTGCTGTTGAGTCAGCTCCAACTCATAGCGACCCCTCCTTGGGTTTCCGAGGCAGTATCACTACAGAAGTAGGATTGCCCAACCTTCCTTCCGAGGAGTGGCTGGTGGGT
>NW_006921828.1:1440028-1440799 GCF_000298275.1 Orycteropus afer afer | reverse complement strand
TATGCTACCAGAGCTAAATTATACTAGTAGTAATTTTTTCACTGACATGCATTTGTGGCTATTTTTAAAATGTCATTTTCCCCTAAGAATGTTCCTGATTAAGCAGTATGAGTTATTAATTTTACTAGACCCTTGAGATTATTAGGTGACATACCTTACTAACATTCTGTGAGATGAAACAGGAAGTACACAAATTGCACTCTGGTATATACCAAAATTTGAAGGCTGTCTCAGAGAAAAGTTCTTGGGTGATTGCATTGTGAGCTCAGCACTTTTTTCTTGGAATACCATTTTGACCTGAAAGTCCACTGACTGACAGACAAACTATGGTTATTCAGAGTTGGGAATTTGGCAGATCTATTTTTCTTCCAAAAGGGAATGAGGCTGTCTGTTTGAGGAAAACAACTGACAACATTGGTTGCCAATGATAAAATGTACATGTTCAAGAAAAAGTTGAGTATTTTGTAAAATGTGCATTTACTAACATGAATTTAACAGCTTTTCTAATATATATCAAATTTTACAATTCAATCAGTGGTGCTATTACTGTATATGATTTCTGATATCACATATTGAACTTTGACAACCATTAGAAGATCCAGGTAGCGTGGTGAACCTGTATTTTCCAAATGATCAAAGTTACAATGATCAATGCTGCAAAATCATGCATGGATGTGCAAGATAGACCACATTACAACTAACCATTAAGAAACTAGTTGTTGTTGTTGTTATGTGCCGTCGAGTCAAACCCGACTCATAGCGACCCCTCCT
>NW_006921828.1:1432107-1434438 GCF_000298275.1 Orycteropus afer afer | reverse complement strand
AAGTGGTAACTATGGGGAGGAAGTGGGAGGGGAGCTGTTGCATTGTGGTAAACTGTGGTCAATGACATGAGACAAAGTATATGTGAACTGCTGTATAGAAAGTGAATTTGCTCTGTAATCTTCACCCAAATCACAATAATAAATAAATAAATAGATAAATAAATAAAGTATTTCTCACTTTTTCAACTATATATCTGTGTGAGGTCTGATTTTTTTTCACGTAACTCAAACAATCAACGATCATAGTAGATTGATTACAGAATACTGAATTATAATCTTAGCAGCTTCTAATAAATCAGAGATGAAAATGATTTACAAAAATCTAAAACAACACCATTCTTCTCATTACAGTTTTTTATTTTGTAAAATGTTATTTTCATTAAAAATATATCATTTTTAAACAGATAATGGATTTGTTATTGCATTTTTAAAATAAATTAATAAATGAATATCTTAAAGTTTCCCACTTTCAATTTTAATATGGTAAATAGATATAACTCACCTAAACAAAACTTCTTTGAAGTGCTTAGTAATTCTTAAGAGTTATAAACAGGTACTGCAACCAAACTTTTGGGAACCTCTTGATTAAAATCTAAATTGTCTTTTGTAAATAGCTTTTAATATTCACCTTGGTTTCCTCTGGTGTTTTTATACACTGAGCCCAAAACAGAATAGTCCTTACTTTACTTTGGGATAGCTACACTGGAAATGTTTAGGCCTCCAATTGGACACCCCTCTCATCACATGGGAATAAAGAATGCATTAAAATATTCTCCATTATCCTAGCATAGAAAGAGACACAGAGCACTTAGATGAAAATATACTGTAGAAACGAGTTACAGGTACCAGTCTTTGAAGTAGTTGGGGGCTGTCTTGACCCATGCTTTGGACATGCCTCTGACTCATACTTGGCAGTCATTCCTAATTTCTTTCCACCCAGAGACATTGAAAGAAGGTACATGTGGGTAGAGTTAAATGAATTAATAGGAAAGATCATAAAACAGAATGTAAATATTTTGTTTATTCAACAAGTGCTAAATTAATATCTTTTATGCACCAGGGAGGTATTTAGAAATAGGTAACAGCACAGTCTACTAGTTCCATAACTTAGATTTAGCAGATAATTAATTATACAGGGTTCCTAATCATATTTGAATTTCAATTAAATGAGACATCATTTGTTAATGTAAATATATTTCTTGAAATATTTGGGACATATTTACACTAAA
Source organism: Orycteropus afer afer (assembly GCF_000298275.1). Taxonomy (NCBI): domain Eukaryota; kingdom Metazoa; phylum Chordata; class Mammalia; order Tubulidentata; family Orycteropodidae; genus Orycteropus; species Orycteropus afer. The sequence continues at coordinate 1,433,209 of NW_006921828.1, read as the reverse complement.
AAAAATATATTATTATCCTAAAACACAAATTTAACTGGGTATCTTAGATTTTATTTGAGAGCTCTAGAGTTTCATGGCATTGTGCAAGCCAGTGAACCTCTCCAAATCACTGTTTTTAGCTGTAAAATCAGATGACAATTCTATTATTTCATACCCTTTGTAGAGATTAAGTTATTTAATCCTCAGGAACCTCAAAGATAGTGTTTGACAAATAAGTAATGCAGATTCGATAATTTCTGCTGCTATTACTATGTTTATTAAAGGAATCAAAGTTGACTCAAATGGATGTGCCTTATGAGCTTTCATGACCAGAGAGGCTAGTTCATTCAGTGGGTTCCTACTCCCTTCCCCTATGAACAGCAGTTAATAAAACAAATTCAATTTTTAGCCCATATTTACCAAATGGTTTTCATCCACCTCCTTTCTCAAGCAATTTCATAATTAGTTATTACCTGTGGAGGAGAGATCCACTCAAAAATGGAGAGATTCAAGAAGGAAGAGATGCCCAGGAATGACAAATTAGCTATTTATATCCCACTAGTAAAATGACAACAAATGATACTTGACAACAAATGATACTATATGACTGTAACTCTATACCCATGATCACCTCACAATTCAAAAGTGAAAAATCCATCTTAATTCTATGAAGGAGCTAGCTTCATTTTTACTTTGCTTTTCATTAGTCAATTTTCAATTATTTGTGTTGATGGATAATAGAGCTAGGAAGGAAGAAGTAGTTTCATTTTTAGACATTATTTAGTTATTTGGTGCACAAATGTACACTCCTTTCAATAAGTAATCAGTAAATATTAGTTGGGTGACTTGGAGTGTTGACCACTATCATCCTACTTTCTTTAGGGTAGGTAAATACTGAACTGACTGGCACTCTGGAACGGTCAAGAGAATGAGACAAAATGTCAAGATAAAAATAACTTGCCACCAGCCATATGGGAACTGTACCAAAATGCATCTACCCAAGTCTTCATTAGAGTGCCTTGTACAATCATTATTGAAGTGTTTTTGTTTGTTTCCACTTAAACTGTTGTTCTCATTTTATTGAAGATTTAGAGCAGTTTTTAAGGCTGAGATTTTTTTTTTT
>NW_006921828.1:1411896-1431437 GCF_000298275.1 Orycteropus afer afer | reverse complement strand
AAAGTAGGAGGTGGAACAATGTTTTGTATAGTATGTTATGCCAGTTGAGCTTGATGTCCCCTGCAACTATGGTCCCAAGCCCACAGGTTCAACTACTCTGTCTTAAGGTTGAGATTTGAACATCGATCTTCTGATTCTAATTCTGAATTTATTGTCATTTATAATTTCTTATAGTATTAAAATTTAAGACATTCATTTTCTTCTACACTGACTAGAAACTGAGGCCAAAGAAAAAGAGTTGTTGACATGAGATGGTATAGTGAGCGTTCTAGCTGCTTTTTCTTTTCCAGGCTAGCACGAAGTTTAAAATCCACTTCTGCTCAGAAGGGTCCTTTGTTGAACAGGACTATTGCTCTGACACAGGTAGGAAATAGCCCATATGTGGGACTTCACTTTTATTTATATCTCAAGCTACACCAGCGACACAACTTTCTTCGAGCATTGTCAGTTGTCCCCAGGTTTTCACTGCGCATGACTAAGTTTTGAGGTTGTTTAACATTCCAGAGTCTCATTATAAACCTTTTAGGTTTCTCTCTTGCTTCTTTCTTTCTGCTAGTTTTTAATTGTAACAAAATATATAAGACAAAATTTGCCATTTCAATAATTTTATGTTTATACTTCAATAACATTAATTACATTCACAATGTTGTACAACTACCACCATGATCTATTTTCAAAAATTTTCCTCACCCCAAACAGTAACTCTGTATCCACTAAGCAATAATTCCTCATTTTCCCTTTCCTCAAGCCCCTGGTAACCTCTAATCTACTTTTTGTCTTTATGCATTTGCCACTTCTGTATATTTCATATAAATGTAATCATACTATATTTGTCCTTTTCTGTCTGGCTTATTTCACTCAGCATACTGTTTTCAAGGGTCAATGATGTTGTAACATGTATCAGAACTTCATTTCTCATTTGTGATTGAGTAATGTTTCATTGTATGCATATGTCACATGTTTATGTATTCATCTGTAGAATATTTGGATTGATTCCACCCTTTGGATATAGAGAATAATGTTGCAGTCAACATTGTTATACTAGCATCTGTTTGAGTCCATGTTTTCAATTATTTGGGGTATATACTCAGGAGTAGATCATATGGTAATTCTATGTTTAGTCTTTTGAGTAACTGAAAACTTGTTTTCCACAGTGACTACACAATTTTAACACTTATTCTGGGTTCTCTAGAGAAGCAAAACCAGAGAAGTTTATATATGTATATATGTGTATGTGTGTGCAAGTGTGTGTTTATATGTCTCTGTGTGTGTGTATATATATATAGATATAGATATATGTATATGTATATGTATATATATGTGTGCCTAAGGCACTTGACTGCTAACCAGAAGGCTGGCAATTCAAACCCACCAGCCACTCCTCGGAAGGAAGTTTGGGCAATCTACTTCTGTAGTGATATCGCCTCGGAAACCCAAGGAGGGGTCACTATGAGTCGGGTCCGACTTGACAGTACATAACAACAACAACAACATGTATATATATGTGAAACATCCACACAAATATATACACATACATATATATATATATATATATATATATATATATACACACACACACACACATATACATACATACACATATACATATATACTCATACACACACACACATATCAAGGAAATGGCTCATGCAGTTGCAAAGGCTGACAAGTCCCAAGTCTATGGGTCTTACATCAGGGGAAGGCTTCTCCTGACATACACAGCTGCAGGGCTGATGAAGATAGGGTCAGCAGGTCAAAGGGCAGGCTTCTGGCTCATAGGCTGCATAAGCTAACAAATGCAAAGATCTGCAGGCAATATGGTAGGACACTGCCTCATGTCCAAAGAACCAGAGATTATATGATGGCAAGCTAGATGCAGGATCCAAATTGAGCAAACAGAGCTTTCTCATAACATCCACATATATTGGATGTAAGCCATATACCCTGAGGAAACTCCTTTCAACTGATTGGTTGCTCACTGAAGATCTCGTCATGGAGGTGATTACATTAATCAGATATCATCATGATTGCATCCTTACATAACTTACAAACTACATCATAACTGCCAAACTCCTGAGAATCATGTCCCAGCCATGTTGACACACAACCTGAACCATCACAGTGGGTTATTATGAGAATGTAAATTTTTGGTAACAAAGTATCATAGTACCTTCCAACCAAAACCAAACTTACTGGCGTCAAGTTGGATCTGACTCATAGTGACCCCTCCTTGGGTTTCCGAGGCAGTATCACTATGGATGTAGATGCCCAACCTTCCTTCCAAGGAGTGGCTGGTGGGTTTGAACTGGCAGGCTTCTGGTTAGCAGTCAAATGCCTTAGCCAATATGCCACCAGAACTCTCCATAGTACTTTACTCATCCCATACTCGCTATAAAGTGAAGTATTGACTATAATATAATGAAATAGTATAATAAACATGAAAATTTTGTGAGCAATGAATATATAACATTAGCGTCATTATTTTGAATACTAGACAGAACAATATTAAGATGTTCTTACTTCATAGGTTTGCTGTGTTTGTTGGTATATGCTTTATATAGCTGAAATACAAGTAAATTCCCTAATGCTTTGGGTTCTGTTTAATTAAGTATTCTATTTAACTCAGAGCTATCACATGAACCATTCATGGTGTTCAACTTGAGTATTTGAAAATAAACTAAAAAATGAAATGCAGTAGGAAAAAAAAAGGAGGATAGAATATATTTTAATTTTTATGTATTTTCAGGATCTTTTAATGTTTCAGAGTCATGTAAGCATGCTGTTACATACCAATCATGTATGGAGGGCACAGAGTTGAAAAAATTTCACTTCCTTGAATTTACCAAGTAACTCTATGGAGGAGAAAACTTCAGCCCAGAGAGGGAACACCAGCCTGGAATCACACATAATTACTGGCAGAGTTGAGCTGGACCTTAAGGCCTTAAGGCTTCTAGTTCCTGGTTGGTTGAATTCATATACTACCTATCAGACTCTGTTGTAGGACACATTTCCCTACCTTTTTTATTATATTTATTTGTCTGGAAGTCATATCAATCCAACTGAATTGTATGTTTCCTAAAGAGAAGCATCTATTAATATATTGTCCAGCATTTACATGTTACATACTGTAATATCTTAAATATTCATAAAATTAGATTGTAGATTTGTTGTTGTTGTTGTTATGTGCCATCAAGTCAGCCCTGAATCATAGCGACCCCTCCTTGGGTTTCCAAGGTAGTATCACTACAGAAGTAGGATTGCCCAACCTTCCTTCTGAGGAGTGGCTGTTGGGCTTAAACTGCCAGCCTTCTGGTTAGCAGTCAAGTGCCTTAGGCACTATGCTATGAGAGTTGCTAGATTGTAGATTTAGGGACTACTATATTTCTAAGTTTTCTAGCTATTATTAATTCACATAAATAGGATTTTACTGTGGCATTTTAAGGATATATTTTATTCTTTTTACCTCTATGCTATTAAAATGTTAGATCTTCTTTACACTAATTAAATTTTGAGTAACAGCATTTATTGCACTATCTATCTATCTATCTATCTATCTATCTATGTATTTTCCATGCTGCCAATCATTAGCATTAAAACTAAGAAGCTGAACTTTCTCTGGTTCTTGTTATATTACCTGTCATTAAATTTTAGTCTATATAGAAGGCATATAGAACATGATGGTGCCATAGACTATGTCTCTTTGGTTTACTCCTTGGACATATGCTTTACATACAAAAAGTTATTTCAATTCACCATATGTGATCCATATTTAGATGTGGAAATGGAGCCTCACAAGAGATGTATCAAAATAGCACATGCAAACATTTACTATTTGTGCCAGTATGTGGATCTTTAGCAGATAATTCAACAACTACCATATGCAGCAGCTGTTATTCAGTGGACCAAAAATAATGGCCAGGAACAATGCAGGCTGCAGTTTCAGCATTATTTGAACCCCATCCACCTAGTAAATACTTATGTCTCAAAATCCATTCAGATGCCTAAAAGACTCTTCATTTGCAATTAACTATTTTAATTATTTTGACCCAGACATGCTATATAAGGAAAAACACTCCAGGCAAAATTTTCCTGAGCACCCAGGTAATAGCCAGTGGGAAAGAAAACAGTGAACAGATTGTCCAGACCCTAGAAAAAGTTTTGGAACTCAACACAAAATAATTTTTTTAATAAGTCTTTAGATGATAAATATGATTGTGATCATACTCTGTATTATTAAGGAACATTAACCAGTTTATTAATTGGATGCCTCTTTATAATACCACAAAAGGGCAATTTTCTATGTTAAGTATTTTCTTTGTTCAATTCTTTAGGATTGCTTTGATATTGAACATGAACATGTGATATATCTTCTTGGAAGGCAATTAAAACCAGATATTCAGGAAGTTAATTTTGATTCATTGAGATAATGATACAGAAACTTGACTAGTAGGACAGTGGTAAAGGTGAAAAAGAGATGCCTGGATGATACCAAATGGTTTGTGTTCAATTACTAACCTAAAGGTTGGTGGTTTCAACCTGCCTAGTGGTAGCATGGAAGAAAGGCCTGTAACCTCTTTCTATTATGATTATAGCCAAGAAAATCCTATGGAATAGTTCTACACTATAACATATGGGTCACTACGAGTTGGATTTGACTCTATAGCAACAAGTTTGGTTTGGTTAGTTTTTTTTTTTTTTTAATGAAAAGAAGCAATGCTCAGGAAACAAAGAAAACAGGATTTAAACTCCAGCTCTATCACATGCTTGCAATGATGGTGGGTAAGGTCCTGAAAAGGAATGAGTCTCAATTTCACTTTTTATAAAATAGGATGGTAATCTCTACTTCTCATTATTGCAAAGGAATACTGTGAAGTTCAAATATACTACGACTAGGAGCTCTGGTATCATAGTGCCTAAGGCACTTCACTGCTAACCAGAAGGCTGGCAGTTCAAACCCACCAGCCACTCCTCAGAAGGAAGGTTGGGCATTCCTACTTCCATAGTGATACTGCCTTGGAAACCCAAGGAGGGGTCGCTATGAGTCGGGGCCGACTCGATGGCAAATAACAACAACAACAACTATCTGACATCAGTTATTGAGTCCATACTGTGTCAGAAGTTGTACCACTATTTTATATCATTGTCATTTAATTTTCAAATAAACTAAGAGTTATTTTATTTTTATGATGCACCAACAAATACACCACCAAATTTCTTTGGTTTCATACAATAAATTGTGATGTGGAGTCAGGCAGAAACTTTAGAGAAGCTCTCTGGCTGCTGTGGCTCAGAGATCCAAGCTGCTTCCATTCTATGACCATCATTTCAATGTGTGTGCTCCAGGCCTTCAAAACTAGAGAAGAGAGATCTAGAGAGCTGCCACCAGCTCTTACATGCTTTAGTCTGCAGGGACCTAAGATCAATTATAAACCATATCTGATGCTTAGTTATATACAAGATGCAGTGAAGGAACTGTTGAAAAACAAGGCCCCAGGAATTGATGGAATATTCATTGAGATGTTCCAATAAATGGATGAAGTGTTGGAAACACACACTCATTTATGCCAAGAAATTTGGAGACAGCTACTTGTCCAACTGACTGGAAGAGATCCATATTTTTGCCCATTCCAAAGAAAAGTGATCCCGCAGAATGTGGAAATTATTGAATAACATCATTAATATTATGTTGTTGTTGTTATGTGCCATCAAGTTGGACCTGACTCATAGTGACTCCTCCTTGGGTTTCCTAGGTGGTATCACTATGGAAGTAGATAGTTACACACAAGTAAAATTTTGCTGAAGATAACTCAGAAATGGTTACTGCAATATATATATTGACAGAGAACTAACAGAAGTTCAAGCTGGATTCAGAAGAGGGCATGGAGAGAGGGATATCATTGCTGATGTCAGATGGATCTTGGCTAAAAGCAAAGCATACTAGAAAGATGTTTACTCATGTTTTATTGACTACTCAAAGGCATTAGATTGTGTGGATCATAACAATTTAAGAATGGGAATTGCAGAGCACTTAATTGTGCTCATGAGGAACCTGTACATAGACCAAGAGGCAGATGTTCAAACAGAGCAAAGGGATAATGCATTGTTTTAAATTAGGAAAGATGTGCATTGTTTCCTTTCACCATATTTATTCAATTTGTAGGCAGAGCAAATAATCTGAGAAGATGGACTATATGAAGAAGAATGCGGCATCAGGATTGGAAAAAGTCTCATTAACAACCTGAGATATGTAGACAACACAAACTTGCTTGCTGAAGTGAAGAAGACATGAAGCACTTACTGATGAAGATGAAAGACTGTAGTCTTCAGTATGGATTACACCTCAATATAAAGAAAACAAAAATCCTTAGAACTGGATCTGTACATAACATCATGATATATGGAGAAAAGATTGAAGTTGTCTGGGATTTTATTTTACTTGGATTCACAATCAATGCCCATGGAAGCAGCAGTCAAGAAATCAGAGGACATACTGCACTAGGCAAATCCGTTGCAAAAGACCTCTTTAAAATGTTAAAGAGTCAAGATGTCCTTTGAGGACTAAGGTGAGCCTGAACCAACCCATGATATTTTCAATCACCTCATATGCATGTGAAATCTGGACAATAAATAAGGAAGACCTAAGAAGAATGGATGGATTTGAATTGGAGTATTGGCAAAAATTTCTGAAAACACCATGGACTGCCAGAGAAAGGAACAAATCTTGGAAGACTGGCAGCCAAAATGCTCCTTAGAAGCCAGAATGTCCAGACTTTGCCTTATCTACTTTGGTCATGTTGTCAGAAGTTAGAAGGGACCAGTCCCTGGAGAAGGATGTCAGGCTTTGTAAAGTAGAGGGACAGTGAAAGAGAGGAAGACCTTCAATGAGATGGACTGACACAGTGGCTGCAACATTGGGCCCAAGCATAGCAAGGATTGGAGGATGGTGCAGGATCTGGCAGTGTTTTATTCTGCTGTACATAAGTTCGCTATCAGTCAGAGTCAACTCAATGGCAGCTAACAACAACAACAGTCACATGGCCCTACCTAATGACGGGAGGCAGGGATGTGTAGGCAAGCACATGTATCTTTGTTGAGTCGCAGCATCTCTCCACAAAAATACAGTAGAAGTCCCTCTGTGTCACAAATGAGGGAAATACGCTTAGAGATATTTGGCAAATTACCAGCTATTTAATAGGAAGACTCCATTTTAATGTGAAGTCTGATTGATTTGGAGTTTTTGCTGTTAATTACAATCTATTATTAACATTTTGATGACTTATTATGACAGAATAGTGAATCACAATAATGCTATACAAAGTATGTCTTGAAAATTCTGACTTAGCTAATGAATTTCTCATATGGTGAGAAAAAAATAATTTCATTTATGTTCCTCTTTCATGCTATTAAGAAAATATTTCTTATTGTTTCATTTCACACATTTAGGTGATTCATATTTGAATTAATCAAGCACTTCCATAATGGAAAAATTACTAGAAATAAGAACACTTATATAAAGTTTTGAAAATGAACTGCATTTTTGGCTATTTTCCAAGTAAAATTGCCTATCTTGATTTTTATATAGAAAAACACTTGTATTGTTTGAAGTGGAAAGAATAGATGTCTGCCATTGATACATGTTTACAAATATTGAAGAAAATAAAGTTTTATTTTGGTTATTTTTTATTTAGAAATTAGAACTCAAACAGTTCTTTCCATTTTGGTTAAAATGCTTTCTTTGGTGCTGTTCTGTGAAGTGCATATCAGAAAGTGGATTAAGAAAACTCATGTTATTAAAATAGCAAGATAAATCAATAATAAATATTCTAATGTAATTAAAACTGTAAAATAGAGCAATAGATAAATCATCCATAGCCATAACTGAAATATGTAATGTACTACCAGAGCAGAGCATATGGCTTATTAATTGGGGTTGCATGTGGTAAATGTTTGTTTGTCATATTTGTACTCTTATTTATGGCTTTTCAAAGAGCTACAATAACAGTGGAATTAATTTCATAGACTATGATAGGAAAAAATAGATTATATTAGCTTTACAGATAGCTATGGGTAAATAAAATTATATGCTAGAGCAACAATAAGGAGCTCTGGTGGTGTAGTGTTTAAGGCATTTGGCTGTTAACCAAAAGGTCGATGATTCAAACCCATCAGCCACTCCACGGAAGAAGGATGGGGCAGTCTGCTTCCATGAAGATTTACAGCCTTGGAAACCCAATGGGGGTCACTGTGAGTTGGAATCAACTCAATGACAGTGAGTTTGTGATTTTTATTTTTATTTTTTTGGAGACTATTAATGGCTGATTTTAGTACTAACAGGTTATCTCCAAATGCAGAATGGTATTCTGAAATACACACACATACACATAATGTGAGGAAGTACTTTCATTGTAACCATTGATAAGGTTAGTTTACATAGTAGTACAATCTTCCATCTTCTTACATGAACTATACCCAAGAATCACAATCGTTGTTTGTTTCTATTTGCAAAATTAAGACACATCAATTCCTTCTTTCAAATTGATATCTTACATAAAATTTGCTCTGTTATTTGCTTGTTTTTAAATTCCAAGTTCAGATAATATTTGGTATAGTTATAACTATTAAGTTATATGTAAGGATATATTATGGAAACAGATACATGCAGTCATATATGGACCAGAGGACGGAAGGAATGGCAGCAAAGAGGATTAAGAGTTGTTTGGTAGTTCCAATCACTCTGCTAGGCTCTAGATGTTTTAGAAAACAATACATAAGTTATACTACTATTTAATTTTTATGCATATCTTTCTGTTTACCAGGCCCTGGGCTGGTTTACAAAGATGAATTTATCTGTCCTATAGCCTATCAGGAGGGTCCTATTGTTGTTGTCATTGTTGTTATGTGCCATCAAGTTGGACCTGACTCATAGCGACCCCTCCTTGGGTTTCCGAGGCAGTATTTCTACGGAAGTAGATTGCCCCATCTTCCTTCTGAGGAGAGGCTGGTGGGTTTGACACTAGCCTTCTGGTCAGCAGTCAAGTGCTTTAGGCACTACACTACCAGAGCTCTTGGTCCTATTCTTAATACCCCATTTTATAGATGAGGAACCTGGTGTTTAAAACAGTGAAATAGTGTCCTAAGTCAAATTACTTACTGGGTACAGAGGTCACTTTTGAGCCCAGGACTGTGTACCTCTCAGCATAAGTTCTTTTCTTTACAGGATGATACTCCCTGAAGAAAATTGTGTCATTTTTTTTTCTTGCCCCATGATTTGATTCAGGGTTAGAGAAGAGTGTCTCTTTGTGTTAACAGAGTTGTCAATGGTATGGTTGGAAATTGGATGGTGGTCATGGTAAACCAAACTAAATGAGGCTAGAGGAAATTTATTTATTTTTTGCTATCAAATACAAAGCATTAGAGCATTTCCCTCACTTCACAGAAGAGATTAAAGAAGAACAGTTAAGGGGCAAGGCTATTCTCCAATGCCGAGAGGACCACCATCTGATACTGTACATCTCTCTTAAAATGGTGATCATGGCTCCCACTAATGAGGGAAATTTTTTTCCCAAATTACTACTTAATGCCATGTGAAGTATATGATTAGTGCTACTGAGTTGATTATAAGACTCTTGTCCAAAAATAGTTGGTTATAACATTTCACAACCCTGTGCTACTTTGTTCTTTTTATAATTAATTTACAGAAAAGTCTTCCTCTCAAGAACTGCAAAATTTGTCTTATCAGCATGCTTCATTTTTACCTTGGCAGTTGGGAAACTCAGAACTTAATATGCATACTCTATCAAAGCAATCATTTAGCATTAATGGCAGAGGCTATTTCCTAGTTTCCTACGGCAACACAATAGACTATATTTTCCAGCCTCCTTTGCAAATATTTGGGAGCTCTGGTAGCATAGTGGTTAAGACACTTGCCTGCTAACCAGACGGCTGGTGGTTCAAACCCACCAGCCACTCCTCAGAAGGAAGGTTGGGCAATCCTACTTCTGTAGTGATACTGCCTCGGAAACCCAAGGAGGGGTCGCTATGAGTTGGGTTTGACTCGATGGCACATAACAACAACAACTGAGTCTAGTCAAGGGAATGTAAGCAAATGTGATGGGTGTTATTTACACTCAGACCTGGCCTCTTACTGCTGGCCTTCTCTTCCTTCCTAAAACTTTCTGCTGAATATTGGTACCTAGGACCCCCTTGACATGTATGTGGAAGAGAGTGCATTCAGCAACCCCATTCTCCTACCTCCTGCAATTAATTATATCTTAAAAGTACAGGAAACAAATTTATAATGCCTTAAGCCATAAAGGCTTCAGAGATTATCAGTTACAGAAACTACTGTTATATTAATTACTGCAGAAATTATTAACACAATTTGGGTGTTGCTTTGATGAAATTTATAGCATAGTGAAGTCTCTCTGTATGGACATTCAGGGAGACACATACCTAGATTAAAAAAGAAATAGTTTTTGACTTTTTAAGTCATAAAATAGGCAGAAAGTACATTGTGAAGGTTTAACAGTCCCCAGAAGGGCATCCTTGCCATCACCCAGTTCAGATGTGACCAAGGACAGCAATAAACAAGGAAAAAGTAGAAGCAGAGTCAGAGAACACAGAGGACAGTGAATAGCTCCCCTTTCCTCCAATGCAAACTCTAGGTTTCAGAAACATCCAATAGGATGCTTCTCTAGTCTTATGGACTAGTGAAGGAGTCCTGGTAGCTCAGTTATTAAACATTAGGTTGCTAACTGAAAGATTGGTGGTTCAAACCCTTTAGCTGCTCTATAGGAGAAAGATGTGGCAATCTGCTTCCATAAACATTTCACCCTTGGAAATCCTATTGCGCTGTTATACTCTGTCATATATGATCAACTCAAAGACATCTAACCACAACATGGACTACTGACTACTGTGTATGTGCTATGCTTATTTTTTTTCTGAAAGGGACTTGATGAAGACTATCTTGTTGTTGCTTCTCCATTTAATATTGGTTATATGTGTGTTGAGGTGGTGCAGAACATGTGTCCTTTAATGATATGTGGCTGATCCAAGAGGACCAGTTCCTTATTGGAGTTAAGTGTGGCTCCCCTTGAGGTCTCAGAAGTGGATTTGGCTGTCATTACTGAATGAAATATGAAAGGTGGATATATTCTCTGTGTGGGAGGAAGAGTACATCAGATAGCAACAGGGTAAACTGTGGCAGATGCTAGATAGTTATTTACCAAACCAATTCAATTTTTTTTTTTTCCTGGTGGTGTAGTGCTTAAGGCATTTGACTGCTAACCAGAAGACTGGTGGTTCAAACCCACCAGCCACTCCTGGGAAGGAAGATTCGGCAATCTACCTCCATAGAGATACTGGCTCGGAAACCCAAGGAGAGGTTGCTATGAGTTGAATCGACTTAATAGCAGTGAGTTAGAGAATAAAGTTAGATTTTTACTTCCAGTCTTCTTTGCAGGTAGTTGTGGCTGTATGAGTGAGTTTATGTCAGTGGAATATTAAAGAAAGTTAGGCCTGTGCATAAAAACTTCCTGTACAATCTTACCTCTCTTTGCCTCTACCTGATGGGATGGGAAGTCAATGTCTTGGGAGACCTTATAAAGGATATGATGAAGATGGTAAAGCTCAATCAGCCTAATTCACTGAATCACCACATGGAGTAGATCTCCATGCCTGCACCAAGTGACCTTTACTGCAGAGAGAAGTAAACTTACATTTTGTTCAGCAGAGAGAAGTAAACTTACATTTTGTTCATCCATTGGGATTTAAGTTTTCAGTTATAATAACAGCTAGCATTACCTTGCCCTATTTATTTATTTTGAAAAATATTGATAAATATAATTTAATATTATTTAATGAAGCACTTCCGTGGTACAAATGGTGTATGTGCCTACTGCTAACTGAAAGGTTGGACATTTGAATATACCCAAAGGCAGCTCACAAAAAATTCCCTCCAAATTACCTCTGAAAAATCAGCCATTGAAAACCCTTCGGAGCACAGTTCTACTCCGACACACACGAGGCCACCATGAGTCAGAAATGAGTTGAGAGCAAAACGGTTTTGTTTAAAAAATATTATTCAATCACAAAAATACTGTTTAATAATAATGATATTTAATAACTTAATAATATTAAAATAATTGTAAAATACTCAAAAATATTTTCAAATTCTTTATCATAAGCTACCTTAAATTTGATCTGTAGAGAAAGGTAATATAAATATATTAAAACACCAAAACAAAGTGAAGAGCTGTGAACTTCATGTACCCAGGAGATAAATGGTCTAATTTACTTCCATGAAATTAGGAAACTCAGTCCATCTTGCAATTCTGGTGAGTTAAGAAAAGTTAGAAAGTGTAACTGCTACAAACTTACCTGTAATTTTTTTTTGTAATTATCTTTGTCTAATTAGTATATGTCTGACACTACCAAATATGATTTAGGAGAAATTACTTTTATAACCTATACAGTGTTTGAAAGACTTTTCTATTGAGGGATACTATTATTATTATTTCTATTTAAGCTATAAGGAGCTCTGGTAAGGCTGCTAACCAGAAGGTTGGTGGTTCAAACCCACTAGCTGCCCCATGGGATGAAGATGAGGCAATCTACTTCTGTAAAGATTTACAGCCTTGGAAATCCAGTGGGGGTCACTATGAGTTGAGATTGACTCGATGGCCATGGGTTTGGTTTGGGGCTTTTTACATTGCAAAATTGTTGCTACAGAACAATTCATAAGAACTGTCTGAATGTTCAATATATCTGTTTCCTCTTACAGAGAAACTTTTATTTTCTCTTTTGTTTTGGTTTCCTCATTTCAGACTATATCAAACTACAAATAAACTTTTATCTATTCAGAAATGATTGTCAGCATTTCTTAGCTGGAGATCAGGAGATAAACTTTTCCATACTAGCCTAAATTCCTTTTGACTACCACATACTCACCTACATCCCCATTCACTAATAATTAAGGTACTTCTCATAATTAGCCATCTTTTGTCACTCAGCTTGCTTCAATCATTGAAATACTCTCTTTCTTTCTGACTCTCTTATGTTAGCTAATGATACCACTAGTTTTATAATCACCATGACTTGAAACCTTACAGTCATTTTTAATACCTCCTTCTCCCTAACTCTATCCATCCATCCACTTACTTTCCAAATTACATATATTCTACCTCCACAAAGGCTTTCACATCTTTAACCTTCGTTCTATTCCTGCTGCCTACAGCTTAGTTAGGATTCTCATTACTTTCTTACCTTTCTTACAATAACAACCTAGTAATTGGCTTCTCCACTTCCATTTCTCTCCCTTGCAGTCCATCTTACACACTGCTGCCAGATTAATCATCCTAAAGTGCATCTCTGATCACAGAATCACAGACTCTCCAGCTGAAAGAGGCTTTAAAGGTCAACTGATCCAACCTCCTTTCTTTTCTTTTCATCTCTTAACACATATCACAGCTGGATATATGCATTTAATTTGTTTTATTATAGAAGCAATGAACGGTTTTTAAAAATCAAACAGAACAGAATTGCATAAAATAAAAAGCAAAATTCTCAATCTTCCCCTCCACCCCCAATTTCACTCCCTCAGATCAACTGCTCTTTGCTCTTTTTACCTTCAATTTTTTTTATTCTTTTGGGGGTAATTATTATAACTTCATACAATATAGTTATACCTTCACTTTGTGATGTAATAATTTTCCACACAATATCTATTGACTTCCCAGTATTAAACGTGAGTAAATTGGTGCACTTTTCCTTTCCTACCTTTTACTTTTTGCTAGTTACATTATTGTCTTTTTTCTTTTCATTTTCAAGGCTTATGTAATTTATGTTCTATAACTACAATTAAATTTTCAATGCTTTGCATATAGCTTAACTCTAAAAATGAAAAAAAAAAAACACCCACATTTTACAACATTGTGATTATTAAGTTATATCATTGTAGAATTAAATGCATAGTTAGAAATCTACAAAGGTAGATGAGACTGAATAAAAAGAGAAAGAGGAACATGGCCATCACTATGGTTGAGTACATTGTGCCCTGAAAAGTGTATCTGGGCAAAGAGGTGAGTGGGGATGGTAAGATCTCAAGCACTAAATTGTGAGCTTTAGCATAGCTGTGCCAGTCCAAGGCAAGGCTCATCTTTCTATAATTCACAAGAAGACTCCGCAGTGCTAGTTGAGGCCATAAGTGAGACGAAAACAAAGTGAATATAAGGTCACTAAAGACAACGAATGTATAAGGAGGGAATGGGGAAGAATGTCAAAGATTTCCAAGAAACTAAACAAAAAGACCATGGCTTGGGTAAGGCACACTTAAATCATCAAAATGATATCCTTTTTTTTTTTTTTTAATTTAAAGAAAAGAGGTTTTCTTGCTGCAGATTTGTCCAATGCAATACGTTGTTTCATTTCTTAACTGGTGCTGGTTTGTCTGACCCAAGTCAAGGTTTTTTTTTTTTTTAATTTAAAGAAAAGAGGTTTTCTTGCTGCAGATTTGTCCAATGCAATACGTTGTTTCATTTCTTAACTGGTGCTGGTTTGTCTGACCCAAGTCATGGTCTTTATTTTTTAATCACCGCATATGAGTGCAAAAACTGGATAATGTAAAATAGAAGACAGAAGAAGAATTGATGCTTTTGAATTGTGTTCGTCGAAGAATATTCAATACCGTGGAGTGTTGAAAGAATGAACAAATCAGTCTTAATTGAAATCCATCCAGAACGCTCCTTAGAAGTGAGGATGTTGAGTCCAGCCCCTTTCCTCAAAAGTTTGGGAAAGAAAACACAGAGGGAGGTAGGTAATACTTCCCTCTTCAGGCCGCTGTGGTGGGTCCACCCTGCGAGTGCGCGCAAGGTGGTGCTGGACCGCCGCGCCCATCGACGCCTCCTCCGGGCGCGCCTTTGCACGGCTTCCCGCCCACCCCATGTGGGTAATGCCCAGGCAGCAATCCCACATGCTCTGGGAGCTCTGGTTGCATACTGGCTAAGGCACTTGACTGTTAACTAGAAGGCTGGCGGTTCAAACCCACCAGCCACTCCTTGGAAGGAAAATGGGGCAATCCATAGTGATTCTGCCCAAGGAGGGTCCGACTTGACTTGACGGCACGTAAGAACAACAACAACCAGGTAGGACAGGGACAATTGCCATTGAGCTTGAGATTTAGTGTGGATTGTGACCGATTTATTGGCTCCAGCCCATTTAACAAATAACAAGGCCCTGGGATTCTTCTGCACACAGGTTTTTTTTTTTTTTTTTTTCCTTTTCTTTTCCCTAGTCTCCACCATTAAAATTATTCTCCTATTTCAAGGTCTCTGAAACAGCTTCCTATTATGTGAAAATTTTCATGTAAATAATTCTCATGATATTTCACTCAAACTTATAGCATCTCAGAGTTTGTATGTAGTTTATTTTAAGGTCCTTGAGTGGTGAAAATGATTTACCCTCAATTACTAATTGAAAGGTTGATTCTTCAAATCCAAGCAACGTAGTCACAGAAGAAAGACCTGGTGATCTGTTTCCATAAATATTATAGCCAAGACAACTCCATGGAGCTCAGTTCTACTCTGTAACACATAGGATTGCCATAGGTTGAAATCAACTTGACAGCAACAGTAACCTTTCAATCACTTCATTTACATGTGAAAACTGTACAATGAAAAAGGAAGACAGAAGGGGAATTCATGCATTTGAATTGTGTTGGTGAAGAATATTGATTATACTGTGGACTGCCAGAAGAATGAACAAACCAGTCTCAGAAGAAATATCACGAGAATGCTTCTTAGAAGTGAGAGTGGTGAGACTTCAGCTCATTTAATTTGGCCAAGTCATCAGGATAGACCAATTACTTGAAAAAGACACTGTTGGTAAAGTAGAGGGTCAGTGGATTCAAATATACCAAGGATCATGAAGATGGCACAGGACCGGGCAATGTTTCATTTTATTATACATGAGATCGCCATGCCTCTGAGCTGACTTGGTGGAAACAAACAACAAAGAAGAAGAGAATTGTGATTTTCATTGACTAAAATCTGTTTTGATGAACTTCACGAGTATTTCATTGACTATATTAGGGTATAAGCCATATTTTAGTGTATTGATAAGAAAGTATTGCGATAGCATAGCCTGAGAATATAGATAATTTTTTCTAAATATTTGGGAGAGACTTTTTGTTACTGGGTAGTCAAATCTAATAATTGTTCTTTTTTGTACTTTTAAAACTTGTTTCTCAGATATTCCTTCAACATACAAAACAATAGAAGTATTCACTTATATTTTCTACTAGTTTACATATGATTTAATTTTGGGATCTATCTGTTACACTTCTTACATGTGGTGTTAGGTGGAGCTATAACTTGAACTTTTTTTTTTTTTTCCAATTGTGATTTGGGTGAAAATTTACAGAGCAAATTTACTTTTCATACAGCAGTTCACACACACTTTGTCTCATGACATTGACCACAATTTACCACAATGCAATAGCTCCCCTCCCACTTCCTCCTGAAAGTCACCTCTTCCCTGTGTCCATCCCTCCATACACTCCTGCCCCCAGAGCTGTCTCCCTGAGCATCTTTTTCCCATGATGGTTGTCTCCAAGGAGTGTGTCTACCTCAGGTAAATATTCAACTCTTATGCCTGTCTTTTGTTTGGGTGGAAGCCACAGGTGTGGGTTCAATTCCAGACCTGAAGGGCATCTAGGGACCATAGTCTCAGTGGTTCCACCAGGCTCTATTGGACCAGCAAACCTGGTCTCCCCCCCTTTTTTTTTTCTCCAGATGATTTTGTATAACTTGTACTTCTGATAAATCTCCTATAATACCAGCGATCTCTCCTCTCTTTGCTGACCTGGAATGCCACCTTTCTCTTACAATCAATTTTTATTTTGAGGAGATCATTTTCCAGATACCGAGTCAATATCAAACTAGTTTAATTAAACCATAATATTTGATGATGGTTTTTATCAGTAAACTCAAGAAGCAGTTAACATCTTTGACTCCTTATGTCCCATTTGTATAGGCTAGTTAAACTCATTGCCCGTATGTCACTCAAGACTTAATTTTTTTTTTTTTCTTCAGTTTCTTCAGCTTTAGAAATGCTGAGTGTGTTCTTCCCTTTTTGGCTCTCTAACTCCATGTGTTTGTACATTTTATTATAATATTTTACTTTGTCTTCTTGAGTAGCCCTTTAAAATCTTCTTTTCAGTTCTTTTATTTCATCACTTCTTCCATGTGCCAGAATCCTTCTTAAAAGCAAGGATGGCAAGGCTTTGTTTTGCTTACTTTGGGCATGTTATCAGAAGGACCAATCCCTGGGCAATGACATCATATTTGATAATGTAGAGAATCAGTGTAAACAAGGAAATTCCTCAACAAGGTTCAGTGCTGCCTCTACAGTTGTTGTCACTCAGTGTGTTAATTCATGATGTCACCCCATGTTATTTATATTTCTAAATATTATGTTATTTATTCATTTATGTTTGTTATTGTTGTCCTCTCATACCAGACTATAGAGAATCCTTAATAAGTTTATTATTAATTTTAATCATAGAATAATTTGTGACATAGTTAAAATTGCTAAATAAAATATTTCTTAGATTATATAAATACTAAACAAAATTCTTTTGTAAAATCTTTCTACATTGAATATTAGTTACATTATTAGTAACCGAGCAGAAGCCTCTTTTGATTTTTCTTCTCCTTTTCCTTTAATTACTACTTCTTTCTCAAAAAAATATTTATATAGTTTCATAAATACCACTTACCAAAATATCGTAGCTAGAACATCAGAAAATTTGATTAAATCAGTCACTACAAAAACACTAGCAGCGACAAAAATAACAATGGACAGATAAAATCATGGGATTTGATTACCCACTGCAATTGGGTATTTTTGACAGATCTGAAGGAAGTACATTGGAAGTTTCAAAAAGTAAATTAACATAGAGATTTAGCCTTGTAGGCGTATTTCTATATTCAGGCTGGGCTTATGAAAATTATTTTTGTTATAGTAACTAACTACATGGACATTTTTATATAAAATAAAAAAATTTCTGTTGAAATGCTGCACAAAAGGTTTATAGACAATCATTTTGGAGTCATCCACTCTTACAGTATCACCCAGTGTAGTCCACACTACTCACACCTCCCTAATCAGACCACTGACAAGATGGATTGATGCAACAATCAGATCAAACAAACTTGCTATTGCAAGGATGGCATAGGCCTGAGCAACAGTTCATTTTGTTATTCATAGGGTCACTATGAATTAGAACCCTCTCTATTGCACCTAACAACAACAAATACATTTATTTTCTGAAAGTTGAGTCTCCATTTTCGGTCTTGTCCATCTGAATATTTCTTTTGTTCTTTTCATTCTTTTGTTCTTTTCTTCTATACTGGAGAGCAACTTCCAAGCTTTTTCCATATCAATGATTACATTTTCTGCAATGTCAGTTCAACTCTTACTAACAATAGTGCTATTGCAGCTTTAGTTCTCTTAAATATTTTCCTTTTGTCATCCAAAACTATTTCTCCCCATTTTGTGACTCCACATCATCTATAATCTCTCGTTCTTGATATTTCATAACTCTTTAAAGTCTACTTAGAACATAAAGCTGAATTTACAATATTTTCTTTTCCTCTATGAAATGTTTTCAACACATATTTTCCTCTATATTATGAAAGCAAAATAACTTTGTCTTATAGTGAAGAATCTCTCATTATATCCCACTTTTTTTTGTCAGTGTATTTACTTTGCATCTGGCTAACTTAATGTGTATGTAAAAAGACTCACTTATCTCAATTTATTTTATTATCAAAGATCTTTGGTGTAAAACTACCATTTAGGAGATATCCTGTCCTCATTTCCCACTTCTATTTCCAGAAGAACTAATACTTCAAGTAGGTTCCCAAATTCCAGTTAGTCTGAAATTTTTCTAATCATCTAAATGACAGCACTGACATTTGGGAGTACAGAACTCTTCTCAGTTGGTTTTATTAACACATCTCACAATATTCATTTATTGACATTGAACAGCTCAGCGATAAAGTGTTTCTTAAAGCCTTGATGAACACAGATTTGGAATACAAAATCAATTCAATCTCAAGAGTTCTATAGAAACAGTTGCACTAGGCCAGTAAACTGGAATTTTGTGAGTTTTTTTTTTTTTAAATTGTGGTGAAAACATGCACACCAAGACATTTACCAACATAACAACTGATCCACATTTACAGCTCAGGGATATTGATGGCATATTTCATGTTGTGGCACCATTCTTCTATCCTTTTCCAAAATGTTCCACCACCATTAGCACAAACTCAATGCCTTGCAAACAAAAGCTTCCCCCTTCCCCCCTCTCTCCTACTCTCCTACCTCTGGTAACTGCTAATAAAACCAAAGATATTAGATTATTAGCAGTTACCAGGGGTAGGAAAGTAAGAGAGAGGGTAACTGCTCTGGTAACCACTAATAATATATATACATAAATAATATTTGTGATTATACATATATATATATATATATATAAA
>NW_006921828.1:1374695-1411481 GCF_000298275.1 Orycteropus afer afer | reverse complement strand
CTTGACTTTTTAAAATAGTGGACTAATACAAGTTTGTCCTTCTGTGATGGACTTATCTCACTCAGCATAATGTCCTCCAAGTTTATCCACATTATTCGGTGTTTTGCAGATTCTACATTATTCTTTAGGGTTTCATAGTATTCCATTGTGTGTATGTACTACAGTTTGGTTACCCATTCCTCAGTTGATGGGCACTTCAGTTGTTTCAATCTCTTTGCTATTGTGAATAGTGCTGTGATGAACATGATTGTGCATATATCTTTTCATTCCTGGCTCACACTTCTTCAGGATATATACCTTGTAATGAGATAGCTGGAATAAATGGGATTTCTAGTTCTAACCTTTTGCCATACCAATTTCCTCAGTGGTTGTATAATTTTACAGTCCCACCAGTAGTGTGTGAGAGTCCCAATCTCCCCACATCCTCACCAGCATTTGTTATTTTCTATCTTGTTAAATTTTGCTGTTAATGCTGGGCTGAGATGGTATCTCATTGTTGTTTTGATTTGCATCTCTCTAATGGCTAATGATTGTGAACACTTTTTCATATGTTTGTTGGTTTCCTGAATATCCTTCTTTGTGAAGTGTCTATTCATGTTGTCTGCCCATTTTTAATTTGGATTATTTGTCTTTTTTGTTATTGAGGTGTTGGAGTTTTCTATAAATTCTAGAGATAAGTCCTTTGTTAGATATATCATTGCCAAGTATTTTTTCCCAGTCTGTAGGTTCTCTTTTTACTCTTTTGGAGAAGTCTTTTGATTCACATAAGAATTTAATTTTTAGAAGGTCCCAATCATCTAATTTATCTTCTGCTGTTTGCGCATTTTGGATTATGCTTGATAATCTATTTATGTCATAAATTATGGCCCCTAAACTTGTCCCCATTTTTTTTTGATGAATTTTATAGTTTTAGGCCTCACATTTAAATATTTGATCCATCGGGAGTTCATTTTTGTTTATGGTGTGAGGTATGGCTCTTGTTCCATTTTCTGCAAATGGATATCCAGTTTTGGCAGCACCATTTGTTAGAGAAACTATCTCTTCCCCATTTAATAGATTTCAGTCCTTTGTCAAAGATCAGCTGACCATAGGTGGGTGGATCTATTTCAGTGTTCTCAATTCTTTCCACTGGTCTATGTGTCTGTCCTTATGCCAATACCAGGCAGCTTTGATTATTGTGGCTGTATAGCAGGTTTTGAGATCTGGGATAGTGAGACTTCCTACTTTGTTCTTCTTCAATAGAGCTTTGCTTATTTGAGATCTCTTTCCTTTCCATATAAAATTAATGATTGGTTTTTCCATGCAGTAGCTGGAATTTTGGTGGCTAAGAGCAGTATGATACAGGAAAAGTTAGATCTGGTTCTAAGCATCCCGGTGTCGAGTCTAACATAACAGTTAATATCACAGCTTCTCTATATAGCTAGGTGATCTTGGGCAAGTTACTTAACACCTTGAAATTCATTTTCCTCAGTGTTAATTCAGGAATGCCAGAGTTTAATAAAATAACAGAATTCTTTGTTAAAAGACTTCAAAGTACCTAGAATATAGTCTGAATAAAGTTGGTATTAGTATTATTGTTCCAGATCTGCCACTATATTGGCATGTGTCTCTGTGCTTATTGTTTGACAATGCAGGGGTTTTGTTTCTTTTCCTAAATAATTAAAATATTTATTAGGTTATTTCTCAGATTTCTTCTAGATTTTAAATTTATTTTCTAACTAGTAGAATAATGCTTGATTTGCTTTCATTCTGGTGTTTTTTAAGTCTAGTTAACAAATTTCAAATCTTCAACCTGCAAGTAATTGATATGTGGCTTGGCAAAATATCATAACATAGTATGTCTTAGTCAATTAGTCAATCAATGGGAAAGGGATCTACCTACAACGGGTCTCTGGCTTAAAGTTTAGATTTGATAGAATATTAAGGTAGAGCTTAGAAGTGAGTAGGAGCATGACAAGTTTCAGCATTGCTGTAACGTAACAAGAACACCTACTCATATTCTGATCTCTTTGGAACATTTAACCTGGTCCACTTAACCTGGTCCTTCAATCACCTTCACATTCTAGGTGGCAAAAATTTCCATGGACATTTAAAAAAAAAGTAGCTGATATTTTTTTAGAGTAATTTTATGTTTATAAAAAAATTGTGCACAAACAACAGAGTTATCATAAGCCCCCCCTCCTCTCATAGTTTCCCCAATTTTTAATATCTTGTATTCATGTGGTGCATTTATTATAAATGATTAACTAATGTTGCCCTTGCAAAATTCTATTATCATTGGCATTATTTCTATTACCAAGACCATATTTTCCAACTACCAGTGCATCTTTGTTTCCAACTTTCATATACCAATCACCAGTATTTATCAATACATTGATATGGCATGTTTGATCAATTTCAGACTGCAAAAGTTGGTAAGAATCTTCAATTTCTTCATCTTTGGCTTTAGTGGTCATGTGTAAATTTGAGTAAGAATAGTATTATGTGGTCTTCTTTTTAGGTTTATGGATATTATTCTGTCATTAACAGCATTGTACTTCAGGATAGATCTTGACATTTTTTTTTTGAAGATGAATGTGATGTTAATCCTCTTAAATTTGTCATTCACTCTTTATGTTAACAAGTGCATAATGTCATGAATCCACCATTAAAATATTATGCAGGATAATTTCACTGACTGAAAAATCGCATGTGTTCCACCTATTTGTCCCTTCTCCAGCTGCTGAACTCCTGGAAGTCACTCATATTTTCACTGTTTGTAACATTTTGCTGTTCCAAAATGCCATACAGTTGGAATCATGTAAGTAGCTTTCTTCAGATTGGATTCTTTCAGTTATCAATGTGCATATAACGTTCCTTCATGTCTATTAAAAGCTTTATAACTTATTCTTTTTTGCCGAATAATTCTACATTGTGTATATATATATATATATATATATATATATATATATACCTTAGCTTATTTATCCATTCTCCTATTAAAAGGACATTTCAGTTCCTTCCAATTTTTGGCAACTATGAATATACCTGCTATAAATGTTTGGATGCAGATGTCTATGTTTATGTGAATAAACATTCTCATCTTATTAGGATAAATGCCTGGAAGTATGATTATTGGACTATACAGAAAGCCTACATCTAGCTCTGTTAAAAAAAAAAAAGTCTTCTAATATGGCTGTACCATTTTGCATTCTCACTAACAATGAATGAAAATTCCTGTTGTTCCACATCCTCACCAGCAATTTATGTTGTAAGTGTTTTCCCAAGGAATTTTAAATTATGAAGTCCATCAAAATACTCAAAAGCTCATAGACAGGTGAGTAAGAAAGCTAGTTGTGTGACCTTTGGAAATTCACTATTATAGCAAAGATTTGTTTCTTCAAATATAAAAATAATGTGCTGAGATGCTCTGTCACTGAGGAAGAAATTCTATCTCCAAGAAGTACAGATTCAAGGGTCCATTTCAGTCGTGCAGAGATTGTGTCACATGCCATTGTTATGGATTGAATTGTGTCCTCAAAAATATGTGTTGTAAATTCTAACTTCTTTATCTGTGGTTCATCACTCATCTGTGAGTTTGGCATCCTATGATGCCTTACATGTTGCTGTGATGCTGGAAGCTATGCCACCAGTATTTCAAATAACAGCATGGTTACCCAGAGTGGACAGGCTTCAGTGGAACTTCTAGACTAGTACAGACTAAGAAGAAGCATGTGGCCATATCCACATTAAAAAATTGGCCACTGAAAATCTGATGAATAGTAGTGAAACAGTGTCTGATATAGTGCAGAAGATGAGCCCCTCAAGTTGCAAAGCATTCAAATTACAACTGGAGAAGAACTGCTTCTTACAAAAATAGAGTTGACCTTAATGACACAGACATCATAAAGCTTTCTAGACCTTCATTGGCTGGCACAACTAAAAATCTGAAGAAACAGATTTTTTGAAATCTGTTTTCTGAAAGCTGTTCTGAAGAAACAGCTCCAAATGTTCATTAATAATTGGAATATAGAATGTACAAAATATGAATATAGAAAAGTTGGAAGTTGTAAAAAATCAAATGCATAAAGATGAATATCCTACCCATTAGTGAGCTTAAATGGACTGATATTGGCCATTTTGAATAATACCATCATATGGTCTACTATGTCAGGAATGACAAATTTAAGAGGATTAACATCACATTCATCTTCAAAAAAAAAAGTTAAGATCTATCCTGAAGTACAATGCTGTTAATGATAGAATAATATCCATAAACCTAAAAAGAAGACCACATAATACTATTATTATTCAAATTTACACATGACCACTAAAGCCAAAGATGAAGAAATTGAAGATTCTTATCAACTTTTGCAGTCTGAAATTAATCAAACATACCATATCAATGTATTGATAAATACTGGTGATTGGTATATGAAAGTTGGAAACAAAGATACACTGGTAGTTGGAGAATATGGTCTTGGTAATAGAAATAATGCCAATGATAATAGAATTTTGCAAGGGCAATGACTTATTCATTACAAATACCTTTTTTCAACAACATAAATGTCATCTATACACATGGATAGTGCTAGATGGAATACATAGGGATCAAATAGACTACATTGGTGCAAAGAGATGATGGAGAAGCTCAATATCATCAATCAGAACAAGGTCAGGGGCCAACTGTGGAACAGATTATTAATTGGCTACATGCAAGTTTAAGTTGAAGATGAACAAAATTAAAACAAGCCAGGAGAAGCAAAATATGACCTTGAGTATATCTCACCTGAATTTAGACACCATCTGAAGAATAGATTTGACACACTGAACATCAATGAATGAAGACCAGAAGCATCATGGGATGATATTAAAGATACCATACATGAAGAAAATGGAAGTCATTAAAGAGACAGAAAAGAAAGAAAGGATCAAAATGGATGTCAGAAGAGACTCTGAAACTTGCTCCTGTGTGGAGAGCAGTTAAAGGAATGGAAGAAGTCATGAAGTAAAAGAGTTGAATAGATGATTTCAGCTTGAGAAGACAAAATCAAGTATTATAATGAAATATACAAAGATCTGGAGTTAGAAAATCAAAAGAGAAGAACATGCTCAGCATTTCTCAAGCTGAAATAACTGAAGAAAAAATTCAGGCTTCAAAAGGCAATATCGCAGAATTCCATGGACAAAATACTGAACGATGCAGGAAGAATCAAAAGATGGGAAAAGTACACAGAATAATTGTACCACAAAGAATTGGTCAACATTCAACCATTTCAGTAGTTACCTTCAGTAGGTACCAGTAGGTACCATCATTCCTGATGGTATTGAAGGGAGATGTCTAAGCTGTACTGAAGGTATTGGTGAAAAACAAGGGTCCAGGAATTGATGGAGTACTTACTGAGATATTTCAACAAATGGATGTAAAGCTGGAAGTGCTCACTTGTTTATGCCAAGAAATTTGGGAGACTGCTACCAGGCAAACTGACTGGAAGAGATTTATATTTGTGCCCATTCCAAAGAAAGTTTATTGAACAGAATGCAGAAATTTTCAAACAATAGAATAATAATAATAATAAAAACCTCACTGCCTTCGAGTCAGATCCGACTCATAGCAACCCTTCCTTGGGTTTCCGAGTCAGTATTACTATGGAAGTAGACCACCCAATCTTCCTTCTGAGGACTGGCTGGTGGGTTTGAACCACCAGCCCTCTGGTTAGCAGTCAAATGCCTTAGTTACTACACCACTAGAGCACAAGTAAAATTTTGCTGAAAATATTTCAAAAAAATTTTGCATTAGAACATAAATAAGGAACTGCCAGAAATTCAAGCCAGGTGCAAAGAGGATGTGGAATAAGGGCTGTCATTGTTGATGTCAGATGGATCTTGGCTGAAAGCAAAGAATACTAGAAAAATGTTTCCCTGTGTTTCATTGACTATCCAAAGGCATTCAACTGTATGGATCATACAAAGAATGGGAATTCTAGAGAAACTTAAATGATGTGCTCATGAGAAAACCGTACATTGACTGAGAGGCAGTTGTTCTAACAGAACAAGGGGATACTTGTTGTTGTTGTTGTTGTTTGCCGTCGAGTCGGCCCCGACTCATAGCGACCCCTCCTTGGGTTTCCAAGGCAGTATCACTACGGAATTAGGATTGCCCAACCTTCCTTCTGAGGAGTGGCTGGTGGGTTTGAACCGCCTGCCTTCTGGTTAGCAGTCAAGTGCCTTAGCCACTATGCTACCAGAGCTCCCAAGGGGATACTGCATGGTTTAAATTTAGGAAAGGTATTCACCATAGTTGTATACTTTCATCATACTTATTCAACAAGTATGCTGTAAATAATACGAAATGCTGTACTATATGAAGAACTACACTGCATCAGGACTAGAGGAAGACTCATTAACAACGTGATATGCAAATGACAAAGTCTTTCTTGCTTAAAGTGACTTGAAGCACTTACTGATGAAGATCAAAGACTACTACAGCTTTAGCTTTAGCATGAATTACATTTCAACATAAAGAAAACAAAAATTGTCACAATTGAACTAATAAGCAAAATCATAATAAATGGAGAAAAGATTGAAGTTTTCAAGGATTTCATCTGGTTTGGATCCACAGTCAATGCCCACAGAACATCAGCAAGAAATCAAATGATACATTGCATTAGGCAAATCTCTGGCAAATGCCCTCTATAAAGAGTTAAAGGGCAAAGATATCACTTTGAAAACTAAGGTGGGTCTGACCCAAGCTGTTGTCTTTTTGATTGCCTCATATGCATGTGAAAGCTGGACAATGAATAAGAAAGACTACAGAATGGATTCATTTGAATTATGGTGTTGGATAAGAATATTAAAAATACTATGGACTGCCAGAAGAAAAAACAAACCTTTTTGGAAGAAATAAAGCCAGAATAATCCTTACTTTGGACATGTTGTCAAGAGGAGCCAGTCCCTGGAAAGACATCATGATTGATAAAGTAGAGAGACAGTTAAAAAGGGGAAGACTCTCAGTGAGATGGGTTGACACTGTGGCTGTAACAATGAGCTGAAGCATAGCAACAATTATGAGGATGGCACAGGACTGTGCAGTGTTCCCTTCTGTTGTACATAAGGTTGCTGTGAGTTGAAACTGAACCAAGGATGTCTAACAACAAAACATAACTGTGGTTATAATCCAATTTGGGAATGGGCTTTCTCTGTTATGTTACTGAGTCAATGTCTTGACTCAATCTCTTTTGAGATATAAAATGAACAGATTAAGAAGGCAGAGTCAGGGAAAGATAGATGCCATGCTATATAAAATCTCCAATAAAACAAAGAACGAAACAAAAAAAACGAATTCACTGCCATCAAGTCAATTACAACTCACAGCTACCCCCTTTGGGTTTCTGAGGTGGTAAATCTTTATGGAAGTAGATTGCCCACTCCTTCTGTGGAGTGGCGGTGGGTTTGAACCACCAGTCTTCTGATTAGCAATCAAATGCCTTAGGCACTGTGCTACCAGAGCTCCTTAAAACAAGGAACAGAAGCTGAAAACAGACAAAGACTTTCTCCCAGAGCCAACAGAAAGAGAAATTCTTTCCATGAATTCAGACTTCCGGTCTCCTAAATTGTGAGAAAACAAATTTCTTTTTGTTTAAGCCATCTGTTTGTGGTATTTCTGTTATAGCAGCACTAGTTGACTAAGACACTCATGTCCCAAAGCTACCAACTCTGATTAAGAACATTAAGAGTGTTAACACTCAGGCAGTTCTGGAGCTCATGAGTTACGCTTTGAGAAACATTTCAAAATTGTTTTTATTTCAATAAATTGATAACATGTTGATATTATTTGATTTGCAACTTTGTGATTCTCAAAGAAACAAATACTAGTGATTCATTCTAAAACTGTAAACACAATTATATCAATATACATATTATTATTTCATATGGTTTGGATAATGAAAAACTTGTAAGCAATTCACCTCTACCTTTATGAAGTCTGAATGGTGCAAATAGTTAAGGTGCTCAGCTGCTAACTGAAAGAGTGGAAGTTTAAGTCCACCTAGACAAAAGGCCTGCTGATCTTCTTATGAAAAATCAGCCATTGAAAACCTTTTGGAGGTGGAGAAAATTTAGTATCCTGGTAACATACTCTGCCAAATCTCTCTACAACAGAGACTCAGGAAAACCAAGTGAAGCAGATACAAATGATGATCCTGGAACTCTGAACATCAAAATACAGGATAAAAAATTACATTGAGCACAGGTTGGAAATGAAGATAACACAGACAGTGATTGGGGAAAGAGAAAAAGCCAAAGCCCAATGAAGTTTAACAGTTTTGAGAAACAGAAGACATCATATGTGGATGAGGAAAAAACAACTTCATGGAATCCATGTTGGAAGAGAAACACAGCATGGATAGATCTGGAGGGAATCAAGGTGTGCAGAAAGACATTTGATAAAATCTAACATCCATTCCTGATTTAAAAAGAAAAAAAAAAAAACAAACCTTCTCAGGAAAGTGGGAAGAGAAGGGAAATTCCTCAACATAAATAAGGGCATATATGTAAAAGTAACAGCCAACATTACTCTCAACAGAGAGAGACTGAAAACATTCTCCTTGTGAATGGGAACCAGAAAAGGATACCCTCTATTACCACTTCTATTCAACATTGTATCAGATGTCCTAGTCAGGGCAATAAAGTAAGATCCAGAAGTAAAAAGTATCCAAATTGGTAAGGAAGAAGTAAAACTATCCCTTTATGCAGATGATATGATCCTATACACAGAAAATTCAAGAGACTCACAAGAAAACTACTGGAACTAATTGAAAAATTCAGCAAAGTGATAGGGTGCAAGATCAACATACAAAAATAAGTCAGATTTCTGTACATCAAAAAAGAGATCTCAGAAAAGGAAATAAATAATGATATTTACCTTGCTAGCATAAAGACAAAGTACATAGGAATAAATATTACAGGAGACACAGAAGACCTATAAAAAGAAAACTACAAAAGACTACAATAAGAAAATAAGAGACCTACAGAAATGGAAGAACATGCCATGCTCATGGATAGGAAGACTGACCATTGTGAAAAAGGCAAAGGAATCTATAGGTATAATAAGATCCCAGTCAAGATTGCATCAATATTTCTTAAGGACATGGAAGAACCAATCATTAATTTAACGTGGCGGAAAAAAAAAAAAAAAAAAAACAATTCAGGTGAGCAAGGCATTACTGAAGAGGAAGGACAAAGTAGGAGGCCTTACATTTCCCCATCTCAATATGTGCTATATAGTCACAGTAGTCAAAATGCTGGTATTGGTATAATGACAGACAGACACATAGATAAATGGAATTGAGAACTCAGAAATAATTCCTTCCACCTATGTATAGCTGATCTTTGACAAAGGGCTGAAATTCATTAAATGGGGAAGAGGTAGTCTCTTTCGCAAATGGTGCTGGAAAAACTGGATATCCATTTGCAGAAAAATGAAACAAGAGCCATACCTCACACCATACACAAAAACTAACACAAGATCAATCAAGACTTAAATGTAAAACCCAAAAGTATAACGTTCATCAAAGAAAAAATAGGGGAAAACCTAGAGGCCCTAATTTATAGCATAAATAGACAATCAAACATAAACAATAATGCAAAAACAGCAGAGGATAAACCAGATGACTAGGACCTTCTAAAATTTAAATTCAAATCACACCAAAAGACTTCTCCAAAAAGTAGAAAGAGAACCAACAGTTTGGGGAAAAATATTTGGGAATGACATATCTGACAATGGACTAATCTCTAAACTTTATAGAAAACTTCAACACCTCAACATCAAAAAGACAAAAAATCCAATTAAAAAATGGACAGAGGACATGAACAGACATGTCACCAAAGAAGATATTCAAGTGACCAACAAAAACATGAAGAAATGTTCAGGATCATTAACCATTAGAGAGATGAAAATCAAAACAATAATAAAGCAATTATAGCACAGTTTAATAAGACAGAAAACAACAAATGCTGTTGAGGGTGTACAGAGATTGGAACCCTCATACACTGCTGATGGACTGTAAAATATATACCCAATATATACCCATTGTGGAAAATGGTGCTTCCTTACAAAGTTGGAAATACAGGGAAGCCGTGTGCTCATGACCATGTATATGGTTGACAGATGATGTTTCTACAAGCATATTTGTATGTGCTGTAAGAATTTCCAAGTATGTAGTAGAGCTAACAAGGGACAAGGTTGTGGTGGTTTTTTGGCCACAGCCAGCTACCCTGAGGGAGTGGATAGTTGGATCTGTGGACTTGGGACCATGTGGCAGGGGACATCAAGCTTACATGACATAATATACTACACAAAAACATTGTTCTATATCCTACTTTGGTGAGCAGCGACTGGGGTCTTAAAAGCTTGCAAGTGGCCAGCTAGCTGCAACAATGGGTCTCTCCTCATCCAGAGCAAAGAAGAATGAAGAAAACCAAAGACTCATGGAAACAATTAGTCCAAGGGACTAGTAGAGCATGTGATCCTTAGGCTATATGAATGAGAACAGAAGAACCGGATGGTGTCTGGCTACCACTGTCAATGACTCAAAAGGGGATCACTGCAGGAGATCCTAGACAGAGTGAGAGAACAGTGTGGAACAAAACTCAAAATCATGAAATAAAGACCAGTTTTGCTGGTTTGATAGAGGCTGGTGAGACCCCTGACACTATGGCCTCTAGTTACCCTTCAGGTCTGGGACTGAACTCACTCCTGTGGCTTCCAGCCAAACAATAGACAGGCATATAGGGTGAACATTTACACAGGTAGATACACTCCTTGGAGCGATCAACCGTGGGAGACCAGAAGGGCAGTGTTTGCAGAAGGAGATAGCTTAGGGGGTGGGGATGCATGGGAGGGAAGGACACAGGGAAGAGGTAACTACAGGAAGGAAGTGGGAAGAGAGCTGTTACATTTTGGGGAATTGCAGTTAATGTCATGAAACAAAATGTGTATGAACTGCTGTGTGGAAAATGAATTTGCTCTTTAAACTTTCACCCAAATCACAATAAAATTAAAAAAAAAAAAAGGTAGATCTTCATCCTAAAAAAAATGTTGGAAATGGAAATACCATTTGATCCAGGAATCCTACTACTAGATATATATCCTAAAGAAGTGAGAGCCATGATATGAATAGATACATGCACACTCATGTTCATCACAGCACTGTTTACAATACCAAAGAGATGGAAACAACCTAAGTGCCTAATAACAGATGATTGGACAACCAAACTGTAGCACATACACACAATGAAATACTATGCAACATTAAGAAATAATGAAACATCTGAGATGCACATCATAATGTGGATGAATTTGGAGGACATTATGCTGGATGAAATAAGTCAATCACAAAATATTGTTTGAGTCCACAAAATATTGTTTACACACGGAAAGAAACATTCTTGGTGGTTACCAGGGACAGGAGGGGAGGAGAGGGAAAATTGCTAACTATTAAAGAGACCCATGTTAGTTTGTGTGAAGGAAAAGTCAATATACAATATTACTAAGGGAAAGAAAGGCATGGAGAGGTGAACAAGAATTGTAGACAACAAAGGTAAACACTATTACATACACAATACTACATTGTCAGTAATAACAAACATTAATCTATGAATGGATACAAGATAGATAGGCAAGATGATCAGATATGGGTAGGCGAATGGGACTATGCCCATGATAATATATAGGTTTGGCCGACAATATTTCTACACACATAATTCTTTGTGCTATAAAAATGTCCGTGTATATGGTAGAGCTAATGGGACAAATATATGAAAACTTCTTAGCCTTAATCAAATTGTTCTGGGGAAAATCAAGGTCAGTTAGCATAGCATGGTTCACAAAGATATTATTCTACATCCTACTCTGGTAAATAGCAGCTAGGATCTTAAAAGCATATGAGTGGCAGCTAGGATCTTAAAAGCATATGAGTGGCAATTTAAAGTGCAACTATTGGACTCTCCTTGTCTGGAGCAAAGAAGTATGACGAAAATCAAAGACACATGGAAACAATTAGTCCAAAGGACTAGTGGACTATGTGAATATCAGCATCCATGACCCTGAGATTAGAAGAACTAGATGGTGCCCAGCTACCACTGCCCAGCACTCTGAAAGGTATTACAATAGGAGATTCTATAGAGTTGGAGAAAAATGTGGAACAAAATTCAAAATAATAAAAAAAGACCAAGCTTACTGGTCTGATTGAGACTGGTGAAACCCCCCAGAGTATGACCCTTAGTCACCCTTCAAGCCTGAAACTGAATTCACTTCCATGGCTTAACTTTCAGTCAAACAATAGACAGACCTATGAAGTGAACAGTAATCCCATGGAGGTCTGCACTTCTTAGAACAATCAACCATACAAGATCAAAAGGGCAATGTTTGCCCAGGGATAAAGCTCAGAAGGCAGGAAAGGATAGGAAAGAAGGATAGAGGAAAATGGTAACCACACAGAAGAAGTGGGAAGAATGCTGTTACGTTGTGAAATAACAATCAGTGTTACAAAGAAGAATGTCTATGAGCTATTGAGTAGAAAACCAATATGCTTTGAAAACTTTTTCCCAAATAAAAATAAAAACTTTTTAAAAAAGGACACAGAGAATAATAATAATAAAAACATAAAAGAAACCTCAATGGAACACAGTTCTACTCTGACCCACATGAGGCTGCATGAGTTGGCATCAACTTACTGGCAATTGGTTTGTTTTTTGTTTTTGATGAGGTTCATATCCTGAAAATTTGTAGAATAGTATGTTTCTGAGAGGACATGGCTTTGGAAGGACTTATCTGTGAAAATTTTATCATATTTCTCCCCTCCAGAAGCTTTGGTTAGCTCACAGTGAATTTCATATTTTCCCCAGGCAAATGGTCCATGGGCCTGTTTTGGGAAAATGGAAACTTACTCTGGGAAATATATATATATATATATATATATATATATATATATATATAAGGTATGTGTTTAAAGTTAATTTAAAAATGATCTCTGTGTAGCACTAATCATATAGATAATATGATTTTGTTAACTATAATCATTACAGTATTCTCTCTTTAATTTATATGGAACATAGAGTGGTGGTTAAGGGCAGAGATCTTGGAATCAGATAGACCAGGATCAAATTTTTGTTCTACCACACAGTAACTGTTTTTCATGGAAAGCTACATGGTCTCTCTAAGAACATTTGTAAAATGGGTAAAAATTGTGACTGACTTGGAGAGTTGTTGTGAGACTTAAATAAGGTAATACATCTGAAGTGCTTAAAATTATTAATTTTTATGGACAGAAAGGTAAACCTTTTATGTATTCTTTATTAGTATGAACAGTATATTTGTGTACCTTTATGTAAGAAAATACTTCATATATTCCAAACACTATATTGTCTCCAAATTTCTTTAGTATATAGCTTTAATGTTGATGTTTGCAAAATGAAACTATGGTATGCAAATCAGATGTTCCTACACATTGGCTATTAAAAATTCACATGATTTAAGTGTATATTAGATAAATGTTAATACTAGGATGATATTCTGAGTTTTCCAATGCTTACATCAAAACATCATTTAATGATTCAGTAAATGCTTATTGAATGCCCACTCTATACAAAATCTTATCCCAAGAGATGGAGCTATTTACTTGAGCAAACAGCTCTGCCATTGAAGAGCTATAGTTGACTTGCCTTTGAAGAGAATGGATCGGAGCTCATATGTGGAATTAAAGCTCAGGCCTACAAAGATAACTGTGATGATGATGCTGGTATAACAGCCCTTAGTGCATCAACTGAAATGTGTTAAGGCTTTGCTAGTCATCACAAAATAGCTTTATGAGGTAGGCATTCTTTGCCTATAAAGATATGGAGTCAGTAAGAACATGTGAATAGCCTTGTCAGCCTAACAGATGGCATAAAACTGGCTGAATCCAGATCCTGTGGTTATAACTACTACCATGGCAGGCCTTGCAGGACAGCAGTAAAGTTTGGTATAGCTGTAACATTTTGCCAACACATCAGTCTTCATCACTCTATGTTTGATAAACATGGATCTGGAAGTTCAAAAACATTTCAGTTAAACCTCACTTGCGTTTTTGAATAGAAAGGAAGTGGGAAGGAGGAGGGGTAGGTATGTGTAAGATTGTATATTTGATACTAATCTCTATACTTGGGTTAGATGACTCAAGTGGACTTAACTCTTCTTGTCTTCTTGTACCCTGTCCCCACAGTCTATGTCTCTAGAATAGCATCAGGATTGTTAATCTTTTAAGTGGAGAGAATTACATAGGCATCTTTCATTTGGAGTGACCAGCCACTGCTGGGACCATATGGTGTCTTTTTACAGATTAGAACAACGAGCTGCCTCAGAGTGATCCAACCAAACTGTGCCAGGGGTAGAACTAACTTGAAAACAGTGTTTCTTCGTAGTGCAGGATGATGCAGCACTACCAGTTCAGGGCTTGGGAGCAGAGCTCAGACTGGATGTGTACACTTAAGTATGTCCTTGGCTGGGTGCCTGGTTTAGGATACAACCTGCCCTACTACACCTGTGCCCCTTAAGGGGTGGAATACTTAGCACCTCTATCTTTTAGTTTTATCACTAAAATCCCATTACTTGAAGTCGTATGATGAAGTTGTGCAAACACACACACACACACACACAAACTCATTGTCCTCAAGTCAGATCTGATTCATAGCAACTCCTCCTTGGGTTTCCAAGGCAGTATCACTATAGAAGTAGATTGCTCAATCTTCCTTCCGAGGAGTGGTTGGTGGGTTTGAACCAGCCGCCTTCTGGTTAGCAGTCAAACCCCTTAGGCACTACACTACTGGAGCTCCTTGCAGATAGGATATAAGGTGTTAACACATAAGAATATTTTCAACTTAGTTTCTTGTATGTGGAAGTCAACATATAAAGGGCAAGCATATGCAGGAAAACCAAAAGTTATTCTGGGCCTAATTTATCTTTGTCAGGTGTCAGTGGACTTGGCCTTTATTTGAAAAGCGATTTAATTAATGATATTACTGCCCCTGAAGTTCTTCATTGTTGAAATAAAGGGATCTATATATCATGATGTCTCACATGGATTTTTCTCCTGGTTTAATATAATGTTCAACTACCAATCATTGATCATTAACTCATCCGAATTAAAACAAACAAAACCAAAATAAATTAAAATTAGCTTTGGATTTCAAGAGAAACAAAGCAAAATAAAACATATTTGATGGTGCTAGAGAATGAAACCATATTGAGATTTGTGTTCCAGGAGACTTGTTTGTCAAATGGGGAAAAAAAAAAAAAAATACAACTTATTTTGATGCAGTTCAAAAGCCTGAGGCAGTTTCTACTCCATTTGTCTTTCTGGATTTTTTTCAGCCCCATCTGTTTATTTTCTATCCAGCAATCATAGCAAAACAGTAAGCCAGCTTCTGAGAACCTAAAAGGTGGGATTTGGTGATAATTTGAAAGGCATAATGATTAATTCTCAGAATAGAGGATCGAAGATTGGTTCATACCATTGATATTTGGTATTTAATATTTCCCTTAAGTTTATATACAATTTGTATGAAAGAGAACTTATTTGTAGTTAAAAAATCTGAGATATTCCAAATATGGTTGAGATACTTATATGTGTGGGGTTTTTCTTTTTTTTTTGGTTTTTGGAACTGTCAGACATCCTTTTGGGTCTTTATTAAGGGAAGAAGTCATCTCAAGATTCTTCTAATAAAGTCTCAGAAAATGGTAAAAAAAAAAAAAAAAAGACCCAGGAGATTAACTTATCCGCCACTCCACTCCTGCAATCTACACATTTGATTCTGGTTTAGTACTTCTCAAAGAATAAGGTAGAACAGAATTTTATTTAAATATAACTTCATTTCACATTGATGAAATGGAGAAGATCTAGAATGCAATGTATTTAAAAAGAGA
The DNA here is from genome assembly GCF_000298275.1 of Orycteropus afer afer. Classification (NCBI taxonomy): domain Eukaryota; kingdom Metazoa; phylum Chordata; class Mammalia; order Tubulidentata; family Orycteropodidae; genus Orycteropus; species Orycteropus afer. The sequence goes on along the minus strand of NW_006921828.1, from coordinate 1,395,541 downwards.
CATGGCTCCCTAAAATGGGGAGAAAATATCAGTATTACTTTGCATTTCATGTGATACCATTTTATGGCAAAAATTTTTACATAAAGCAATTCATGCTAGAGTCTGAACAAATGTCTATGGTTTTCCTGGCCTTCTGACAAAGGGCAGTGCAGCTTTTTATGACTTGCCTCAACACACAGGGACAATGGTGACCACCATGGAACATTTACACACCCCTTTCATTATGGGTGAGCAGTGAGACATCTGCCCAGACACATGCTAAAGGCTACAGGTAACAATGAGCTGATTCCCTAATCAGACACACATCATCATCTCCAATTTCTATGTACTGAAGGCCCTGAGGGCTGCTGATTCTGCTGTTAGTTGGCAGTGGATAATGGCTGGTACTGGGCATCCAGCTAACGGTGAAAACACAAAACAAATTTTGCTTTCCAAGGACGCGTGTCTTGGAGTGACAGAAAAGACACACATGGAAGGATAGTTAACTCAATTTTTAACCCATCGACATTTAAACTTTTATCTTAATCAGCCTAGATTATGCTATAAAGAGGCAACAATCACCCTCAAATCTCAGTCACTTAATATGATAAAAGTTTAACCTTAATTCCAGTGCATGTTGAGCAAATCTATATCTTATTGCTATGTCATATGAAATTCACAGATTGTAAGGATACAGAAGAGTTACTAAGTGGTGCAGTTAATGTGCTCAGCTGCTAACCAAAAGTATGGAGGTTCAAGTCCACCTGGAGGCACCTGGGAAGAAAGGCCTGGTGATCTATTTCCACAAATTAGTCGTTGAAAACCCTGTGTGTTTGCTGTAACATACAAAGGCTGCTATGAGTCAGAATATACTCAGTGGCAACTGGTTCCTTATTAGGATACTGCAGGAAGAGAGAGAAATGGATGAACTGCCTTAATCCAGACATAAAACATGTTATTTCCTCTGGCCATTCCGTTGGCCAGAATAGATTAAAGGGCCCAGCTTAATTGCAAGAAGACTGGAAAATGTAGAGAGGCACCTAAAATAATGGTGAGTACTAAATATTCTGCATCAATTACCCTGGGAAAGTCTGGTTCTCCTTATTAACATAGGAAAATTTTAAAAAAGAAAAAGAGAACTTGGTTTTACATATAACCTCAGGTAAGCCATGGAAGCTTTTTTTTTTTTTTTTCCTGGTAAAATCGAAAAAAAATGAAAGGATATATGGAATTATTTTTTTGCTTGTACATTGTGCAGAGCACTTAGCCATTAATTTACTATGGCAGACTGACAAAAATGAATCTGTTTACGTATTCTAATACCCAGAGGTTAAAAGGCATAGTATTAAGAGCTTAAGCACTAGAGACAAAGGAGTTAACTTTAAAAGTGACTCTCCTGTCTACTAGCTTGCTACGAGAGCAAGTTGTGCAATCTCTTTGAGAACAAGTTTTCATATCTATGAAGCAAAAGTGATGATACTAACAAGAACACATCTGCTTGGGCTAACATAAGGAGCAAATGGAATTAAATGTGCATAAGGCACTATGTGGTACATAATACAGGCTCAATAATGCCAAGTTATCTAAAATAAGAAAAACTGAGACGCTAGTTTTTCTGTTTTCTTGGTGTGCCCTTGTTCAAGTAAGCTTGACACTAGCCTTGACAAATAGCTAACAACAGCTGGGGAGCGGGGAGAGTACTGTCCAGAAGGTTGGACTGTTTTCATTTGTAGTAAGTAATATCAAAATAAATGTAGAATCACAGTTGTTGTTGGGTGCCGTGGAGATGGTTCTGACTTACAGCAACCTTATGTAAAACAGAAATGAAACACAACCAGGTCCTGTGCCATTCTCACTATCATTGCTATGCTTGAGCCCATTGTTGCAGATTCTGTGTCAATCCATCCCCTAGCAGGTCTTCCTGTTTGTCACTGATCCTCTAATTTCCCATGCATTCTTCCAGAAGGGATTTGTTTGTTCTTCTGGCAATGGTAGATCCAATATTCTTTGCTAGCAGAATAATTCAAATGCATTATTTCTTCCTTATTCATTATTGAGCTGTCACATGCATATGAGATGATTGAAAATGCTGTGGCTTGGGTCAGGCACACTTTTGCCCCCAAGTTGACATCTTTGCTTTTTAACATTTTAAAGAGGTCTTGTGCAACAGATTTGTCCATTGCAATGTATCACTTGATTTCTTGACTGCTTTAATGGGCACTGAGTATGGATCCAAATAAAATGAAATCCTTGATGACTTCAATATTTTGTCCATTTATCATGATGTCTCTTATTGGTCCATTAGTGAAGATTTTTGTTTTCTTTATGTTGAGGATTAATCCATACTGAAGGCTGTAGTTTTTGATCTTCATCAATAAGTGTTTCAAGTCCTTTCTGCTTTTGGTAAGCAAGCTTGTGTCCTCTGCATATTGCAACTTGTTAATGAGTCTTCCTTTAATCCTGATATTGTGTTTTTCTTCATATTGCATAATTTCTCAGATTATTTGTTCAGTATAAAGTTTGAATAAGCATGGAAAAAAAGGATACAGCCCTGAAGCACATCTTTCTTGATTTTAAATGATGCACTATCTCCTTGTTCTGTTAGAACAACTCTTGGTCTATGTACAGGTTCTTCATAAGCACAGTTAAAGCTAAAACCAAATCCTGTGACATTGGGTTGATTCTGACTCACAGTGAACCTATAGGACAGAGTAGAAGTGTCTTGTTGGGTTTCCAAGGCTATATATCTTTATGGAAATAGCCTCCCTCTTCTTTCTCCCATGGAGCAGCTGGTGGGTTTGAACCACCAAGTTTTGGTTAGCAGCTGAATGCTTTATCCACTGTGCGACCAGAGCTCCTTTGAGCACAATGTTCTGGAATCTCCATTCTTCGTAGTGTTATCTATAATCCATCATGATCCACACAGTCAAATGTCTTTGCATAGTCAATAAACACAGGTAAACAGCTTTCTTGTATTCTCTGCTCTCAGCTAAGATTCATCTGATATCAGCAATGACATCCCTCATTTCATGTCCCCTTCTGTATCCAGCTTGAACTGGATACAGAATATCAGCAGTTCTCTATCAATATACTGCTGCAACCATTTTTGAATTATCTTCAGCAAACTTTTACTTGCATGTGATATTAATGATATTGTTACATAATTTCCACATTCTGTTGGATCACCTTTCTTTGGAATGAACACAAATACAGATATTTTCCAGTCAGTTGGCCAGAAGACTGTCTTCCAAATTTCTTGGCATAAATGAGAGAGCACATCCAGCATTGCATCCATTTGTTGGAACATTTCAATTGGTATTCATTCAGTTCCCAGAGGCTTGCTTTTCACTAATGCCTTCAGTGTAATTTGGTCTTCCTCTTTCAGTATGATTGGTTCTTGATTATATGCCACCTCTTTAAATGTTAAATGTTAACCAATTCCCTTTGGTACAGTGAATCTGCATATTCCCTCCATCTTCCTTTGGTGGTTTCTGCACCATTCAATATTTTGCCCATAGAATGCTCCAATATTACAATTCAAGGCTTGATTTTTTTTTTTTTTTCCTCCCAGTTCATTAAAATTGAAAGATGCCCTTTTGGTTTTCTAACTCCAGGTCTTTGTGCTTTTCATTATAATACTCTACTTTGTCTTCCCCACTTTGCCCTTTGAAATCTTCTCTTCAGCTAATTTGCTTCTATGGTTGCTTCCTCATTTCTTCCATTTGCTTTAGTTAGTCTATATTCAAGAGCAAATTTCAGAGTCTCTTCTGTCACCTACTTTGATTTTTTTCTTTCTTTCCTGTCTTTTTAATGACCGTTTGCTTTCTTCATGCATGATGTTATTTATTTTTTTTCTTTTCTTCCCACCTCCTCCCCATAGTTACCTCTTCCCTGTATCCTTCCCTTACATGCACTCCTGCATCACCCACCCCACATAGCTGTCTTCTAGCTGTCTCCCTGTGCAAACATTGCCCTTCTGTTCTTCCACAACTGATTTCCCCAAGGAATGTATCTACAAGATGTAAATATTTACCCCATATCCCTGTCTTTTGTTTGGCTAGAAGTCAAAAAAGTGTGTTCAGTTCCAGACCTGAAGGGTATCTAGGGACCATAGTCTCAGAGGTCTCACAAGGCTCTATCAGACCACCAAACCTGTTTATTTTTTTTAATGATTTGAGTGTTGTTCCACATTGTTCTGCTCTACCCAGGATCTCCTGCCCTTATACCTCTCTGAGTGGTTGATGGTGGTAACTGGGCACCCTTTTGTTCTTCTGTTCCCTGGTTATACAGGCTGAGGATCACATGGTCTACCAGTTCCTTGGACTAATTGTTTCCATGAATCTTTGGTTTTCTTCATTCTTCTTTGCTCTGGACAAGGAGAAATCCATTGTTGCATCTAGATGGCCACTTGCAAGCTCTTAAGACTCTGGTCACTAGTCATCAAAGAAGGATGCAGAAAAATGTTTTGTGTAATAGTTATGCCAATTGAGCTTGATGTCCCCTGTGATCATGGTCCTGAGCCCAGAGGTCCAACTACTTGGTCCCTCAGGGAGCTGGTTGTGTCCAAGAAGCCACCACAAACTTGGCCTTTGTCAGCTCTACTATACACCTGGACATTCTTACAGCACATACAAATATGCATGCAGAAACTTTGTTAGCTAACTCTATACATTGGTATGGGCACACTCCCCTCTGCCTAGACATACCTGATCATTCAGCCTTTCCACCCAACCATCCACCTGTAGATTAATGCTTGCCATCACTGACAATGCAGTACTGTACATGCAAAATGGTTCATCTTTGTTGTCTGTACATGTTATGATGTTCTTGATGTCCTGCAAAACTCACCTGGTCATTAGTATTCAATGCCTCAAATCAATTCTTTTCTTTTCTTTTTTTTTAATTTTTATTGTTATTTGGGTAAAGGCTTACAGAGAAAATTCACTTTCCATATAGCAGCTCACACACACTTTGTCTCATGACATTGACTACAATTACCTACAATACAACTGATCCCCTCCCACTTCCTCCCCATAGTTACCTCTTCCATGTATCCTTCCCTCCCATGTACTCTTGCCAATCAAGCTGTCCCCCTATGTACACACAGCCCTTCTATTCTCCCATGATTGATCTCTCCAAAGAGTGTGTCTACCTAATGTAAATGTTCAGCTAGTATGTCTGTCTTTTGTTTGGCTGGAAGCCACAGGAGTGGGTTCAATTCCAGACCTGAAGGGCAGCTAGGGGCCCTAGTCTCAGGGGTTCCACCAGGCTCTAGCAGACCAGGAAACCTGGTCTCCCTCCCCCCTTTTTTTAAATGATTTTGAGTTTTGTTCCACATTGTTCTCCCACTCTATCTCCTACATAGATCCCTCTGCAGGTACAGAGTGCTTGACAGTGGTAGCCAGGCACCATCTAGTTCTTCTGATCTCATAGTCATATAGGCTGAGTATTGCATGGTGTACCGGTCACTTGGACTAATTGTTTCCATGCATCTTTGGTTTTCTTCATTCTTCTTTGCTCCAAATGAGGAGAGACCCATTGATATATCTAGATGGCCACTTGCAAGCTTTTAAGATCCCAGTCACTACTTGCCAAAGTAGGAGATGGAACAATGTTTTTGTTCAATATGTTATGCCAATTGAGCTTGATGTCCCTGTGACTATGGCCCTAAGACCACAAGTCCAACTACTTACTCCTTCTGGATAGCTGGCTGTGGCAAAGAAGTGACTATAACTTGTCCCTTGTCAGCTTTACTATATACCTGGGGATTCTTACAGAACATACAAATACACTTGTAGAATATTGTCTGCCAACCCTACACATGGTCTTGGGCACACTCCCCGCTACATAGACATATCTAATAGTTCAGCCTGTCCACCCATCTGTTCTTGTAGTTGTTTTTAGGTGCTGTTGAGTAGCCTCTGACTCACAGAGATCCTATGTACAGCAGAACTAAACACTGCCTGTTCCTGTGCCAGCCTCACCATCCTTGGAATCTGAGCCCATCATTGCAGCCACTGTGTCTATCTATCTTGTTGAGGGCCTTCCTCTTCTTCATTGACCCTCCACTTTACTAAGCATAATATCTGTTCTCATTATCTAGTGCTGCTCTGACAAGAATATATCACAAATGGGATAGCTTGAACAAACAGGAGTTTATTCTCTTAGTTTGGGAGGCTAGAAGTTTGAATTCAAAGTGCCAGGCTCTAGGGTCTGGATGAAAGCCCCTTGACTTTGGGCTTCAGCTCTGCCTTCTGCTCCTGGCCCACTGAAGAAACACCTTTTCACTCAGGCAGCTACTGGCTGCTGAGACTAACAAGCCCAAGGTTGACAAAATGGTACAGTCCCACTGTTACCAAACCACACGGCAGGCCATTAATTCAAGTCCATTGAAAGTTCCAAGGTTGGCAGAGCATGGCAGGCTGCTGAACAATGACATGGCTACATACAGGGTTCAAGATTGCCATAAGTGAGAGACCACTCAAAGCTGCATCTTATATATGGGAATCAACCCATATCCCTAAAGTAGCTACTCAGCTACTTGTGGTAGATCCCACTATGGAGTTGATTGCCAGTCTCACCATGGGGAATAACTACCACCAGCTGCCCACCACTCAACCACGCCCAGCCAAGTTGACACACAACATTAACTACCACAGCACCCTTCTCCAGGGAATGGTTCCTTCTGACAACATGACCAAATAGGCGAGACAAAGTATGGCCATTCTCACTTCCTAAGAGCACTCTGGCTGCACATCTTCCAGGTCAGATTTATTGGTCCTATTAGCATACTTCTCTGACAGCACAAGTCAAAAGCATCAACTCTTCTTTGGTCTTCCTTATTCATTGTCCAGTTCTCACATGCATAAGAGGTGATCTGAAATACCATGGCTTGGATTAGGTGCACCTTAGTCTTCAAGGAGACATCTTTATTCTTCTTCACTTAAAAGAGGTTCTTTGAAGCAGATTTTCCCAATGCAATATGCCAGCTAATGTCTTGAGTACTGCTTCCATTGTTCTTGATTGTAGAACCAAGTAATATGAAGTCCTTGACAACTTCAGTATTTTCTTCATTTATCATGAAGCTGTTTATTGGACCAGTTGTGAGGATTTTTGTTTTTCTGCCCGTATATCCATGTTTGCCTTCACTGACAATGCAGTACTGTATGTGCAAAAGGGTTCATCTTTGTTGTCTGTACCTCATATGTACCTCTCTTGTTGTTGCTGTTATGTGCCTTCAAGTGGGACCCAACTCATAGCAACCCCTCCTTGGGTTTCCTCCTTCTGAGGAGTGGTTGGTGGATTTGAACCTCCAGCCTTCTGGTTAGCAGTCAAGTGCCTTAGGCACTTTGCTACTTGAGTTCCCATATGCACCCCTCTATGTCTTCCTCTTCCACAATGCCACTGTGTTGATCACTCACATTTGGTACATTGCCCTTCTCTTCACCCAAATCAATACTTGTTTCTACCTATCTAACAGTTTTCCCTCCTCTCCCACCCCTATTAACCAACAAAGAAATGTTCTTTCCATATATGAACGTTTCCTTGACTTTTTAAAATAATGCACTAATACAATATTTGTCCTTCTGTGATTGACTTATGTCAGTCAGCATAATGTCCTCCAAGTTCATCCATGTTATGCAGTGATTTGCAGAGTCTATGTTACTCCTCGGAAGGAAGGTTGGGCAATCCTACTTCCGTAGTGATACTGCCTCGGAAACCCAAGGAGGGGTCGCTATGAGTTGGGTTTGACTCGACGGCACATAACAAACAACATGTTATTCTTTATGCTTGCATAGTATCCCATTGTGTGTATGTACCATAGTTTGATTATCCATTCTTCTGTTGATGGGCACCTATGTTGTTTCCATTTTTTGGCTATTGTAAATAGTGCTGCCATGAACATGGGTATGCACATATCTTTCTTTTCCTAGCTCTCACTTATTTAGGATATATACCTAGTAATGGAGTGGCTGGGTCAAATGGTAGTTCTAATTCCACCTTTTTAAGGAATCATCATACTGATTTCCACAGTGGTTGTACCATTTTACAATCCCACCAGCATTGTAGGAGAGTCCCAGCCTCTCTGCATGCTTGCTATCATTTGTTATTTTCTGTCTTGTTGAACTTTGCCACTAGTGGTGGGGCAAGATGGGATCTCATTGTTGTTTTGACTTGCATCTCTCTAATGGCTAATGATCATGAGGATTTCTTCATATGTTTGTTGGCTGCCTGAATATCCTCTTTGGTGAAGTGTTTATTCATGTCTTCTGACCATTTTTTAATTGGATTACTTATCTTTTTGTTGCTGAGGTGATGGAGTTTTCTTTTAATTCTAGAGATAAGTCAGATATGTCATTGCTGAATATATTTTCCCAGTCTGTGGATTCTCTTTTGACTCTTTTGGAGAAGTGTTTGGAAGCACATAACAATTTAATTTTTAGAAGCTTCTATTCATCTAGTTTATCTTCTGCTGTTTGTGCTCAATGCCTCAAATCTATTCTTGAGATTGGTCCCTAAATTCAATTGTGCTGTACTCAAGTTCATGCTTTGGCTTTAGTGGACGTATTTTAATTGACCATTGATTGATAGGGTTTTCATTGGCTGACTTCAGAAGTATATACCCAGGCCTTTCTTTTTCATCCATTTTAGTCTGGGAGTTCCACAGAAACCTGTTCAACATGATAGAAACAAGTAAATCTCCACTGAAAGATGGGTTGTGGCTGCACATAAGGTCCATTGACCAGAAATCAAACCACATGGAAGGCAAGAATCTACCACTGTACCCTCACTGCCCTCTTCCACATGTTATAACACATGGAATCCTATGCCAAAATAAAGATATATATATATACACATATATATATATATATATATGTATATATATATGTCTTTTTAATGATTTAAACTTTCTTTATATCTTTTTAAATAAGCATTTAGCCTCACAAATGACAATTAAACTTATTTTTTAACCAAATAATTAACTAACTACTCTTTCCATTTGTTGTTTCATAAAGATATTTTAACCATTATTTCTTGTTTTCACTTTCACCTCAGATAGTCTATTTCAGTGGGAGATAGCATATCAACTCCAGTGCTTATTGCATCAAAGTGACTGGTGAATTAACTTAGCCACTGAATTTTATCTGTGATTGATTGAAATATTTTGTTGGCAATAATGCATAAAACTTGAGCACCCCCATTTTGTATATCTTAATTATAGCTAATGAGATATTTTCTGGAACAAACAAAGTTCATTCATTCTCTTTATGCTTCTATATCAAAGCCAAGTTGTGTTGACTAAAAGGGTGTTTCTCATTAATTGGATAGTGGTGATCACTAGCAAGGTCTATGAAGGCTTGAGAAGTCTTCCTTTCTTGCATCACTAGGGGCTAGCAATGTGAGTTTCGTTTACTCATTTATTTATGTGGGAATAGCTGATACCAATTAAGCAAAAAATGATTCCAAATGCTAAGAACTCAGCCTCTAATGTAAAAATAAATTAGCATTTATGGTCTTTAAAAACATTCACAAATGAGTGCATTCCACTCTAACTAATGGCATTCATATTAATATTTATGGGCTCTGGGATATCACTGTCCATTAAATAGATCTTTATTTTAGAGCATGCATAACAGATGACACAGAAGAAACTTTCTCCAAACTACAGAACTTGTTAATATAGTCCAGGTTTGAAAATAAATGGTGTAGAAGGGTAAAGTCTTAATTATATAAGTTTCACTGATAGACAAACAGCTGCTAGATATTAATCTAAAGGAACTCAGGAAACAAGAAATCATTGGGGATAAAATAAAGGGCAAAAGCTTCAACAAACAGACTGCCAGAAGAGCCTAGTATGAAATTGAAGCAAAAAGCTGGCATTTGCCATGGTAAGAATCTTGATTAAAGTTGCTCAAATGATAATGTGGTTATGGAACTGAAAATCATCTGCCAGTAGCAGGCTGCTGAAGATGTTTAACAGGTGGACTGGTTTGGATGCTGTGAAACTCTTAACACTGAAGACGAGAAAATAAAATGTGTTCAGTATTTTCATTATGGAATAACTTCATAGATCCTTCGGAAACTTTTCCCCAATATGTCTTGAAAAAAATTGTCTATCTCATCAAAGTCTTTGAGAAAAACTTTTGAAACTTGGGAGGTCCATGGTGGTAGAATTTTCTTTGGGTTTTCTACCTTTTGGATAAAAACCAGTTACTGTAAGCTAATTCTGACTCATGGGGACCCCATATATACAGAGTAGAATTGTTCTTCATAGGGTTTTCAGTGTCCCAATTTTCAGTAGAAGATCAATTTCTTCTGAGGTACCTTTGGGTGGGCTTGAACCACAAACCTTTTGGTGAGCAATTGAGCATATTGGAAGTCATATAGAGGCTGTGGATTAAGTAGAACACCAGGAGGGTTTGCGATGACAAGTGACTGGCATGGATAGTAGACCACGAAGCCAGCTAAATTAAACAAAGTGCAAGCAATGTGTAATTATAAGTCAGAGAAGTCAGTACTAAGTGCCAACAAACAGGTAATCTTGAGACTGAAATTCCCTCTGACACAACGAGGTATTTCATACAGAAATGCAGGAATCACCCTAACTTCAACGTAACAGCTAAGTTATTGAAGCTAAGTAGAAAAAACAATTGGAGGTAGATAAGCTAGATCCTGAAAAGGTCTAGGAATAGAAGTTGTATTATACTGTGTACTTGAGTATCAGTATCTCCACCTGAGGGACCCCAGAATTATGGTTTATTTATCCTCATTGCCATATCCTAGCACTAATATATTATTCTTTATATTATTTTCACTTCTTTTTTTTTTTTTTGGCAGGGGGAGGGGGGGTTTGGCACGACCCCAAACAGTCAAATTTGCCATTGCAAATATTACAATTTTGCCAGTCACTATGCAATTTTATTTATTAATTTATATTATTTAGCTGGCTTTTATAGGCATATGAATGTGTTACCCATATAAAGTCATAAATAAGTGTTTTTCTGACTTCAGTTTTTCACAGAGTTCAAATATAAATAAAATGAGGTGACTTGTCAAAATGCCTTGCACATAGAAGACAAGTGAATGTTCCTAGTGTCTTTGTACTAAAGCCCCAAACCTGTCATTGTAAGTTTATTTTCATTCTTATGTTAAATCATTTATCCTATATTGACCTTTTCACATAGAAGTTGGAGCAGTAAGAACCTTTAAGATTGCCTAGTGTATACCATTTATTTGCTAAATGAGAAAACTGTGACCAATAAAGGGAAATATTGCAGCGTGTTAGAAGATTAAGCAATATCTGAGCCTGGGTGTCCTTATCGACTGTTTAAAGCTTTGCCAACTGTATCTTAAGTTTTAACCTAATTTCTCCCCAAGTGAGTTTATACCTAATACTTTTAATACTATGCCTGGCAAAGTCAATACTCAATAAAAGTTTGCTGTTAAAATTGTTATTTCGATTTCTTTCCTTTGTCCATGCTGTTTCCTGTGCCTGCAGTGTCCCATCCCTTGTATTAATTAATTAAAATCTGATCCATATTTCAATCCTCATCTCAGACTCTCTCTGCTTTTAGTCATTATATACTCAAAACTGGCTCTTTCTCCAATGAAGTCCAAAAGCACTTTCTCTCTCAATTCCCAGCATTTAATCCATTGCCTAAAATTGTTACTGAGTTTCCTTTGTATATGTGTATTGTGCATTTTCACAGAAAATTGTCACTCCATCGGGGGAAAAGATTTTTGCACTGTGCACAGTACCTAGTACAGTGCACTGTGTTCATTATTTTGTTAACTGATTGAATGATGTGCAGTTCAAAAGTTCTAACTAATGTATCCACAAAACTTGTGCCAAATCAGTTCAACTATATTCCATCTATAGCTGTAAATTCCTTCTACAGCCAAGGACACCAAGGAACCTCAACAATATTCTGGCAAACAAAAATGCAAGGTAGGAAGATGGGGAATACTGTGATTTTTCTTTCTTTTCTTTTCTTTTTTTTTTTTTTGAGAACTGCTAAGCTTGAAATTTATAAAGTACAGTGCAATCCTTTAGTAAGAAAATATAAATACATTGCTTCATTCTTAACAACATTGCATAGGCTAGATGATCCACTACAATTACAAACATCATCACATTCATTACACACTTGCTGGTGCTTAGGTAAATAGGCCATATGACTTCCTAAGGCTGTACTGTAGAAGGTAAGTGTGAGATCCAGAAGTAGAAGTGCTTAGAATAATTTAGAAACAAGTGTATGTTTATTCTGCAGTGCATGGATGAAATGGTTTCTCTTGTTTTCATCTCTATGATGAAAGCTTTACGCAAAATGTCATGATGTCTTGTTACATTTAGAGTGAAGATGTATTTTTTTTGATGTACAAAATGAGTTAATCACAAATAATAGTACTTCCTTGAGGTTCAGCCATAGTTTCGTAACACAACTCAAAGTTCCTTTTCTTAATGTCTGCCTTCGCCTGCCTTCGCTCTCCTTTGTAATCAGAAGGATGAGTAAATGTGAATAAAGTAGATACCTGGAGGATAATGGGACATATAAATAGGATACCATGAAAATGGAATCAGTGGTGGTCAACAATATTACTGCTCAATAAGGCCGTGGTCTGGGTAGAAAGACATTTGACACTGTTGCAACTTCCACACTCCAAAAAACCCACAAATATCTTAGAAGTTAGTTCACTGTGAAACTATTTCTCATCTCTTTCCTTTTTCTTCTGTTCTTGACTTCCATTTGACTTATGAATTTGAGCAAGATCAAGGTAACTTTGAATTAATGGAGAGTGTGGCAGCTCAAATTGCAGGGTGCTTTCTTCTGAGTGTTAAAATTTGCAGTGTGTTTTAAATAGAAAGCAAGATAAAGCTCCAAAGCATAACTGATAAATGTATACAGTAAGCCTGTGAGCAAGAAAGAATGATACACCATGTCGATATTGAGTAATAAGTCACATGTCTGACATGAACAAAATTACTTTAAGTCTTATAGCCTATTCTAAATCTTACTGAATGTGAACTGTCATTTTAAACTATTATAGTGGTGAGGGAGAAGATTCCCCCCCACTCATTTAACCCTGTGTAATTTTCTTTATTTGATTTCCTAAATTTCCATTTTAATCTTAGTAGAATGCTAGAGGAAAGATACCTCAAGGTTTGAGTTACCTTTATTTATAAATTGTCTCATATGTAGAACAATCATCACCACACCAGTCACACATCTGTGCTTAATGAACAAATTGCCATATTGCTGCTGTAGAAGGTGAGTGGAAGAAACAAAATTAGTGTTAAGGTTAGGAATTGTTTACAAATCTCCAACCATGATGTACAGAGAAGTTACCATGTTGTATGATATGTTACAAACATACTTTTATTCACTTTCTTTATTTACTCACCACATCTCACTGCTGTCAAGTTGATCCCTACTCATAGTGACCCCTCCTTGGTTTCTGAGGCAGTATAGCTATGGAAGTCTTCCTTCTGAGGAGGGGCTGGTGAGTTTGAACAGCCAGCCTTCTGGGTAGCAGTCAAATGCCTTAGGCACTACACCACCAGAGCCTTTCTTTACTTAGCAGATATTTACTGAAAGCCTACTATGTGTTAGACACTGTGCTTGTGGCTAAAAATACAAAGGGGAAAAAAAAAAAAAAACTACCTCATGGTGACTCCATGTGTCAGAGTAGAACTACGCTCCATAGGGTTTTCAATGACTGACTTCTTTGGAAGTAGGTGGCCAGGCCTTCCTTCTGAAGCATGTCTGGGTGGATCAAACCTCCAACCTTTTGGGTAGCAGCTGAGCACTTTAAACCTTTGCACCACACAAGGATTCCACAAATGGGAAAGATTTAATAATATCTCTGAACTTGGAAAAAGGAGCCAGGGAGAGAGAGAGTTTGGAGATAAATGAAAGAGAAGAGAGCAGGGTAAAAGAAAATTCATACAAATGCAAAGCAATTTCCATACATAAAAGGTGGGGGATGTTCATGCAAACAAAGGTTCTGTGTGCACACACATTCATTCTTGGAAGAGCACAGGGGAAGTAGGAGATAGAAAATGAATTAGGCCCAGTGAAAAGTTCAATAAATTTACTGAGCTATACGAAGTGGTACCATATATACTCACTGTCCTTAATGGGCACTCTGAGAAGAATTGAAATGCATCATATATATGATCTATATGCATAGAGAGATACAGAGTACAGAAAGATGGAGAGAAGGAAAGGCTATTACACGTGAGTTATTTGCTCTTTTTAGTCAATAGAGCAGGGCAACTAGGGTTTCAAAAGGTATAATTCATATTGTTGCTATGAAAATGTAACTGAAAGGAATCTGAACTTCTGAAAATTTGGAATGTGAAAAGTTTCTATATATAATTGATGATGTGTCTTTTTATATTATGGGCTCTGTTTGAGATTTTAGCATGAAAAACTCTGAAAAACAAGAATATCTGTCTACAGATTACTTCTTGTGAGGCATAGTGCACATTCATTGTTTTTGCCTGACCAGCCATTTTTTTTTTTTCCTCCTGGTGACAGCTCCTTGGTTTCAGTGTGTGGAATTGCTCCTTTTCTTCAAGTCCATGTAGTTCAGATGGAGTTGATCAAATAAATCCCCACTTCCTAGAATACTCAAGTGATCCAATCTTAGCTAGGCTCACTCCTAGTTTGGATGTCCCAAGTGAAGGAATTAAGAAATAATCCTGAAAACTTTTCTGGAGGTTTTTTCTACTGGGCCTGTTAAGTAGGTTGAAGGGAGATCTTGAATTGAAGGGTCTATTTGTAGAAGAGGTCTTGCTGAGACTGAAACCACCATATGCTTCTTGAATATTTGGATTCAAGGAGATTGTTCCTGTACTTAACAGTGACATAGCCGCATCAGATTAGTATATATTTCTGTCATTTGCAAACAAAAAACAAAACAAAACATAACTTACCAGTAAGTTGTGGTACACATTCTGTCCTTTAAACCATTGTTGTTGGCTGTTGTGGACTTAGTCTGTAAGCTATGCTGAAACCCATTCACCATCATAGCAATATACAAGCTTCCCCTGAAAGATGGAATCTGGCTGTGCTTGAGGTGTATTGTATAGGATTTGAACCTGGGCCTTCTGCATGGAAGGGAAGAATTCTACCACTGAATTACCACTGCACCCTTTTCAAACTAGGCATCCATTGTATTCTTCCTGTTTGTCAACCACTTTTCCATCCAGAAACTTATGGTCAATAATTTAACTATGCACTCATCATCTTAAGCACCCTGGAATAAACCACTTATTTGACTTTTGGCCAAGAGAATTGTTGGACATTGTCAATACTGTATGTAAGATATTGAATATTGCAAAAATGAAGGCAACATATTCTTTAAAGTGCCATATGTTTTGGAAATATAATTTTCATTTTGACATTTCTATAGAGAACTCAGAACAAAAGTCAATAAATTCCAATTTTTTTTATGTGTCAGAATATATTTTGAATGCAACTGTATTTGAGGGCTTATTATGGTAATAAGGCTAACTGGCTTTTGTATATATTATGCTTCTAAAAAAATTAATGCATTATGAAATTATATATATATACATATATATATATAACTGAAAAGAAGATAGAGTATGAAAAAAAATAAGGAGCAATTGTCCAGGATGAAAACATAAGAAGTTTCATATGGAAATTAAAATTTTAACAGAATCTTGGAAGCTGAGTATGTATTTTCCAAATCTTGTATTGTTTGAGGAGTCCCTGGGTGGTTTAAAAGGTTAAGCACTTAACTACTGTCCAAAAGGCTGGTGGTTTGAACCCACTCAGAGACAACTCAGAAGAGAAACTTGGTGATCTGCTCAGAAAGATCACAGTCTTGACAATCTTATTGAGCTGTTCTACTCTGCACACATGGGGTCACCATTCATCAGAATCAATGGCAACTAACACTGACAATGATGTTGTTTATGTGGATGGAGTGAGGTCAGAGATGTGGGGAAGGTAGAAAGGGACACTCTGGGGAAGGCTTCAAGAACAATGCAACATGACATATTTGAAAAATAATCACTAAGCTAAATTAAATTTAGTAGCAATAAAACCACCATTTGTCTGTCAGTTTGCCTTACTGTGATAATTTGTTTGTAGCTGTGATGTTGGAAGTTATGCCACCAGTACTTAAAATACCAGCAGGATCATTCATGGTGGACAGGATTCAGCAGAGCTTCCAAAGTAAGACAGACTAAGGAGAAAAACCTAGTGAACCACTTATAAAAATATGGGTTAGGGTTTTTAAAACCTTATGAAGAGCATATTCTCACATATAATGCTGAAGATGAAACCCTCCGGTTGAAAGGCACTCAAAATGCAACAAGGAAAGGGCTGCCTCCTTAAAGTAGTTGTTGTTGTTGTTATGTGCTATCGGGTCAGACCCGACTCATAGCAACACCTCCTTGGGTTTCCGAGGCAGTATCACTACAGAAGGAGACTGCCCCATCTTCCTTCCAAGGAGTGGCTGGTGGGTTTGAACCACCAGCCTTCTGGTTAGCAGTCAAGTGCCTTAGGCTCTATACTACCAGAGCTCCCAGGCCATCCTCTAGGGCCCCTCAAAGTAGAGTTGACTTTAATAACATGGATGAAATAAAACTTTTGAGAAGTTCATTTGGTGATGTACCACAATTCAAAATAAGAAGAAACAGCTAGAAATATCCATTAATAATTGGAATATGGAACATACAGGGTAAGAATCCAGGAAAATAAGAAGTTGTCAAAAATAAAACACAACACTTGAAGATAGATATCCTAAGCATTAGTGAGCTGAAATGGACTAGTATTGGCCATTCTGAGCCAGTCAATCATATAGTCTACTATTCCAGTAATGACAAATTGAAGAGGAACAATGCCACTTTTACTGTCAAAAAGATCGTTTTAAGACCTCTTCCGAAGTACAATACTGTCAGTGACAGGATGATGTTAATATGCCTGCATGCAAGAACAATTAATACGATGATTATTCAAATTTATATAACAATCAAACATGCCAAAGATGAAGAAACTGAAGATCTTTACTAACTTCTACAATCTGAATTAGATCAAATATGCAGTAAAGATGTATTGATTACCAGAGACTGAAATGTGAAAGTTGAAAACTAAGATCAGTAGTTGGAAAATATGGCCTTGGTGATAGAAGCAATATTGGAGATCACACAATAGAATTTTGCAAGACCAATAATCTATCGGAAATGCCTATTTTTTAACAAGACAAAGGACCTCATCTGACAGAAAACACAGAAATCAAATCAACTGCATCTATGGAAAGAGATTATTAAGAAATTAATATCATCAGTCAGAGCAAAGGCAGGGCCAACTGCAGAACAGAACATCAGTTGTTCATATTCAAGTTCAAGTTGAAGCTGAAGAAAATTAAAACAAGTCCATGAAATTGAAAGAATGAAGTTGAGTATATCACACTTGAATTTAGAGACTATTTCAAGAAGAGATTTGACACATTGGATATTAATTGCCAAAGGCTAAAAAGTTGTGGGATGACATCAGGGACTTCATACTTGAACAAAACAAAAGGTCATTAAAAAGGCAGAAAACAACAGAAAGACCAAAATGGATGACAGACTTTGAAACTTACTCTTGAATGTGGAGTAGCTAAAGCAAAAGGAAGGAATGATGGAGTAAAAGACCTAAGCAGAAGATTTCAAAGAGAGGCTCAAGAACAAAAAGTAAAGTACTGTAATGAAGTGGGCAAAGACCTGGAGTTAGGAAACCAAATGGGGTGAGCACATGAGGCTCAAGCTGAAAGAAGTAAAGAAAAAAAATGCAAGTCTCACATTGTAATAATGATGGATTCTATGGGCAAAATCTTGAATGATGCAGGAAACATCAAAAGATGGAAGTCTCCATGACCCTGAGATGAGAAGAACTAGATGGTGTCCAGATACAATGCTATTGCTCTGAAAGAGATCACAATAGCAGGTCCTGGATAGAGTGAGAGAAAAATATGGAGCAAAACTCAAATTCACAAAAACATCCTGGCTTACGGGTCTGATAGAGAATGGTGGAACCCCCAAGATTAAGGTCTTTAGACATCCTTCAAACCTGGAGTTGAACTTACCCTCATGGTTCAACATTTAGCCAAAGGATAGACAGCCTGTAAGATGAACAATAATACCAGGGAGGTATGCACTCATGAGAACAGTCAACGATGTGGGATCCAAAGGCAACATTTGCTGAGGGATAAAACTCAGAAGGGAGGAAGGATTAGGAAAGAAGGATGAAGGGAAATGGGAAACACAATTAGGAAGCGGGAAGAGTGCTGTTATATTATGGAGATTGTAGTGAATGTCACAAAACAAAATGCATATGAATTGTTGAATGGAATGCCAGTTTGCTGTATAAGCTGTTTCCTAAATCACACACACACAAATAAAATAAAAAGAAGATCAATGGCATATATAGAGTCAGTATACCAAAGAGAATTGGCTATCATTCAGCCATTGCAGGAGGTAGCTTATGATCTAGAACAAATGGTATTAAAGGAAGAATTCCAGTCTGACCTGAAGGCACTGGTGAAAAACCAGGCTCCAGGTATTAACTGAATTCCAATTGGGATGTTTCAACAAATAGATACAATACTGGAAGCAATTGTCTATGCCAAGAAATTTGGAAAACAGGTACCTGGCCAATTGATTTAGAGAGATCCATGTTTGTGCCCATTCCAAATAAATGGGATTCAACAAAATGCAGAAATTATCAAACACTATCATTAATATTTGTGATAGTCAAATTTGTATGTCATCTTGACTGGGCCTGGTTGAATGGCCGGGCAACTGGTGATAGTTATTCCTCATGATGAGACTGGCAATCAACTCCATGGTGGGGTCTCCCACAAGCAGCTGAATAGCTGCCTTTGGGATGTGGTCTGCTTCCTGTATATAAGGAGAAGCCTTGGGAATGGTCTCTAGTCTATGGCACTCTTGGACCCTGCATGTAGCCATGTTGTTGCTCAGCAGCCTGGTATGCTCTGCTGACTTTGGGACTTACAATGGACTTAAGTTAATGGCCTGTCGTGTGGTTTGGTAACATCAAGACTGTGCTTTTTTACTTGTCAACCTTGGGGCTCCTCAGCCTCAGCAGCCAGCAGCTGTCTGAGTGAAGAAATGCCTCTAGCTCCAGTGGGCCAGGAGCAGGAGGCAAAGCTGGACCCCAAGGTTGAGGGGCTTTCACCCAGCCCCTAGAGCCTGGCACTCTGAACTTGGACTTAAAGCCTCCAAATTGTAAGAATAAACTCCTGTTTGTTAAGGCCATCCCATTTGTGGTATATTCCTGTCAGAGTGGTACTAGGTAAACAGAACAGTACTACACACAAGTAAAAGTTTGTTGAAGATAATTCAAAAATTTTTGCAGCAGTGCATCAACAGGGAAATGCTAGAAATGCAAGCCAGATTCAGAAGAGGTTGTGGAATAAGTGATATTATTGCTGATGTTAGGTGGATCTTTGTTGAAAGCAGAGAATACCAGAAAGATGTTTACCTGTGTTTTATCAAAAATAAAAAGGAATTTGACTGGGCAAATCATTACAAATTATGGTTAATATTGTGAAGAATAGGAGTCCCAGAACATTTATTTGTCCTCATGTAGAAACTCTACCTAGACTAAGAGACATTGTTTCAAACAGAACAAGGGGATTCTGCATGGTTTTAAATCAGGAAAGGTGTGCTTCAGGGTTGTATACTGTCACCATATTTATTTAATCTGTATGCTGAGCAGATAACCAGAAAAGCTGTACAATATGAAGAAGTACATGGCAGCATCACAATTGGAGAAAGACTTATTAACAACCTGGAATATGCAGATGGCATAACCTTGCTTGCTGAAAGTGAAGACGATTTGACACACCTACTGATGAAGATCAAAGACTTCAGTATAGTTTGCATCTCAACATAAAGAAAACAAAAATCCTTACAAATGGACCAATAAGCAACATCATGATAAACAGAGAAAATACTGAATTTGTAAAGGAATTAGTTTACAATCAATATGGATGGAAGCAACGGTCAAGAAATGAATTGACATATTGGTTTGGCCAAATCTACCTAAAAGACTTCTTTAAAATGTTAAAAATAAAATAAATAAATATATATAAAAGTTGCCACCTTCAAGACTAAGGTATGCCTGACCCAAACCATGTTTTCAATTGTCTTATATGAATGTCAAAGCTGGACAACAAATGAAGACTGAAGAATTGATGTATTTGAATTAGAATACTAAACCTACTATGGAATATCAGTCAGATAAACAAATCTTGGAAGAAATGCAGCCAGAATCCTCCTTAGAAGATAGAATGTCAAGACTTGTCTCATTTACATTGGACATGTTATAAAGAAGGACCAGTCAGTCCCTTGAGAAGGATGTCATGCTTGGCAAAGTAGAGGTTCAGTGAAAAAGTGGAAGACCCTCAACAGGATGGACTGGCAAAGTGGCTGCAACAATGGGCTCAAACATAGCAATGGTTATGAGGATGGTGGTGCTGGACTGGGTAGTGTTTCATTCTGTTGTGCACAGGGTTGCTATGCGTCAGAACCGACTTTCTGGCACCCAATAACTACTACAACAAAAACTGTTAACAGATTTTGAATTATTTTAAAAATTTTATGGGTCCACATGAATTTAGGAGAAATTTAAACACCCAAATTACATTGAAAATGAAGGGCCTGAGGCGGGGCAAGATGGCGGACTAGGCAGAAGGATTGCACAGACCCTCTTCAACAAAGAAAAGGGAAACCAATTAACATAGACACAGAAGATAATCTTGGACCCCTGAGCCTTGAAGGAAAGGATGAAGAATTGGACTAAACCCCAACTAGCAGAAGAATT
>NW_006921828.1:1338826-1347409 GCF_000298275.1 Orycteropus afer afer | reverse complement strand
ATCCTTCCCTTCAAGGCTCAGGGGTCCAAGATTATCTTCTGTGTCTGTGTTAATTGGTTTCCCTTTTCGTTGTTGAAGAGGGTCTGTGCAATCCTTCTGCATAGTCCACCATCTTGCCGGAACCACCCCAGTAATTAGTATCTTGAGAATAAGACTGATAATACACAATTCTCCAAGTGGAAACAGTATTTTATATAGACATATGAAATACACAATGACTCTTAATAACAGCATATGCAATAGATAGGCAGTTCTACCACACTTAATATTACAAATAATCTAAATCTGATTATAGATGCTGGATCAATTTTACCCAATATAATGTGAAAAAGGAGTCCTTGTGGGATATAATCAGTTAACACACTTCAGTGCTAATTGAAAAGTTGAAGGTTCCAGTCTACCAGAGGTCCCTTGGAAGAAAGACCTAGAGATTTATTTCAAAATATCAGCCATTGAAAACTCCATACAGCACAGTTCTAAGATGCACATAGGGTTGTTGATGGCAACTGGTTTAGTGTGAAACAAACAAACTGAAAAATCCCTATGTGGTAGTTAAGTTTGTGTGTCAACTTGACTAGGCCTGGTTAAGTGGCTGGGCAGCTGGATGTAGTTATTCACCATGGTAAGATTGGTAATTAACTCTATGGTGGATCCTATTGGAGCAGCTGAGTAGCTGCCTAAGCAATGTGATCTGCTTCCTGTATACAAGAAGCAGCTTTGGGAATGGTCTTGAGCTTATGGCACACTTGAACCATGCATGTAGCTGTGTCGTTGTTCATCAGCCTACCATGCTCTGCTGATCCTGGGACTTCAATGGACTTGAATCAATGGACTGTCATGTGGTTTGGTAATATCAGGACTGTACCTTTTTAATTGTCAACCTTGGGCTTGTCAGTCTCAGCAGCTAGCAGCTCTATGAGTGAAGAAAAGCCTCTAGCTCCAGTGGGCCAGGAGCAGGAAGCAGAGCTGGACCCTAAGATTGAGGGGGGTTTCACCCAGCCTCTAGAGCCTGGTGCTTTGAACTTGGATTTTAACCCTCCAAACTTTAAGAGAATAAACTTCTGTTTGTTTAAGCCACACCATTTGTGGTATATTCTTGTCAGAGTACTACTAGGTAACCAGAACACCCTACTTTTGCTCAGGTGCATTGTGGCAAAGGAAAGGTAACTATATAATTGGTCTGTAACAATATTTTAACTTTGGAAAATTTACCTCTTGGAACACTGTTAGATAGGTAGAGACAAGTATTGACTTGGGTGAAGAGAGGGGTAATGTATTAGATGTGAGTGATCACATGGTCGCCTTGAGGAAGAGGAAGACATAGAGAGGTGCACAGGAAGTACAGACAACAAAAATGAACCCTCTTGCACATACAGTACTGTGTTGTCAGTGAAGGCAAACATTGATTTATGGATGGATAGATGGCTGCACAGGCTGAACTATTAGGTATGTCTATGCAGGGGGGAGTGTGCCCAAGACCACTGATAGGGTTGGCAGACAATGTTTCTACAAATGCATTTGTATGTTCTGTAAGAATTCTCAAGTATATGGTAGAACTGGCAAGGGACGAAGTTGTAGTCACTTCTTGGCCACAGCCAACTATCAGAGGGAGCAAGTAGTTGGACTTGTGGGCTCGGGACCATAGTCGCAGGGGACATCAAGCTCAATTGGCATAACATACTACACAAAAATGTTCCAAATCCTACTTTGGCAAGTAGCAACTGGTATCTTAAAAACTTGCAAATGGCCATCTAGATGCAACAATGGGTCTCTCCTAGTCCAGAGCAAAGAAGGATGAAGAAAACCAAGGATGCATGGAAACAATTAGTCCAAGGAACTTGTACACCATTAGATCCTCAGCCTATATGACCATAAGCTTAGAAGAACTAGGTAGTTCCTGGTTACCACTGTTATTACTTGTCTCTTCTGATAACATGCCCGAAGTACATGAGAAGAAGTCTCTTCATCTTCACTTCTAAGGAACATTCTGGTTGTACTTTTCTCGGAGGGGGATCTATATAGGAGATCCTGGATAGAGTGGGAGAACAATGTGGGACAAAACTCAAAATCATTAAAAAATAAATTAATTAAAAGACCAGGTTTGCTGGCCTACTGGAGCCTGATGGAACTCCTGAGACTATGGCCCCTAGCTGTCCTTTAGGACAGCTGAACCCACTCCTGTAGCTTCCAGCCAAACAAAATTCAGGCTTATAAGGTGAACATTTACATTAGGTAGATACACTCCTTGGAGAGATCAGTTGTGGGAGATGGAACATACACTTGGGCTGTGTATGCTCATGGAGAAAGCTCGGGGAGCAGGAGTTCATGGGAGGGAACATAGGGAAGAGAGGTAACTATGGGGAGGAATTGGGAGGGGAGTTGTTGCATTGTGGGAAATTGCAGTCAATGACATGAGATAAAGTGTATGTGAGTTGCTGTATGGAAAGTGAATTTGATCTGTAAACTTTCACCCAAATCACAATAAAAATTGAAAAAAAAAAACTCTTGATTTTTTAAAAACCAGGGTCTTTGTACATTCTTACAATTTTAAAACCCCAATATTATACTTTTCATTAAAGAAGCTTAGTTAGTCAGAGATCCATGGGAAATAAGATGTATAACCTTAACATAGACAGTGTTATAACATACCATTAAGTTGATTAGACTTTTAGGTACCTCATTATAACAGAATGAAATATTGATTGGTCTTGTACCCTCTTCACAACTGTTGTTATGTTTGAGCCTATTTTTGCAACCATTGTGTCAATCCATCTAATTGCATGTCTTCCTCTTTTTTTTGCTAACCCTCTACTTTACTAAGCAGGATATCTTCCCCAAGGCACTTGTCTCTTCTGATAACATGCCCAAAGTACATGAGAAGAAGTCTCTTCATCCTCACTTCTAAGGAACATTCTGGTTGTACTTTTCTAAGATTTGTTCATTATTCTCATAGTCCATGGTATATTCAACACTCTTTGCCAACACCATAATTCAGATGCATCAATTCTTCATTGCCCTTCCTAATTCATTAGCCAGCTCTCATATGCATATGAGATGATTGAAAATATTACAGCTTGTGGCAGGTGTACCTTAGTCCTCAAAATGAAATCTTACTTTTTGACACTTTAAATAAGTCTTTTGCAGTATATTTGTCCAAAGCAATACATTGTTTCATTTCTTGACTGCTGCTTTCATGACTGTTGATTGTAAATGAATTCCTTGACAACTTCAATATTCTCTCTGCTTATTGTGATGTTATTCTGAGGATATTTGGTTTCTTTATGTTGATTTTTATTTGATTTAGTAACAAACCAAACCCGCTGTCATTGAGTCTATTCTGACTGATAGCAACCCCCATTGGATATCCAAGGCTATAAATCTTTATGGAAGTAGATTGTCCCTTCTTCCTTCCCTGGAGTGGCCGGTGGTTTTGAACTGCTAACCTTCTGGTTAGCAATCAAATGCCTTAGGCATTGGGCCACCAGAGCTCCTTAATTTCTTAAGAATAGTTACTAAATATTTCTAAATTTAACTTTCCTCATTTGTAAAGTAAGGTAATAAAATAGTATTTAATTACTCAAACACTAGATTTTAGTATTATTTTATTATTAGCAAGAAATATATTTGTTGAAACTGCAAGGTGAGACCTATAATGAAGACCATTAACTGATCTGAATTAGTGGGCCAGGAGGATGTTAGATGTGACTCTACATCAATATGCAAATCAAAGTCATCTGCTGAACAACAAATAATCACTTATCTGACTTCCTGGGGTTCTTGGGAATGACACACAATTTCTTAGGATAAATTATTGCATTAAAATAATAAAAAG
Organism: Orycteropus afer afer; assembly: GCF_000298275.1. Taxonomy (NCBI): domain Eukaryota; kingdom Metazoa; phylum Chordata; class Mammalia; order Tubulidentata; family Orycteropodidae; genus Orycteropus; species Orycteropus afer. The sequence continues at coordinate 1,343,577 of NW_006921828.1, read as the reverse complement.
AACTATGTATATTCACTCAACTAATATTTATTGAGTATCAATTATGTGCCCACCATGATAGTAACTTTTAGGACTCAGTCGTGAACAAAATCTGACATACTTTTTGCTTTCATGGATGTCACATTTTAGGGAGACAGGACAAATATTAAAAACATGATCATAAATATATTTTAAGAATTATAACTATAACAATTGCTAAAAATGAAATATATAAGGCCCCTATGCAAGGGATTACTTACTTTTTTGATTTAGTCTTATGGTCTCAATACTTTAACAGCAGTAAATCTTCAAGCAATAACTGAATGGAAATAAATAAATCCTGGTTAGAATTTTGAAGATAAAAAGAAGGCAATGAGGGCAGTAGGAGACCTGATGGTGCAGTGGTTAAGCTTTTTGCTGCTAACTGGAAGGTCAAACACACCAACAGTTCCAAACGTGGAAATCTGCTTCCATACTGATTATAGTGTTGGAAACCTTATGGGCAGTTATACTATGTCGTATGGGGTTGCTATTAGTTGTAATAGACACAATAGGGTTGAATGAGGGGGGCAAGTTTATTTCATACGTCCAGAACCACACAAGCCAAAGCATAGTTCAAGAAGCAAATTAGGCAGATAATTATCCCTGGGGGTTGGTGTGGTGGGAAAGAAGGGCCATTATTCAAGGCTAGGCCAAAGAAGAATTTTGGAGCCAGGTCATGCAGTGCCTTTAATAAAAAAGAATAGTTTTGCTTTATCCTAATGGCATTGAGAAATGTCATTATAAGCAAATTGACATGGCTATTTTATTGTCAAATAAAATTTTATTTTGAGATAACATGTAGTTTTGAGGAACAATTGAGAGGTCATGTGCACCCTTCACTCAGTTTCCCATGAGGGTAACATCTTACAAAAGTAGTATAACATCATAACCATGATTTTGATGCTAATATAATCAAGATACAGAAAGTTCCCATTGCCAGAGGAATCTCTCCTATTGCCCCTTACAGTCACTATCCCTAATTCTTCTCCCTCAACCATGATCCAGACCCTTGGCAAACGCTAATCTCAATTTCTAAAAATTTGTCATCTCAAGATTTTTGTGTATGTTGTATAAATGCAATCATAACCTTTTGGAGTTGGCTTTTTTTTTACTCACATCTATTCATTTTCTTTTCCACCCTATTTTCTGTTTCCAGATGGGGTAATTTTTAATGTTCTATCTTTTAGTTTGCTGATTAGCCCATTCACTGAGTTTTACTTCAGTCATTACATTTTACAATTCTAAAGTTTACTCTGTCAGTTTCTTGTACTGTGGTGGCTTGCATGTTGTTGTGAGGCTGGAGGCTATGCCACCTGTATTTCAAATACCAATAGGGTCACCCATGGTGGACAGGTTTCAGCAGAACTTCCAGATAAGACAGACTTGGAAGAAGGAAGGGGTCAAATACTTCTCAAAGAATTGGCCAGTGAAAACCTTATATATAATAGTGAAACACTGTCTGATGTACTACTAGAAAACTTTATGACTAGCCCTGACACTGTCTGATATAGTGGCAGAAGATGGACACTTCAGGTTGGAAGGCACTCAAAATATGACTGAGAAAGAGCTGCCTCCTCAAAGTAGTTGTTGTTAGGCACCCTTAAGTCATCTTCAACTCATAGTGACCCTAGGTACAGCAGAAAAAAACACTGCCCATTCCTGTGTCAGCCCCATGATCCTAGCTATACCTGAGCACATTGTTGTAGCCACTGTGTCAATCCATCTTGTTGAGGCCCTTCCCCTTTTTTATTGACCCTCCATTTTACCAAACATGACATCCTTCTCCAGGGAATGGTTCCTTACAATTTGACCAAAGTAGGTGAGATGAAGTCTGGCCACTCTCGCTTCCAAGGAGCATCCTGGCTGCACTTCGTCCAGGACAGATTTGTTAGTTCTTTTAGCATTCCATGGTTCTTTCAACACTCTTTGCCAACACTACAACTCAAAAGCATCAATTCTTCATTCTTCCATATTCATTGTCCAGCTCTCACATACAAATGAGATGATTGAAAATACCATGGCTTGGGTCAAGTGCACCTTAGTTCAAGGAGATATCTTTGTTCTTCAGCACTTGAAAGCTGACCTGCCCAGTGCCCAGTGCTATACGTTGTTTGATAGATATCTTGACTACTATTGCCCTTGGTATTGATTATGGAAATAAGACATATGAAGTCTTTGACAACTTCAAGCTTTTCTCATGATGCTGCTCATTGGTACAGTTGTGAGGATTTTTGTTTTCTTTATATTGAGGTATAATCCATACTGCTGACTATAGTCTTCAAACTTCATCAGTAAGTGGTTCAAGTCATCCTCACTTTCAGCAAGCAAAGTTGTGTCATCAATGTATCATAGGTTGTTAAAAAGTCTTCCTCCAATCCTGATGCCTCATTCTTCTTCATATAGTCCAGCTTCTCAGATTATTTGCTCAGCACACAGACCGAATAAATTGGTGAAAGGATATGACCCTGACACACTTACTTCTTGATTTTAAACCATGCAGTATCCCCTTGTTCTGTTCGAATGACAGCCTCCTGATCTATGTACAAGTTCCTCATGAGAATACTCAAGTGTTCTGGAATTCCCATTCTTCTCAGTGTTATCAATAATTTGTTATGATCTACACAATCAAATGCTTTTGCATAGTCAATAAAACACAAGTAAACATCTTTCTGGTATTTGCTTTGAGCCAAGATCCTACTGACATCAGCAATGATATCCCTCATTCCACATCCTCTTCTGAATTCAGCTTGTATTTCTGGATGTTCTCTGTCAATAAACTGCTGCAGCCATTTCTGAATTATCTTCAGAAAGATTTAACTTGTGTGCAATATTAATGACATTGTTCGATAATTTCCACATTCCGTGGGATCACCTTTCTTTAGAATGGGTAAAAATATGGATCTTTTCCAGTCAGTTGGCCAGGTGCCTGTCTTCCAAATCTCTTGGCATAGATGAGTGAGTGCATCCAGTGTAGCATCTATTTGTGAAAACATCTTAATGAGTATTTTGTCAATTCTTGGAGTCTTGTTTTTCTCCATTTACTTCAGTGCAGCTTTGACATCGTCCTTCAATACTATTGGTTCTTGATCATATGCTACCTCCTGAAATGGATGAACATCACCCAATTCTTTTTGGTACAGTGACTCTGTGTATTCTTTCCATCTTCTTTTGATATTTCCTGTGTCATTCAATATTTTACCCACAGAATTTTTCAATATTGCAACTCAAGGCTTGAATTTTTTCTTCAGTTCTTTCAGCTTGAGAAATGCCAAGTGTAAGTTCTTCCCTTTTGGTTTTCTAACCAAAAGGTCTTTGCATGTTCATTATAATAATTGACTTTGTCTTCTGGAGCTGCTTTTTGAAATCTGTTCAGCTCTTTTATCTTGTCATGTCTTCCATTTGTTTTAGCTTCTCTTTGCTCAAGGGCAAGTTTAAGAGTCTCTTCTGACATCTGTTTTGGTCTTTTCATCCTCTCCTGTCTTTTTGATGATCTTTTGTTTTTTTTCATGGATGATGTTCTTGACATTCCACAATTCCACTATTTTCGGCCATTGATGTTTAATACATCAAATCTATTCTTTAGATGGTCTCTAAATTCAGGAGGGATATATAAAATGCCATATTTTGGCTCTCATGGACTTGTTTTAATTGTCTTCAACTTCAACTTTTACTTGCATATGAGCAGTTGATGGCCTGTTCCACAATGAAATCCTGGGCTTGTTTTGACTAAAGATATAGGGCTTATCCATTGTTTCTTGCCACAGATGTAGTCAGTCTGATTCCTGTGTACTCCAACATGTGAAGTCCATGTGTATAGCTGCCATATGTGTTGTTGAAAAAGGTATTTGCAATGAATAAGTCGATGGTCTTGCAAAATTCTGTCTTGCAACCTCTAGTGTTATTTCTATCACCAAGGTCAAATTTTCTTAATACCAATGATCCTTCTTTGTTTCTAACTTTTGCATTCCTATCACCAGTGATAATCATCGTATCTTGATTGAATGTTCAGTCAATTTCAGACTGCAGAAATTGGTAAAAATCTTCAATTTCCCTGTCTTTGGCTTTTGTGGTTGGTGCATAGATTTGAATAATAATAGTATTAAAGGGCATTCCTTATAGGCATATGGATATTATCCTATCACTGACAGCATTGTACTTCAGGACAGATCTTGAAACATTTTTTGTGATGATGAATGCCATGCTATTCCTCTTCAATTTGTCATTCCCGACATAGTAGATCTTATAGATTTCTTTCTTTTTTCAGTGCCTGATTTTTTCTTTAATTATTTTTTAAATTGTGATTTGGGTGAAAATTTACAGAGCAAATTCACTTTCCATAGAGCAGTTCACATACTCTTTGTCTCATGACATTGACCACAATTCACCACAATGCAACATCTCCCCTCCCACTTCCTCCCGACAGTCACCTCTTCCCTATGTCCATCCCTCCATGCACCCCTGCTGTCTCCCTGTGCATAAACAGACCTTCTTTTGCCCATGATTGTTCTCTCCAAGAAGCGTATTTACCTCAGGTAAATGTTCAACTCATATACCTGTCTTTTATTTGTCTGGAAGCCACAGGTGTGGGTTCAATTCCAGACCTGAAGGGTAGCTAGGGGCCATAGTCTAAGTGGTTCCACCAGGCTCTATCACACTCCACCCTGAATAGACATACCTAATGGTTCAGCCTGCCTACCATCTACCCACCTGTATACCCATGTTTGCCTTCA
>NW_006921828.1:1334300-1335831 GCF_000298275.1 Orycteropus afer afer | reverse complement strand
TCTTTCTCAAGGGGGGTATTGTTCAGTTTCCATGTGTTTACTCTTTTTCTATTGATCTTTCTATTGTTGATTTCTAATTTGATAGCATTATAATCTGAGAAGTTACTTTGTAGTATTTCAGTGTTTCACAATTTATTAAGGCTTGCTTTATGGCTTAGCATATGGTCTATCCTGGAAAATGTTCCATGTACACTGGAAAATAATGCATATTGTGCTGTTGTTGGGTGAAGTGCTCTGTAAATATCTATAAGGTCAAGTTGGTCAATTGTATTGTTTAGCTCTTCTGCATGTTTGTTGAGTTTCTTTCCAATTGTTCTATCTGTGATTGAAAGTGGTGTATTACAGTCTCCTGCTATGACTGTGGAGTCATCTATTTGCCTTTTCAACTCTTTTAAAGTCTGATTTATGTATCTGTGGCTCTTTTATTGGATCCATTGATGTTTATTATGGTTATATCTTCATGTTCAATTGATCCTTTAATCATTACATAATGTGTCCTTCCTTGTCTCTTATATGGTGGTTTCTTCTTAAAGTCAATTTGATCAGAAATTAATATTGCTACTCCTGCTCTTTGAATGTTGTCATTTACTTAATATATCTTTAACCAAACTTTTATTTTTAGTCTATTTTTGTCTTTGTCTCTAAGGTGTGTCTCTTGTAGACAGCATATTGATGGATTTTTTTTCCTGTCCAATCTGCAACTTTCCATCTCTTGAGTGGTGCATTTATCCATTAACATTTGGTGTAATTATTGACAAGTATGAATCGGTTACTGTTAGTTTGTTATGTATTCTTTCATGGTGTTCCTCCATATTATTTTCTGTGCTGAATTCATTATGTTTAAGAATCATGTTATCATTTCCTTTCTTGCTGTTGTTTTAGTATTTGCTGAATGTTTGTGCTTGTCCTCTTTTTTTATTGTAATGTGAAAGTTCATCATTTTTCTTTGGTTACCCTGTGATTTATAAATTTCTCCCCAAGATTAAAACAGTCCATTGCATCTTGAAACTCTCTTGATTTCCTCACCATTTACAAGTTCTGTAACTACACAATATTTTCCCTCCTTTTGGTTTGTAGTTGTCCTCACTTGCCAATTGATGCCTCTGGTTCCCTGTTTATAATCTTGTAAGCTTGTTTTATTTTAGATATATTCAGAGCTGTGATTTCTGGGTTATGTCATATTGTATATTAATGGTTGGTTGTTATTTGCTATTTTTAGTTATCTGTTCAAAGGACTCCCTTTAGTATCTCTTGTAAGATTGGTGTGGTTTAAACAAATTCCCTTAGTTTCTGCTTCTCTGGAAATATCCTAATTTCACCATCATATTTGAGGGACAATTTTGCCGTGTATATAATTCTTGGTTGAAAATTTTTCTCTTTCAGGGTTTTATGTATACCATCCCATTGCCTTCTCACTTGCATAGTTTCTGCTGAGAAATCAGAGCTTATTCTTACTGGTTGTCCTTTGTAAGTAACTTTTTGTTTTTCCTGTGCTGCTTTCAGGATTCTTTCTTTGTCTGTTTTTGATGAG
>NW_006921828.1:1331964-1333520 GCF_000298275.1 Orycteropus afer afer | reverse complement strand
TTTTTAATTGTGACTTGGGTGAAAATTTACAGAGCAAATACACTTTCCATACAGCAGTTCACATACATTTTGTCTCATGACATTGACCACAATTTAGCACAATGCAACATCTCCCCTCCCACTTCCTCCTGATAGTTACCTCTTCCCTGTGTCCATCTCTCCACACACTCCTACCCCCTGAGCTGTCTCCCTGTCCCTGAGCAGCCCTTCTTTCTCACATGCTTATTCTCTCCAAGGATTGTATCTACTTCAGGTAAATGCTCAACTGATATGCCTGTCTATTGTTTGGCTGGAAGCCACAGGTGTGCATTCAATTCCAGTCCTGAAGGGCAGCTAGGGGCCATAGCCTCAGTGTTTCCACCAGGCTCCCTTGGGCCAGCAAACCTGTTCCCAGCTTTTTTTTTTTTTTCAAATGATTTTAAGTTTTGTTTCAGATTGTTCTCCCTGTCTATCCAGGATCTCCTACAAAGATCCTCTTCCAAGTGGTTGACAGTAGTAACCAGGCACCATCTAGTTCTTCTGTTCTCTTAGTCATATAGGCTGCAGATCGGATGGTGTACCAGTTGCTAGGACTAATTGTTTCCATGAATTTTTGCTTTTCTTCATTCTTTTTGGCTCTGGACGAGGAGAGGCCCATCATTGCATTTAGATGGCAGCTTGCAAGCTTTTAAGATCTCAGTTGCTACACACCACAGTAGGAGGTGGAGCAATGTTTTGTGTAGTATGTTATGCCAATTGAGCTTGATATCCTCTGTGACTATGGTCTCAAGCCCACAGGTTCAACTACTGGGTCCCTTGGGTTGCTGGCTGTGACCAAGCAGTGACTACAACCTTGACCCTTGTCAGCCCCATTACATACCTGGGAATTCAGATCATACACATAAAGTTATTGGACCACTTTCTGCCAACCCTGTACGTGCTCTTAGGTGCACTTTCCACTTCATATACATACCTTATATTTCAGCCTGTGGACCCATCTATCCACCCATATACCTGTGTTTGCCTTCACTGCCCACTCCATACTATATATGCAAAAAGGTTCATCTTTGTTGTCTGTACTTCCCATGTACCTCTCTCTGTCTTTTTCTTCCTCAATGCCACTATATTGATCACTCACATTTGGTACATTGCCCTTTTCTTCACCCAAATCAAAACTTATCTCTATCTATCTATCAGTATTCCCACCCCTCCCCTCCCATCCCTGGTAACCAACAAAGAAAATGGTCTTCCATAGATAAACATTTCCTTGACTATTACAATAACGTACTAATACCATATTTGTCCTTTTGTGATTGACTTATTTCACTCAGCATAATGTCCTCCAAGTTCCTCCACATTATGTGGTATTTTGCAGATTCTATATTATTCTTTAGGGTTGCATAGTATTCCATTGTGTGTATGTACCATAGTTTGGATATGCATTCCTCAGTTGATGGACACCTAAGTTGTTTCCATCTTTTGGTTATTGTAAATAGTGTTGTGATGAACATGGGTGTGCATATGTCTGTTCTTGTCATGGCTCTCACATCTTTAGAGTATATACATAGTAATGGAAT
>NW_006921828.1:1301915-1329581 GCF_000298275.1 Orycteropus afer afer | reverse complement strand
TAAATTGGCCTCTGATCACTGCTTTTGCTGTGTCCCAAAAATTTTGGTATGTTGTGTTTTCATTCTCATTTGATTCAAGGAATTTTTGAATTTCAATTTTTATTTCTTCTCTTACCAGTCTTTCTCTAAGAGGGAATTGTTTAGTTTACATGTGTTACTCTTTTTCTATTGATCTTTCTATTGTTGATTTCTAATTTGATAGCATTATTATCTGAGAAGATGCTTTGCAGTATTTCAATGTTTCAAAATTTATTAAGGCTTGCTTTATGATCTAACATATTGTCTATCATGGAAAAAGTTCCATGTGCACTGGAGAAGAATGTATATTGTGCTGCTGTTGGGTGAAGTGCTCTGTAGATATGTATAAGACCAAGTTGGTGGAGTGTATTATTTAGCTCTTCTGCATCTTTATTGAGTATTTTTCCTGTTGTTCTATCTTTCAAAGAAAGTGTTGTATTAAAATCTCCCACTATGAGTGTGGAGTCATCTATTTGGCTTTTTAACTCTTTTCAAGTCTGATTTTTGTATTTTGGGGCCTTTTCATTGGGTCCATAGATATTTATCATCATTATATCTTCATGATCAATTGATCCTTTAATCATAATGTCCTTCCTTGTCTTGTATTGTGGTTTTTGTCTTAAAGTCAATTTGATCAGAAATTAATATTGCCACTCCTGCTCTCTTACATTTGATATTTGCTTGGGATATCTTTTTCCAACCTTTGATTTTTAGTCTATCTTTGTCTTTATCTCTAAGGTGTGTCTCTTGTAGGCAGCATATAGATGGGTTTTGTTTTCTTATCCAATCTGCCTCTCTCTGTCTCTTGAGTGGTGCATTTAATCCATTACCATTCAGTGTAATTATTGACAAGTATGATTTGGTTGCTGGCGTTGTTGTATTTTGATCTCTGTTAATTGTTTGTGAAGAGCAACCAAGGGTGAGTCAGGCTGTTCTTGGTAGTTGTTTATTTTTTTGGCCCTTTGGTGGAGAATGAAGAGGTGGCTCTCGCTCAGTAAGTGAAGCTGCAGGAGGTGTGGGGATAGTTGTGTCGTATGGGGACTATTGCTGTCTTCCAGTCTGTTAGACAAAAATAACAGTTGAATAACCATCAAGAAAGTAAAATCAAATGGAGAAAAAGTACACCATGTAATCACACAGGAACAGTAACCAAAAAAAAAACAAAAAAACAGAAACAGAAGAAAAAAATTCCTGCAATATCTGCTGACAGGACAATAAGAAAAAAATGTAGAGAAGGAGAATAATGAAGAGAAAAATGGGAAAAATGTAAAAAGAAAAACAAGTAATGGTGTTAACCATGAGAAAGAAAAATAAATTGCACCCAGGAACAGAGAAAGGATAAAAAGCTGAAAACTAGAACCTGGGTGGGGAAGAATAAAGAATAACAGTGAAAAGGACAAAAGCAATAATGATAATAGTAGTTTTAGAACGGACAGAAACAAACAAACTGAAAAACAGAAAACAGAGAAAAAATTGGCCAGGGCGGGGCAGGGTACCCAGGCTCCGTCCGAAGACACAGAGTATGATGGAGCTTCTTTTGGCCCAGAAAGTGTGTGGGAGTGAGGGATTTCCACACCTATTCACCAAGAGGGTGTGGAGTAAGAGTAACAAGGGGAATGTCACACTTTCCAGTTGTCTGTGTCCGGAATGTCCTTTGGGTTTCTGGCAAGTGGAGCCTGTTTTTAAGTTCCCAGGATCTGGGAGAATGCTGTCACTTTAAATACCCTAAATGGTCAAGCCACTTGTAAACATTCAATATGGCTGTGTCCACTGGACAGAGAAAAGTCCATAGCTCAGCCTGCCTTCCTTTTTGCTGCTTCCCCTTTTATTCTCCAGCCTCCAGAGCAGTCTTTCCTGCAGTCCCTAGCTAGCAGGGCCAATTTTTACGTTAATTCTTTGGTCCTACCACCACTCGGTAATATCCAAGCTGTCTGTGCTGTCAGGATCACTGCCAGACTGCAGCTCTGTATGTCTCCTTTTTTGGTGTTTTCATGCAAATTCTTCTCCTAGTTGGGGTTTAGTCCACTTCTATATCCTTCCCTTCAAGGCTCAGGAGTCCAGGGAATTATCTTCTGTATCCCTGTTAATTGGTTCCCCTTTTCTTTGTTGAAAAGGGTCTGTGCAGTCTTTCTGCCTATTCTGCCATCTTACCAGAACCAGTGGCTCAGATCATATAGTTTTCTGATTCAAAATGGCCCAAATCAGTCCGTTTCAGCTCACTAAGGTCTAGGATATCAATATTCATGTATTCCATTTCATTTTTGACAAATTTCAATTTCCTAGATTCATACTTCCTTCATTTCATGTTCCCCCTCCTCGGAAGGAAGTTGGGCAATCTACTTGCATAGTGATACCACCTCGGAAACCCAAGGAGGGGTTTTGAGTCGGGTCCAACTCCATAGCACATAACAGCAACAGTAACATTATTAATGGATGTTTGCAGCTGTTTCTCCTCATTTTGAGTCATGCCACATCAGCAAATGGAGGTCTCGAAACCTTTACTTTATCTGTATCAGTAAGGTTGGTTCTACTTGGATGATGCACCTCTTTCCCAGTTGTATTTTGAGAGCCTTCTGATCTAAGGAGTTCTTTCTCCTGCTCTGTACTGGGTAATATTACCAGGCTATTCATAAAGTTGTCCAGTACTCTATGAGACAGTGTTTCACTACTATTCATAAGGTGTTCCTTGGCCAATTCTTTGAGAAGTGGATGGTCTCCTTTCTCCTGAGTCTGTCTCAGTCTGGAAGCTCTGCTGAAATCCATCCACCATGGGCAACCAGGGTGGTGTTTGAAACACTGGTGGCACAGCCTCCAGCCTTACAGAAACACACAGGCCACCACAGTATGACAGACACACTGACAGACAAATTCATGTCCTTTAGTTGTTCCAAAGTGCTCCACTCACTTCCTGGTTTTCCTGCTACTTGTTCTGGCAATCTTCTGGCTCCTGCTTCCTGCCTGGAGGCTCTCCCTTTACCCCTCAAAGTAGAGTTGACTTTAGTGACAAGGATGAACTAAAAGTTTCAGGACCTCCATCTCCTGATGGGACACTACTCAAAATGGAAAGAAACAGCTGCAGACATCCACTAATAATTGGAACATGGAATGTACAAAGTATGAATCTAAGAAAACTGGAAATTGTCAAAAATGAAATGTAATGCATAAATATCAATATCCTAGGCATTAAAAATATCTCAAAAACCAAACTCACTGCCATTGAGTAAATTCCAAATCATAGCAAGCCTCTTTGGTTTTCCAAAATGGTAAATCTTTATGGAAGTAGATTTCCCAGTCTTCCTTCTGCAGAGTGGCTGGTGAATTTGAACCTGAAGTCTTCTGGTTAGCAGTCAAATGCCTTAGGCACAACACCACCAGACCTCCTTATCCTAAGCACTAATGAGCTGAAATGTACTGTTTCTGGCCATTTGGAATCACACAACTATATATGATCTACTATGTCAGGAATGACAAATTGAAGAGGAATGGTGTGGCATTCATCATCACAAAGAATGTTTCAAGATCTATCCTGAAGAACAATGCTGTCAGTGATAAGATATCCATACACCTACAAGGAAGACTAGTTAATACCACTATTAATCAAATTTTTGCACCAACCAATAACCAAAGCCAAATACAAGGAAAGTGAAGATTTTAACCAACCTCTGCAGTCTGAAATGGACCAAACATATAATCAAGATGTATTGATTATTACTGGTGATTGGAATGGGAAAATTTGAAACAAGATGAATCACTGCTAGTTGGAAAATATAGCATTAGTGATAGAAATGATGCTAGCCATTGCATGATAGAATTTTGCAAGACCAATGACTTATTCATTGCAAATACCTTTTTCAACAACATAAACAGCAGCTATACATGTGGATATTGCCAGATAGAAAATACAGGAGTCAGATTGAAAGAGGTGATGGAAAAGCTCAGTATCTTCAGCCAAAACAAAGCCTGCAACTGACTGTGGAACAGACCATCAATTACTCATATGCAAATTCAAATTGAAGCTGTAGACAATTTAAAAAAGTCCAAAGGAGCCAAAATATGACCTTGATTATATCCCACATAAATTTAGAGACCATCTGAGGAATAGATTTGACGCAATGGACATCAGTGACTGAAAACCAGAGGAATTGTGAGATAACATCAAGAATATCATCCATGAAGAAATCAAAAGGTTAATAAATATAAAAACAGGAAAGGAAGAAAAGACCAAATGGATGTCAGAAGAGACTCTGAAACTTGCTCTTGAATGGAGAGTAACTAAAACAAATGGAAGAAAGGATAAAGTAAAAGAGCTGAACAGATTTCAAAGAGCAGTTCGAGAAGAAAAATTTAATTATTATACATGAACATACAAACCTGAAGTTAGAAAAAGAAAGGGAAGAACACACTCAGCTTTTCTCAAGCTGAAAGAACTGAAGAAATATTCAAGCCTTGAGTTGCAATATTGAAAGATTCTATTGGAAAAATATTGAATTATGCAGAAAGCACCAAAAGAAGATGAAAACTACACACAGAGTCATTGTATCACAAAGAATTGGTCAATGTTCACATATTTCAGGAGATGGTATATGATCAACAACCAATGGTATTGAAGGAAGAAGTCGAAGCTACACTGAAGGAATTGGTGAAAAACAAGGCTCCAGGAATTGATTAAATATCCATTAAGATGCTTCAACAAATGGATGTCACACTGAAGGCACTTACTCATCCATGCCAAAAAATTTGGAAGACAGCTACCTGGCCCACTGACTGGAAGAGCTTCATATTTGTGCCCATTCCAAAGAAAAGTGATCCCACAGAATGTGTAAATTATCTAACAATAACATTACAATCACACGGAAGTAAAATTTTGCTGAAGATAATTAATTTAAGAATGGTTGCAGCAGTATACTGACAGGGAACCTCCAGAAATGCAAGCTGGATTCAGAATAAAGGATATCTTGCCAATGCCAGATGTATTCTTGGCTGAAAGCAAAGAATATCAGAGAGATGTTTACTTGTGTTTTATTGGCTATGCAAAAGCATTAAGCTGTGTAGATCTTAACAAATCATGGATAACATTGAAAAGAATGAGAATTACAGAATGCTTAATTGTGCTCATGAGGAACCTGTACATGGACAAGGAGGCTGTCTTGCAAACAGAACAAGGTGATCCTGCATGGTTTAGAATCAGGAAAGGAGTGTGTCAGGATTGTGTCCTTTCACCATACTTATTCAATCTTTATGCTGAGAAGTAATCTGAGAAGCTGGACTATATGAAGAAGAAAGTGGCATCAGCATTGGAGGAAGAATCATTAACAACCTGAGATATGCAGATGACACAACCTTGCTTGCTGAAAGTGAGGAGGACTTGAAGCACTTACTGATGAAGCTTGAAGACTGTAGTCTGCAGTATGGATTACACCTTAATATAAAGAAAACAAACATCCTCACAACTGGACCAATAAACACTTTCAAGATTGTTTTGGTTACCTAGTGCCACTCTGACAAGAATATACCACAAATGGGATAGCTTGAACAAACAGGAGTTTATTCTCTTACAGTTCGGGAGGCTAGAAGTCTGAGTTCAAAGTGCCAGGCTCTAGGGGCTATGTGAAAGCCCCTCGACCTTGGGTTTCAACTCTGCCTCTTGCTCCCAGCCCACTGAAGCTAGAGGCATCTCTTCACTCAGGCAGCTACTGGCTGCTGAGGCTAACAAGCCCAAGGCTGACAAATAAAATAGCACAGTCCTGATGTTACCAAACCACATAGCAGGCCATTAATTCAGGTCCATTGAAAGTCCCAAAGTTGGCAGAGAATGTCAAACTGCTGAACAACGATATGGCTACATGCAGGGTTAAAGCATCCCATAAGCTAGAGACCATTCCCAAAGCCGCTTCTTATATATTGGAAGTAGACCTATCCCTAAAGCAGCTACTCAGCTGCTTGTGGCAGGTCCTACTATGGAGTTGACTGCCAATCTCATCATGGGGAATAACTGCCGTAATCTGCCCAGCCACTCAACCAGGCCCAGTCAAGTTGACACACAAACTTAACCACCATAAAGATAAATGGAGAAAAGATTGAAATCATTAAAAATTTCATACTAATTGTTTCCAAAATCAACACTAATGGAAATAGCAGTCAAGAAATCAGATGTATTGCAGTGGGCAAATCTGCTGCTAAAGACCTCTTTTAAGTGCTGAAGAGCCAAGATGTCTCTTTGAAGACTAAGGTGCACCTAACCCAAGACATCATATCTTCAGTAGCCTCATATGCATGTGAGAGCTGGACAAGGAATAAGGAAGACCAAAGAAGAGATGATGATTTTGTGTTGTGGCACTGGTGAAGAACACACAAAGAATCATGGACTGCCAGAAGAACTAACAAATCTATCCTGGAAGAAGTGAAGCCGGAATGATCCTTGAAAGCAAGAATGGCCAGACTTCATTTCACCTATTTTGTTAATGTTGTCAGTAGAGACTATTCCCTGGAGAAGGATATCATGCTTGGTAAAGTGGAGGGTGAGTGACAAAGGGGAAGGCCCTCAGTGAGCTGGATTGACACAGTGGCTGCAACAATGGGCTCAGGTACAGCAAGGATTGTGAGGCTGGTGCAGGACTAGGCAGGGTCTCATTTTGTTACATAAAAGTCGCTATGAGTAGGAGCTGACTTGATGGCACCTAACAACAACAACAACAACAACAAAGTTTATGTTTGGTTCTTCTTATTTCTTTGCTGAGACATTCTATATCTTTGCTGGGATTTTCCATATTTTCATTTCTGTTAAGCACATTTATATTATGTTATGAGTCAGGATCTTGTTTAACCCTCTGTTTTTGCTAGTTTATTCTGACACGGTAATGGTAGCAGAATGAGTAGTACTTCATCAATACAGCCACTTGTGGGTAAAAATTCCACTTTCCCACTTGGTTTCTGTTGACAGCCAAGGGAATAAAAGTTTCTCTAAGTGGGTTTAGGAGTACAGGCTCTCCATGGGGCCTCCAGTGATACTTCCATGAGAGAGGTTTGGGTTAGGAGCACTAATTACTGCCACCCTTCCCCCCATGACCTCCACTGAAACTAAGGGATGTGGTCTCTTAACCCTGACTGTCCAATAGATCTCCTCTACTACCAAGTAAGTAGTAGGTAGAGGAGGGATACTTCACTACTGCTGTGTTGGGCTGGAAGGCCAGGCTCCTTGTGTGATCTTCACGAAGCTCTGAAGGAATAGGGGGAAATGTACCTCCTTAACACAATGTGGGGAGGAGAATCCTGGCTCCCTGCTCAGCCATCTCTGATACCACAATGGTATGGGGGTGGAGATTTTGAGGTACCTTGTTACAGTCTGAGGAGAGTGGAAGTCTAATTCCTCAGCTCCACCTTTCTTGTGAATGTGGATGAGGTTGGAGTAGAGCAGTTATTTTCAAAATGGTTTCTGTCCTGCTTAGCTGTCCCTTTACCAGTCCTGTGGCTAGAGAGAGCAGGCTTTGTTGGGTGTTTTTTGGCATTTCCAGAGTGGCAGTCTGGCAAAATTAGGAAAAAAAAAAAAAAACAACTCAGAAAATCACCATCCAGTTGCTCCCTGGGTCCTAAAGTCCCTAGCTAGCCTGCCTTCTTCTTTCTACCTTTGAGATCCATTTTATATTTGATTTATATATAATTAATAGAATTTTTATTTGTACTTAATGGGAGGAATAGGGAAGAGTATGCTTACTCCATCTTCCTGGAAGACAGTTTTGCTTTTTTTAAAAAAATACTGGTTGTGGCATGGAGACAAATCAAGATATATCAATATAGTCTTTTGTTAATATGCATTTGAAAATTTGTTTTTAAAAATTATATATCTATCAACTTTAATTTTTAAAATTTTAGGTGCATTTTCTACAGAGATTTCTTAATCCTCCAAATAGCTCCAAAATATAGTAGTATCTCTGTGTGTGTATGTGTGTGTATGAGTGTAAACACATACTATTTTTATTTTGAAGCTATCCCCTTTTATATTATGACTCTTCTCCCACAGAATTATTCACAAGTATTCACATGAATGTCTTGGTACTTCAAAAAAAAAAAAAAAGACCCTTTAGCTTTATTACAAGGATCATGAATTCTTTTACAGTTTTTCTTCTCTTATCAGATTGATTTTCTATGTCATTTCCCTTTTGGTATATATAAGGCATATGCCTTAATAGAAAAATTACTATTTATGTTCTCTCATTACTCTTTATATAGTTTACGATTAGATATTTTCTAATTAAATCTATACGCTCCCATGACATAGTTTTTTGACATCCCATTTTCAGTGGAAGAAAAGAGAATTTTCTTGATCAAGCAGAAATATGGAAAAAATAAACGTAAATATTGTTCCTGAAAATGTTACTAATATAAAGGGAAAATTATTTAAACATTTCACGGTCTGTCCTACAGCAAATCCTGTAGACCTAATATTTGTAAATTCTGTAGCCTATTGCCTGTTTTTGTTTTTGTAAATAAAGTTGTATAAGCATACAGCTACACTCATTATTTCCATATTGTCTGTGTCTGCAGAGTTGTGCAGCTGACAACATAGACCTGTTGTTGTTAGGTGCCGTCGAGTCATTTCAGACTCATAGCAACTCCATGAACAGCAGAATGAAACACCACCCAATCCTGCGCCAGCTCCATGATCCATAAGTCAGCCACAGGGATCCAGGTGAGGAGAGGGAACCCAGGCCACACCCCACAAGCGGCAAGGCAGGAAAGCAGGAGAAAGCAGCCACAGGGATCCAGGTAGGGGGAGGTTGGAGAGGTTTCTAACAGTTAAGGGAGACAAACGTGTCTGTCAGTTTGTCCTACTGTGGTGACGTGTTGCTGTGAGTCTTGAGGCTGTGCCACTGGTGTTTCAAACCTAGTGGGGTACACATGGTGCACAGGTATCAGCCCGGCTTGCAGACTGAGACAGACTAGGAAGAAGGAAGAGGCCATCCACTTCTCAAAGAATTGGCCAGAGAAAACCTTATGAATAGCAGAGAATAGAGACCTATGGCCCCCCAAAACTAAAATATTTACTATCTAGCCTTTTACAAAGGAAGTTTGTAGATCCTTGGTTTAGAGGATAACAATGTCTAAAACCTCTAGAAAAATTACAAGAATATATGCACCACCCATTATTTCTGTAGCATTCTGATGTCCATGTATGGTAAAATATCCAAGAATATACATTAATTTGAACATTTAATTCTAGAAGGACAATGTCAGAATAGTGTGATATTGTATACTTAGAGATGGTCTTATAAATTACAAATATAGATGAATAACTTCTTTTGGTATTTTTCCTTGCTTTCTATAGGGATATATTCCCTATTCCATTATGGCAATCCTTCTATCTTTCTTTTATATATTTGTCTATTTCTATCAGGCAATACATGTATTCCTGAAAGTCCCAGGCCTTATGTTGTTGTTGTTGTTATGTGCCGTCGAGCCGGCCCTGACTCATAGCGACCCCTCCTTGGGTTTCCGAGGCAGTATCACTACGGAAGCAGGATTGCCCAACCTTCCTTCCGAGGAGTGTCTGGTGGGTTTGAACCGCCAGCCTTCTGGTTAGCAGTCAAGTGCTTTAGCCACTATGCTACCAGAGCAGTCCTTTTTCTAGGTAGCTTTACCCATAAAAACAACTTGATTTATCTTCTGCTCATGTGCAAACCAAGTATCTCTAGCCCAGACCTCTCCTTTTAGATCCATACCTGAATATTCAACTGCCTACTAGACTTTACCACATGATTGGCGTAAGGGCACGTACAGTTAAGAGATTTAAGATTGACTTTATCAGCCCTAATGTGTTCTGTTGCCTTTGTTCTATTTTTCAGTGAATGGCCCCACTATCCATGATACTGAGCAAGCCAGGGACCAGGAATCATCTTTGGTATCTAGTATTCTTCAGTTTCATTATGATATACTTCTGTTATTACTTTTCATTTATTATGACCTTGCTTTGGTGTTCTTCAAAATAAATATACATGTCTGTGGTAGTTAAGATTATGTGTCAACTTGGCTGGGCCTGGTTGAGTGGCTGGGCAGTTGGATGTAGTTGTTCCCCATGGTGAGACTGGTAATCAATTTTATGGTGGAATCTACTGGAGAAGCTGAGTAGCTGCTTTAGGGACGGGGTCTGCTTCTAGTATATAAGAAGCAACTTTGAGGAAGGTCTCTAGCTTTTGGCACACTTAAATCCTGCATGTAGCTGAGTCATTTTCGACAGGTGGCAATGTTTTCTGCCAATCTTGAGACTCTTAATGGACTTAAATAAGTGACTTGCCATGTTGTTTGGTAACATTGGCATTGTGCCTTTTTACTTGTTGACCTTGGGGTTGTCAGCTTCATCAGCCAGCAGCTACCTGAGTGAAGAAAACCTCTAGCTTAAGTGGGCCAGGAGCAAGAGGCAGAACTGAAGCGCAAGGTCACAGGGCTTTCACCCAGCCCCTAGAGCTTGGCACTTTGAACTCAGACTTCTAGCTCCCAAAAGCGTAAGAGAATTAACTCCTATTTGTTAAAGCCAAGCCATTTGTGGTGTTTTCTGTTAGAGTGACACAAAGTAACCAAAACAATGTTTTTGATCGTTCTAGAAAATCCTCAAATATTTTCCTGTCTTTTATACTTTCTTGTTTTAATTTCTATGAATTCCAATCTCATTGTCTCTTTTGTATTTTCCATTTAATGTATTATCTTTGATCCATATAGATCTGATCTATATTCTAGCTCAACATCCTTTCTTCTATAATGCACAATCTGTTTAAACAGTTTGGTTTTAATTTGATAATTGTGTATTTCTTTTTCTTTTTCTTTTTTTTTTTTAAAGGAGTTCTGGTGGCATAGTGTCTAAGGCATTTCACTACTAATCAGAAGGCTGGCTGTTCAAACCCACCAGCCACTTCTCGGAAGGAAGACTGGGCAATCTACTTCTGTAAAGATTTATGGAAACCCAACAAAGGTCACTATGAGTCGGAACTGAGTTGATGGCAGAGTCTGGTTTTTGGTGTTTCCTTTTTAGAAGTTACATTTTATTTATTTTCACATCCATCTGTTATTTCCTCTTGATGTCCAGTTCTTTTGTAATGGTTTCTAATCCTATCACTTGTAATTCTAAGTGTGATAATTGTATTGTCTTTCCCAAATTATTTTGTTTTCTCAAGTTCTTAATGGGAGTTGCTGATCATCTAATTTGTTGCATTAGTTTTTCATGAGAGATTATTTTACTTTTTAAGTTTCTGAGTTCCTTCTTACTTAGGATTGTATCTTCTGTGATGGAAGTCCTGTATAACATGCTATTCTTGGAAGTATTACATTCAGTTTTTATGTAGTTTCCTTGGTCAAATACCAGACGTTTCCTAGACCTTTTTACATATAGGACAGTATGTCCAGTGTCTCTGTTTAATGCAGATATTTCAATTCCAACTTCTTAACTAACACAAGCTCAAGGACAAGTCTCTTCTTCCTTGCATATTTTTCTTTACTTCTGTGAAGTACTTCCTGGATTACATTTCCTCTTGTAATTCTGCTAGGAAGTCCTTTTTCTCTGGTTCTGGGAGATACTTTTTTCTTCATTTTCATTTTTATAGGTTTTTTTTTTTTTTTGTATATTTACTCAACTTCTTTTTTTTTTTAGTGGAAATCATTTCAGCTTAGCTCAGTTTGCATGTTGGAATTAAAGTTTTCTTTCATAAGCATTCCTGGTTATGCAAGACCTCTTTTTACGAACATTCTAATGGCTTTGCTGTACTATTAGGTTATTACTTAAAAATTTTACCCTAACTTAAATTATCTGGCTATTTCTCTCCAGTTTCATCTCACAAAATTCTTTCCCTTATTTCCTCACTTTCAGCCATTTAAGCCTTCTTTCATTTCTCTAAATATACCGTATAATCTTCCATAATAAATTTTTAAAAATATTTATTTTCTGTTGTTGAAATTATAACAACAAAACATACACCAATTCAACCGTTTCCAATGTATGATTTAATGACATTGACATTGACATTCTTCAAGTTGTGTAACCATTCTCACTCTCCTTTTCTGAGTTGTTCCTCCCCCATTAACATAAATTCCTGGCCTCCTAACGTTATTATCTAGGAGCTCTGGTAGCATAGTGACTAAGGCACTTGACTAAGGTTCAAACCCACCAGCCACTCCTTGGAAGGAAGGTTGGGCAATCTACTTCTGTAGTGATACTGCCTCGGAAACCCAAGGAGGGGTCACTATGAGTCCAGTCCGATTCGAGGGCACATAAAAACAACAACAACAACAACATTCCTATCTAATCTTTCCAGTTGCTCTTCTCAATTTGATACAATATAGATAGTTCTTAAAAGAGCATAATGCTCAATATAGACATTTTTACTAGTTATGCTATACTATTGTTTGATTTTAAGAAGACTTCAGAGGACATTATTGGTTTAAGGTTTGAAGATTATTTCAGGGCAATAGTTTTAGGGGTTCATCCAGGCTTCATGGCTCCAGAAAATCTGGAGTCCATGAGAGTTTGGAATTCTGTTCTACATTTTGCCTTTCGATCAGGATTCTTCTGTGGAATCTCTGATCAAAATGTTCAGTAATGGTAGCCAGGCACCATCCAGTTCTTCTGGCCTCATGATAAAAGAGGCAATTGTTCATGGAGGCAATTAGCCACACATTCCATAAACTCCTATTTCTGACTCTCCTTCTTCCTCTGTTGTTCCTCTTCTGTTCTGTTGTTCAGAATAGAGACAGATCGTGCCTCAGATGTCCACTTGCAAACTTATTAAAGTCCAGGCACTATGCATTGAACTAGAAGACAGAACAGAAGCACTGAGCATGTTATCTGGCCAATTTTCTGGGATGTCCAATGAAATCATGACCCTAAACATCCAAACCAAGGAACCAAATTGCATGAGGTTTTTGATTGTTCATAAGCAGCCTCAGCAGCTACTCTTTCTTATTGTTGTTGTAAATATATTTATCAAAAATCTTTTGCCAATTTATTTTTTATTTTTTTAAATTGTGATTTGGGTGAAGATTTACAGAGCAAATTCACTTTCCATACAGCAGTTCACATTTACTTTGTCTCCTGTCATTGACCACAGTTTACCACAATGCAACAGCTCCTTTTCCACTTCCTCCCCATAGTTACCTCTTCCCAGTGTCCATATGTCCATACACTCCTGCCCCCTGAGTTGTCTCTCTGTGCATAAGCAGCCCTTCTTTCTCCCATGATTGTTCTCTCCAGGGCGTGTGTCTACTTGAGGTAAATGTTTAACTCATATGCCTATCTTCTGTTTGGCTAGAAACCACAGGTGTGGGTTCAATTCCAGAACTGAAGGGCAGCTAGGGGCCATAGTCTCAGAGGTTACACCAGGCTCTATTGGACCAGCAAACCTGGTCCCCCCTTTTTTTTTTTTTCCTCCAAATGATTTTGAGTTTTGTTCCACATTGTTCTCCCTCTCTATCAAGGATCTCCTACATATATCCCCTTCCAAGTGGATGACAGTGGTAGCCGGGTACCATCTAGTTCTTCTGGTCTCATAGTTGTATAGGCTGAAGATTGGATGGTGTGCCAGTCGCTAGGACTAATTGTTTCCATGAATTTTGGTTTTCTTCATTCTTCTTTGCTCTGGACGAGGAGAGACCCATTGTTGCCTCTAGATGGCAGCTTGCTAGCTTTTAAGACCCCAGTCGCTACTCACCAAAGTAGAAGGTGGAACAATGTTTTGTATAGTATGTTATGCCAATTGAGCTTGATGTCCCCTGTGACTATGGTCCTAAGCCCACGGGTTCAACTACTCGGTCCTTCTGGGTAGCTGGCTGTGACCAAGCAGTGACCACAACCTTGCCCCTTGTCAGCTCTACTATACACTTGGGAATTCTGATCATTCACATAAACTTATAGGACCATTGTCTGCCAACCCTATATATGTTCTTGGATACCCTCCCCATTTCATAGACATACCTAATTGTTTAGCCTGTCCACCCATCTATCCATCCTATTTTTTTAATTTTTAAAGGTGTACAGCAATCAACTATTATTGATAACAGCTGCAATAATTGGCTATGCAACTCTACCCTTATCTAATGTGTTATTTCCATTGACATTAACCCTAACTTCTCCATCCCTCCACCACTGGTAATAGCTAATAAACTTTGTTCTTTATACATTTACATTTTCTCATCTTTTTATATAAGTGAGCTTATGCAATAGCTTTCCTTTCAGTAAGTGGCTTATTTCACTCAGTATAATGTCTTCCAGCTCCATCCATTTTGTAATACTGCCTCAGAAACCCAAGGAGGGGTCGCTATGAGTCAGGTCCAACTTGATGGCACATAGCAACAACAACATCAAAACTTCATTTATCCTTCTGGCTGAGTATTATTACATTATATACATATACCATATTTTGTTTATCCATTTATCTGTTGATGGATATTTATATTCTTTCCACCTTTGGTTATTGTGAATAGTGTTGTGATGAACATTGGTGTATGGGTCTGTTTGGGTTTCTAATTTCAAACCTTTTGGGTTACTGTTGTACTCTTTACATATGCTGTGCCTTCTGTGCCTGAAACATTCTTTCTCCCACCTTCATTAACCAAGTTTATTCGTAGTGATTCTCCAGATCTCAGTTTACATGTTGCTTCCTTCAGGAAGTCTCTGGCCCACTATTATTATTCAGGTTACTTTGTTACATACATGCCATGTTTCTTTTCTTCAGAGCACTGATTAAAGTTTATAAATTTATGGCCAGTAGTATGATGATGGAGTCTGTAGCAAGTACAAAAGTTTAACATGCTTGCCTGCTTACCACTGATGACCAGCTTGTGGCTCCACTCAAAGGCAAATCAGAAGAATGTCTTGGTATTCTATTTCTGAAAAATCTTCCACTCAAAATCCTGGGGAGCACAATTCTACTCTGGCACACATAGGATCACCATGAATTGGAAATCACTTGATGGAAATGGATTTTTTTTTAAATCTTTTTAGTGTGATGGCCAAGTTTAATATCCAGTCCTTTCCTACTAGACTGTAAGCCTCTTGAAAAGGGAGGAGCAGGCATGATGTGTGCTTTGATTCATGATTTATGTCTAGTTCAGCATCTATTTGATTTTTACCAAAATTTGTTGAATGAATTTAATTGGATGAATCACCTTTGTTGACAGAAGATCCTTCTTGTTTTGAGTTGGTTTTATTGGCTGTGTATAATTTTAAATATACAAATTTAAGTATACCAAATTTAAGGCTATTGTATTTGATTCTGAGTTTGGCCAAGATTACAAATATTTGAAAGATTCATGATTATTTCACATTGCACATGAAACAAATGAAAAAAAGAGAAATTAAGAATGCTGTTTAATGAGAAAGTTTAGAAAAGAAGAGTCACCCCATTAGACAGAACCAAAATATATTATCACATTGATATAACACCAACGGATTCACAGACCATCTGTTCCACCATCTAAAGCTAATTAAATTTAAAAAAATCTGAGCAATTAAGAAACAAACATCAGCCTAAAGTCTGAGTCAAGAATGATTTGATAATAAAAACCATAACTATTACAAATTCACTTAATTAGGAAGTACCTGAGTAAAAGTCTGAAAGTCGTTAAAGTAGTATCAAAAGAACCAAATGCCGTGCATGGATATTAGTTGAAAAATCACCAAAGGGTAACCATTACCTGTAGCATTCTATTAAACTAATGATTTTATCTTATCCAGGGAAGATGAATACTCATTTTTAATAGCATTAGAAAAAGTTCGTCATATACTTTTGGACTGTTAAATATCAACATATTTAACTGAAAAATAGAAAAGCAATCAAGATATTTTTTTTTTATTTGCTGGATACCTAGTTTTTATCCCTGATATAATTTTATCCTCAATAAATCCATGTTGATTATTTTGTTTTCAATGATGTAACAGAATTACTGAAATTTCTGATTAAGTACTTTCCATTTAGCACATTATTTTTCACTTGTGTAGTGTTTACAATTCACGAAATACTTTCAGATGCTAGCATCATTTGACTTTTCTAAAACCTGTTGAATGGTTAAAGCAGATGAAATTAACCTCCTTTGATTGATGAACAATTGGAATAGGTAATATGTTCAAGGTCACATGGATGGATCTTAACTTTGTTCTTCTGACTCTTAAGTACCTTCTGCAATACACTTCTGTAATAGTTTCCTGGGGCTGTTGTAACAAATTACCACAAAATGGATGTCTTATAAAAACAGAAATTTATTGTCTCATAGTTCTTGAGGCTAGGATCCTGCATTCAAGGTGTTGGGAGGGACATACTCTCTCCAAATATTCTAGGGTAGGTTCTTTCTTGTCTCAGCTTCTGGTAGTCTTAGTGTGTAAATGTATCTTCATATGTTCCCGATTCCTCTCCATCTGTCTCTCTGTCTTCTCTGCACTTTGACAAGGAATCATTCAGACTGGAGTACGACCCACCCTACTCCAATATGACTTTCTGTTAACTGATAATATCTTCAAAGACCCTATTTCCAAACAATGACACCTTCACAGGTACCAGAAGTTAGGACTTTAATTTTTTTAGGGGGAGGAAACATTTCAGTGCATAAAACTATCCTACTACAGTGAAACCTGTGAGAGTCAGAACTCCACGGGACTGTCCTGTTTTTCCAAGTCTCCTGTTTTCCAGCTTTGACAGGGCGCAGTCTTATTATTCTTCTGTAGCTCACTTTTTATGGAAAATAGTCAAGTTTTTCTTCTCTGACAGACTTCTACCTTACATAGATTCTGGCTTTTGCATCTTTTACTTCATATAATGCTTTTTCTGTTGACCAGATAACTAGAGTCCTTATTATGTACTATGTTGAATGTTATGAAAGTATTTTTTTATTTTTATTTTTTGGTAAGAACAAATTGCATTAAATCATATGGATGGAACGGATTTGATTGGAATGGATCATATTTTCATGAAGATAGAAGACTCTATGTTTTCACAAATTTTTGATGTGATAACCGTATGTTTTTAACTTAAAAATCATTTATTCATTTCTGAAGTCCTAGTATATAGAGGTAAATAAAAAGAACAAAATCTTAACCTACCCACTACCTGACTCTTACCCATATTCTTCAGAGTATGAATATCAAAAAAACTCGCTGCCTGGAGTCAGATCTGACTCACAGCAAGCCCTCTTTGGGTTTCCAAGGTGGTATCATTACGGAAGTAGATAACTCAACTTTCCTTCAGAAGAGTGGTTGGTGAATTTGAACTGCTAGCTTTCTGGTTAGTAGTCAAATGCCTTGGGCACTACACCACCTGAGCTCCCAGCAGTGGTCTGTTCATACTTCAGATTGTGAACAAACCACTGCATTAATATCATTTGGGCATGCTCTTTACAGTCAAAATATCCAGGGTCCTATTCAATCAATGTCTTTGGAGGCATAATCTGGGAATCTGAGTATTTTTATAAGATCCTGGCTCTGGTGGTGTAGTGGATAAGGCTGCTAACCAGAAGGTTGGTGGTTCAAACCCATCAGCTGCTCCACAGGAGGAAGATGAGGCAATCTACTTCCTTAAAGATTTATTGCCTTGGAAACCCAGTGGGGGTTGCTGTAAGTCAGAATTGACTTGATGCAGTGTTTTGTTTTTTCTTTTTCTTTCCTTTCTTTTTTTTTTTTTTTAATGTGAAATCAAGCACAGTATAGTTTTGGAACCATTGCCTTGATGAATCTTTAAACTAAGTGTATGAAGTTATTATAAAAGTGGGATTAACTCAGGTATTTTGACATTAAAAAGAGATTAAATAAAGGAAAATCTAATAGTGGTAATGTAAGTTTTACCATCATAAATGAGTATGCAAAAATATAAAAGTTTCAGCCAGTATCATTCCAGGCTTTGTAATGTATAAAATAATCATAAATCAAGATAAAGCTTAATTTTTAAGAATTAATATTTCTAATGAAGAAATTGGCATAATTCATTTTGTTCAGTATTTGATCCTGAAAACAAACCGCAACCTAGAATGGGAAAAATCAACAATTGTGTTATTTTTTGGTTAGGAGATTATAATCTCTGTGTTAATACCTAAACCATAGGCTTTAGTTTAAATGGCATCTGGCTTGTTGTCCCTGAGGCAGTCTCTCGCAACTTTCTTCTAAAATACCTATTAAGACAGAGGAAAACTAACAATACCACAAAAAATTAAGACTGACAGACAGCCTACTGCTAGAAAATAGAAGGAATTTCCACTAATTGTAAAACCAAGGGAATTCGATTGAGAGAAGGGGGGAAAACAGTAGTTACATGAGAGAGAATACTCTCATATTACTGGAGAGGATAGAAAGATATTTTGTTTCATTAGGTTCCTTTCTGTCTTTCTCTTCCTCCTTTCATTTTTCTCTTTCACACAGTCTACTCCCAGGATCTATGTCCTGGGATCTGAGACAGCCTCTCCTCACTACATACATTTTTACGCAGCTGTTGCTTTTAGTGGTCATTCCATTAATATGCACTGCCGTGGAGTCCATTTTGACTCATAGGGATTCCTCCTTGGCCTCCTTGGGTTTCCAAGGCAGTATCACTACGGAAGTAATTGCCCAACCATTAATAGTGATTTAATGTAATGGTGGTTTTTCTCACCTTTCCTGTACGCAGCAAAAACATAATAGAGCAGGAAGTGGGAGGTGAGACTGTTTTTTTTTATTTTTTATTTTTTTAAATCAAGGGTGTGTTGAATGCTGGGAAGTATATCTCTCAGAAATTAAGCACTATAATTTTTGGCAGAGAGTGGAATGACTGTGGAAGCAGTACATGCATAGATTTTCATGTACTTATTTGACTCAGGGTCATATCCAAGGGTGTGGGATGAAAGATACCCTTAATTCTAACAGAAAAAACCTTCAGAATTGAGCCCAAAACTATGCATATCAATTTACTTTTAAGATATACATCTGAGAAGGGATTAGATTTATTATCAAGTAGACAGTAACTGGGGCCAAGAGCATCCTGTTAATTGGTGAAAACCAAAAAAAAAAAACAAAAAACCAAACTCACTGCCATTGAGTTGATTCTGACTCATAGCGACCCCTCCTTGGGTTCCCAAGGTGGTATTTGTATGGAAGTAGATTGTCCAGTCTTCCTTCTAAGGAGTGAGTGGTGGGTTTGAACTGCCAGTTTTGCAGTCAAATGCCTTAGGCACTACACCACCAGAGCTTCTTGTTAATTGGTAAACACTATAAATACCGTTCATAAATAGTAATAAATAGGATACACTATAAATAGTATTAAATAGTAAATACTATAAATATAGATCCACTTCAACATTAAAAAAAAATCCTCATAACTGGAGCAATAAGCAATCTCATGACAAACAGAAAAAATTGAAATTGGCATGTAGTTCATTTTACTTAGATCCATAATTAATGCCTATGGAAACAATAGTCAATAAATGAAATGATATATTGCATTGGGCAAATCTGCTGAAAAAGACCTCTTTAAAGTGTTAAAAAGCAAAAATTTCACTTTGAGGAAAGATTCAATATTCCATAATAACAATTATGCATACATGAGCAACAAGTATTGAGAGTCAATGTGCTGAACTATAAAACAAAAGGAGGAGACACTTAAAAAAAAAAAAAAAAAAAAAGATAAGACACATAAACCAAAACAGAGAAGTTAAGGAGCTGATCAAGATAAGATAGCACTATGTTGTTTTGTTATGTGTCATGGAGTCAGACCTAGTAAATTAAAATTCCAAAAGCATTATCAAAATTTCTTTCAGAATCAGTAAAAATAAGAACTACCATAGCAGTAAATAAAATAATTGATGTGGAACAGAAAATAAAGACATTATTCTTGAATGCAAAGAAAAAATAATACAAAGTGATAAAAAAATTATTGAAGAAAAAATGAAGCATATGGAAACTAGAAAGTCGAAACCTGGGTTTGTTTTTTCAAGAAAGATACCAGAACAATTAGAATGGAAATAATCAGTAATGGAAAAGAAATTGATGAAAAATTTCATCAGGTGATAAAACTATGAGCCTTCAAATTTAAATGTTTCACTATATTCCAAGAAACAGAACTAAAAAGTGTCTACATCAATCCAAAATTCCAGTAGGAAAAAAATTAAGGAAAACATTCTTATAAGCTTCCAGGCAATGAAACGTGTTACCCATGGAACAACTTTTGTTGGTTTCAGAACTTCTCCACTGCAGTATTTATTGCATAAAGGCAATTGAACAAAGTTCTTATACTTTTAAGGCAGTAAATTTGTGTCCCAAATCCATTATTTTCAGCCAAATATCCCTTTGTGTATTAAGGCAACAAGAAGACATTTTCAGTATGAAGTGATTAAAGAAAGACATATCATATACACATACACATTTTAAGTATACCATACATTTGTCTAAAAATTTTAAATACATATTTCAAGTAATTGAACAATGATTAAATTTTAAAACTAAAGAATGAGGAAAGTTAAAATCTAATAGATTTAATGATTAATATTGTTGCTGTTGTTAGGTGCCATTGAGTCAGCTCTGACTCATAGTGGTCCTGTGTAGAACAGAGGGAAACATTGACTGGTCCTGGGCGAGCCTCACAATCCTTGCTATACCTGAGGCCATCACTGCAGCCACTGTGTCAGTTCATCTCATTGAGGGCCTTCCCCTTTTTCGCTGACCCTCCAATTTACCAAGCATGCTATCCTTCTCCAGGGAATGGTTCCTTCTGACAACATGACCAAAGTAGGTGAGACAAAATCTGGCCATTCTCACTTCCAGGGTGCATTCCGGGTACACTTCTTCCAGGACAGATTTGTTAGTTCTCCTGCAGTACTTTCAGTATTCTTTGCCCACACCACAACTCAAAAGCATCAATTCTTCTTTGGCCTTCCTTATTCATTTCCCAGTTCTCATAAGCATATGAGGCAATTAAAAATACCATGGCCTGTGTTAGGCATGCTTAGTCTTCAAAGAGACATCTTGGCTCTTCAACACATAAAAGAGGTATTTTGCAGCAGATTTGCCTAGTGCGATACGTGGTCTGATGTCTTGACTGTTGCTTCCATTGGTGTAGATTGTGGAACTAAGTAATATGAAATCTTTGACAACTTCAATATTTTCTCCATTTATCGTGAGGCTGCTTATTGGTTCAGTTGTGGGAATTTTAATTTTCTTTATGTTGATATGTAATCCATACTGCAGACTTTAGTCTTTAATCTTTATCAGTAAGTACTTCAAGTAATCCTCATTTTCAGCAAGCAAAAATGATGAATGGTAAACTATTTAAATAATTTTCAAACGTTGTAAAGTAAAAAATAGTTAATGAAAGGAAATGGTCAATGTAATAATAAATTAACAACAATAATTAGGGTTGGGGACAAAATCTCAGATTAACATAAGTAAATTTTAAAAAGGCCCAGAAGAATTATAAACTTGCCAAATTTCTTATCTTTGGTGAACAATAATAAATAAGAAAGGAAATATTTCATAAAATAAATAAAGATCAATTAATGGAGGTTATTATTTAAACAAATATCAACCATTTAAGAAATTAAACACTAGATAAATTACCTATAAATCCCTGAAGAAGGTGATTAAAAAAAAACCTACAGAAAAAAGGAGAATGCAGAAATCATAAACCAAGATTCACTTATGAAAATAAGTATGAAATAATTAAATGCTATTAGAAGATAAAAAGGGAGCCCTGGTTGTTTAGTGCCTAAGAATTTGACTGCTAATCAGAAGGCTGAAGGTTCAAACCCACCAGCCACTCCGGGGAAGGAAGATTGGGCAATGTACTTCAGTAGTGATATCTGAGTCAATGGTAGTGTGTTGTGTTCCTGTTAGAAGATAACAAAGGAGCTCTGGTGGTATAGTACCTAAGGCATCTGACTGCTAACCCCAGTTGGTGGTTCAAACCCACCAGCCATTCCATGGAAGCAAAACTGGACAACCTATCTCCATAAAGATTTACCGCCTTGAAACCCAACAGGGGTCACTGTGAGTCAGAATCAACTCAATGGCAGTGGGTTTGTTTTGTTTTTAGAAGATAAAAACAATTGGATTTGGCTTCTAAACCAATATATAACTGTGTGAAGCACACACAAGAGAAACAATAAAGACAAAATTACACTAAAATATTTAAAATTAAATAATAACAAAAATTTATTCAGCAAGCACAGGCAAAAATAAGGAAATTTATTTTTTTACTTTTGGATAAAGCAAAAAGCATTAAGAAATATGAAAAAGGTCCTTTCACATTAATAATTAGACACACATTAATAATGTATGACCAAGGAAAAATATTTAAATGAATATACATAAAATGTGACAAGAAGTAAGGAGAGAAAGCTTGTCCCATCAAATATTAAAATAGTCTATATTTCATTGAATATATGAATCATTGATTGTAATACATGCCATTATTTTATTCATCACAATAAGTAAAAAAAAAAAAAAGTTCTAATGTTCAATATCATGCTGTCTACTTTATGAATCATACCCATTTTCGAAATGGTAAAATATAAAAAATTGTGCATCTTAGAACTGTTTAATTACAGCATTATAAATCATGCATAATTAAAGTAGCCAAATGAATAAATAAACCAAACTAAATAAATAAATAAACCAAAGTTGGATCCGACTCATAGCAACTCCTCCTTGGGTTTCCAAGGCGGTATCGCTAAGGAAGTAGATTGCCTAATCATTCTTCCAAGGAGTAGCTGGTTGGATAGCCTCAAGCCTTCTGGTTAGCAGTCAAATGCCTTAGGCACTATGCCATTTGTTGTTGTTTGTTGTTAAGTGCTGTCGAGTCTTTTCCGACTCATAGCGACCCCATGCACAGCAGAACGAAACACTGCCCAATCCCGCCCCAGCCCCACAATCCCTGCTATACTTGATCCCATCATTGCAGCCACCGTATCAATCCATCTCGTTGAAGGCCTCCCCCTCTTTCGTCGACCCTCCACCCTACCAAGCATGACATCCTTCTCCAGGGAATGATCCCTTCTTACAACATGACCAAAATAGGTGAGACGAAGTCTGGCCATTCTTGCTTCCAAGGAGCATTCTGGCTGCACTTCCTCCAGAACATATCTGTTAGTTCTTTTAGCAGTCCACAGTACTTTCAGCATTCTTCGCCAGCACCACAACTCAAAAGCATCAACTCTTCTTCGGTCTTCCCTATTCATTGTCCAGCTCTCACATGCATACCAGGCGATTGGAAATATCATGGCTTGTGTCAGGCACACCTTAGTCCTCAAGGAGATATCCTTGCTCCTCAGCACTTGAAACAGTTCCTTCGCAGTTGACTTCCCCAATGCTACACGTCGTCTAATGTCCTGACTGCTGCTTCCATTGGCATCAATTGTAGAACCAAGCAACGTGAATTCCTTGACAACCTCAATCTTCTCTCCATTTATTGTGATGCTGCTCATTGGTCCAGTTGTGAGGATTTTTGTTTTCTTTATGTTGAGATGTAATCCATACTGCAGACTATATTCTTCAACCTTCATCAGTAGATGCCTTAAGTCATCCTCACTTTCAGCAAGCAAAGTTGTATCATCTGCATATCTCAGGTTGTTAATGATTCTTCCTCCAAAATATTAAATAGTAAAGGAACTGAACATATAGCTGTCAAAAAGATTTCATATAAATAAGACCTTAATAAGCTTTATAAGATCTTAAATTCTTAGGAGTTTAAGAAAGAAGCATAACAAACTGACTTAAAAAGGAATAGAATATTTGATAAATGATGTGAAGGAAAAAAATACATTTTAGATAAAAGGTTAAATTACTGTTTCACTCACTCACTCACTCACTACTGTCAAGTCGGATCTAACTCACAGTGACCCCTTCCCTGGGTTTCTGAAGTGGTATCTCTACAAAAGTAGGTTGTCCAATCTTCCCTCTGAGGAATAGCTGGTGGGGTCAAATGCCTTAGGCACTATGCCACCAGAGCTCCCATATATAAGTAATTGGTTGGATATAAAAATTACATAATATAAACCAAAGAAAATAAAAGTAACATATAACTGAACTTGGGTGGCTAGGACTAATTATTAAAGCTTCAAAACCAAAACCAAATTCACTGCCATTAAGTTGATTCTGACTCGTAGAGACCCCTACTGGGTTTCCAAGTGCAGTGTAGTAAATTACATAGTGTGGCTTTTTCTAGCCATATGTCTTTGTGAACTCCATGGTGGAATTTGCTATAAGCAACTGAGTAGCTCCTGATTATTAAAGTTATCCATCTGAGTTAATTGTTTCTGTTGGGAGAATCACTAAGTAATTTCCTGGGAAGTTCTCTCTCTCTCTCAGGTGTATAGAACTCTGATGTTGGGATTGGTTAGTCTGGCCACTCTGCCAGGCTCAAAAGGAGCCCTCCTAGAGACAGAAGGAATCTCTCACTGCCAGATGGGAGAGAGACACGAACTGCTGGGAGAGAGACACCGAGAGACATGTGCTGCTGGGAGAGAGACTGAGAGACTGTCAGCTGAGAAATGGCAGGCTGTGAGAGACTGAGTGCATTTCTAAATTTGAATTGTGACCTCTTGCTTCGCTAATAAACCCATAATCTATGAGTTCTGTGTGGCCACTGTAGCAAATTATCAAACCCAGCAGAGAGATGGTGGGTGCTATGGGAAGAATGATTGGTGTCAGGGTTGGTGAAAGGGCTGGAGGAAGATGGCATGTCTGGCCTCACAGGAGTAGGCCTTGGCTACTGATGGTGATTTTGTCTTCCTCTTGTGGGACTAGAAGAGGTCAGAAGATACGGCCTCCTTGCCCCTTTGGCAGTTGGTGTCAAAAGCAGTAGGATTCATTGCAGTGGCTCCAGACTCATTGACACATGGGACTTTGTAAAAGAAAGACAGAAGGGGCCTGGAAAGTGAAATTTTGGATTCTTAGATGATTACTTTGGTTGGTGTTATCTCTTAAAGGAGATAACTGATTCAGAGGCTAGGGGTTTGGGTTATACCCAGCCAAAGGCCCAAGGCTATATACATAGAATGAGAAGGTAATCAAAGTGAAGAGATGAACCTGGAATGTCTAAAAAGGATGATGTGTTTTGGATTATGTGTTTATCTGAATATACTATGGGTATTGAATGTTCTCTTACTTGTTTGTACATTAGAAATGATTATGGGGTGTGGATAACAGAGAACATGTAAATCCGCCCTCATCCAATACTTGATTTGGATATGTTAAAAGGGAAAATAGAATTTTCTCAGAAGAAACACAGGCTTTTGTTTCAAGCCCTGTGTGTAGAATATCAGGGGCTTTGGTAGAAAACCTGAGCCCCAACCAGAACTACTAAGAGAACAGAAGATCTGCATTTGAAGACAGGAGCTACAGGAAAAAAAAAAAAAGAGAGTTTGGCTTTTTGAATTTCAAGCAAGCAGATAGGTTTGGGTGCATCGAGAAAAGTCATGGTCCATGAGAGGTACCCTTTCTAGGACTGAAAGTTAAAGGAAGCCAGTGAGCAGTTGGCTTGTATGCTACTTGCTTGTGACCACCTGGGTCCACTTGAGTGGAAATGGGGGAAGAGCAGCAATGAAGAAACAGGCTGAGTTTGGTACTCTTTGACCTAGGCCATGGAGGCTGGGGATTAGAGGAATGGCTGGCTGGTCTGAAGTGCAAGGAGTTGTGAGCCTACAGGCATTAAAATAGTCCCTGATGGCTGAGGATATGAGAGAGAAGATGCTGGCTGGTCTGAAGTGAAGAGAAGAATGTGACTCCCAAACCTGGCAGTTGGTACCCATGACCTAGCTGGGATGGCTAGCACTGAGCTGACCAGAACCTGACCAAATGAAGAGGAAGATGTTTGGTACTGAGCTGGTGTTAAGTTGCTGCAATTTTATGGTTTGCACTGGACTGGACTTTGCTTGTTTATGGATGAAGATGCCTGAAATTTCCAAGCAGAACAGAAGATTCTCCAGAAAGGATCATGCTTGTCTCCTCAGAGTACTGGTTTGATAGGGATGGACAAATTAGAAATTGGCTATTTAAAATGGGGGGAGATGAAGGCATGAAGTGGCTGGCTTACATGTTTTCATGGGTGTGGTTATTCTTAAACTCATGTGAAAGCGTTGTTAACTTTTGAAATATAAAAGGTATAATGGCTAGAAAAGCCAGGGCTTTTTTTTACCCATAAGTTCTTGTGAACTCTGTGGTGGAATTTGCCATGAGCAACTGAGTAGCTTCTGACTGTTAAAATTATGCACCTGGGGTATTTCTTTCTGTTGGGAGCAGTGCTAAGTAATTTTTTGGGAAGTTCTCTCTCTCTCTCTCAGTTGTATAGAATTCTGATGTGGAGATTGGTTAGTTTGGCTACTCTGCCAGGCTCAAAAGGAGCCCTCCTAGAGGCAGAAGGGATCTCTCACTGCAGCTGAGAGATGCAAGAGACACAGTGCTGAGGGAGACACTGAGAGACACATGCTGCTGGGAGAGAGACTGAGAAAGACATGCACTGCTGGGAGAGAGACTGTTGGCTGAGAGACAGTAGGCTATGAGAGACTGAGTGCATTTCTGAACTCAAATTGTGGCCTGTTGCTTCCCTAAGAAACCCTATAACCTGTGAGTTCTCTGTGGTCACTGCAGTGAATTATCAAATCCAGCGGAGAGGTGGTAGGTGCTGTGGGAAATTGGTTGGTATCAGGGTTGGTGAAAGGGCTAGAGGGAGGTGGCATGTCTGGTCTTGCAGGAATAGGCCTTGGGCTACTGATGGTGATTCAGTCTTCCTCTTGTGAGGTTAGAGGAGGTCCGAAGATGTGGCCTCCTTGCCCCTTCCAAGGTTATAAATCTTTATAGAAGCAGACTGCCTCATCTTTCTTCCACGGAGCATCCAGTGGGTTCGAACCACCAACCTTTTGGTTAAGCATCCAAATGCCTTAACCACCACACCACCCAAGCTCCTTAATTATTAAAACACTGGGGGAAAAAATCCCAAAGAAAAGATTGTAAGAACTATATGATAATTTAAGATTTCTGAACATCATAAACATAGCAAAGTCAAAAGCTAAACTCAGTGTGAACCATAGGGTATTACTGTTTTTTAAGTCAAAAATGTTGAATATTGGACCATCTGGTAGCATAGTGCCTAAGGCACTTGACTGCTAACCAGAAGGCTGGTGGTTCAAACCCACCAGCCACTCCTCGGAAGGAAGAGGGGGCAATCTACTTCCATAGTGATACTGCCTTGGCAACCCAAGGAGGGGTTGCTGAGTCAGGTCCAACTCAACAGCACATAACAACAACAACAACAACAACAACAAAATAAGTAAACAGAGAGAAATTTTTGAAAATATGAAAATGAAAGATCGAAGTTCCTTGATTGGTAAGAAAAATACATAAATTAAGATTAAAAAATAGTAATACCTTAATTGATACATATATACATATACATATAAATATATATACACATATATATGTGTATATATATGTGATGGATAACAAGAGGGAATTTCTAGAAGAAATGTAAATGAAAACTGAACATTAAAAAAATCCAAGTTAACACATATCTTAGCTGGAAGAGTCCACTAGACAAGAATAAACTAAAATGTTAATGTGTTTATACCTGGGTGATGGGACTATGGATATTTTTATATATGGGTTTTTGTTTTGTTTTGATTTGCTGTATTTTTCAAATAGTATTTTAAAAAATAATAATAAAAAAT
>NW_006921828.1:1294207-1301815 GCF_000298275.1 Orycteropus afer afer | reverse complement strand
TATATACATGGCAATTGGAATACGATCAGATGACACTCAGGGGGAAGAGTGGAACAAAGAAAAGAAGACAGCTGTAGAACAAGTCAAAGATTGTGGTTGGAAAACATTTTTCTGTGAAGGGGCAGGTAGTGAATATTTTAGCCTTTGTGGTGCATATGGTCTCTGTCATAACTACTCAACTCCACCAGTTGTTGTTGTTATTTGTCGTTGAGTTGGACCCAACTCATAGCAACCCCTCCTTGGGTTGTCAAGGTGGTATCACTATGGAAGTAGATTGCACAACCTTCCTTCTGAGGAGGGGCTAATGGGTTTGAACCGCCAGCCTTCTGGTTAGCAGCCAAATGCCTTAGGCATTATGCTACTAACTCCACCAGTAGTAACACTAAAACAGTCAGGGATAATATGTAAATTAATGAGCATGAATGTGTCTCACTAAAATTTTATTTACAAAAGAAGAGGTGGTTTGAAGTAGCTGGACCATAGTTTGACAACCCTATCATCTAACAAAACATGATAAAACAGACTAAAAACTTCACTATACCAAAAAAAGTGAGTCAAGGTTAATAAGCTTCCACAGAGCACTAGGAACCTTGAGGGATCTTGAGAGTGTCCTCCTACCAATTCTTTAAAAATATCAATTAATTAATTTAGAACAATTTTTATTTGCTAGAAAATTATGAAGTTAGTACAGAGAGTTCCTATATTGTTCACGACCAATTTCTCCTATTATTAGCAACTTAGATTAGCGTGGTTTGTTACAATTAATGAACCATTATTAACACATTATTATTAACCAAATTCTACAGTTTATTCAAAAAAAGATTTTAGGTTTTCCTAATATTTCTATTCCAGGATCCCATCCTGTGTAATGCATATCTCTTTATTGCCAGTATGTCTAAGGGTTTAGACTGATTTTTTTTTTTCTCCTACTTTTGCCTCTCTTCTCTTTTCCTTCTCTTGCTCTTCTCTCTATATTCTTCTTTCAAATCTGGGTCATAACCTGGTGGTAGCAATTGTTACAAGCTTCAAGATACTTAGAAAAGCATCAAGTGTTTGTTAGCCTCTTTCTAGTTGGCCCCTGATTCACAGGGTCCCTATGTACAACAGGATCAGACTGTTCTGATCCACTGGGTTTTCATTTGCTGAGTTTTGGGGAGTAGATTACCAGGTCTTTTTTACTGGTTGTTTTCGTCTGGAAGCTTCACAGAAACCTGTTCAGCATCATAGCACCATGTATGTCTCCACTGACAGGTGAGTAATGGCTGGGCATGAGGTGCAGTGGCTGTGGTCTCCCCCATAGAAAATGAGAATCCTACCACTGAGTCATCACTGTCCTTGAAAAGCATCATAACGTAGTAGAAATAAAACAAAATTAAGACTTGAGTTCCACTCATCACTGTGAGTCTTTTGAACAAATTATGTAATTTGGTAAGTTCAGAATATTAACAACTTGTCTGTTTCCTGAGATTATTTCAGGAACAAGTGAGCTACTTCACGTGAAAACAAAATGGTTGAAAGCATTTTTGCAAACTCTAAAGCACAATTCAGACATAAGAATTATTGTCAAAACTCAAGAGTTGTGAGGACAAAATTTCAATTCTTTCTTCCTGACTTCAAGGCTGGAAACTACTAGTAATAATTAGTTCAACCCATAGTAAAGAGTAATAGGCACAGTTAAGATCGAATTTCAAAGCACTTATGTAGGCAAAACTCCTAATGGTATTTTATACTTCAGACCAAATTGAATAATCATTAGATATGTTACTGCCAAACTAAAATCTAAGCACATAAAAATATATCTTCTATTTAAAATTCATCATGGTACATGGTATAATTCTATCCTCATGGACATTTTCCATGAATTAACTCACTCTTGGGGCAACATGATCTTCTTCTACATACAACAGCATTTGAAAGTGCTACCTGTTTTCCTGTGAAATGTCCCCTTGAGTCTATTCTGACTCATAGCAACCCCCTTTGGGTTTCTGAGGCAGTAAATCTTTACAGAAGCAGATCACCCAGTCTTCCTTCCATGGAGTAGCTGGTGGCTTTAAACCACCAGCCTTCTGGTTAGCAGTCAAATGCCTTAGGCACTACACCACCTGCTTGAACAGTTTTTCTCAAAAAGATCAGCACAAGGCCAGTCCCCATGAGGCAGAGGTAAAAGATGTCCCAAATGTCCAAACTACCATGCCACTCCATCATTTCAGACATTAACTCCTCCTCCTCCTCCCAGTAATTTCCCTGGTCTTGTTGTTTTTGTTAGGTGCCGTCGAGTCATTTCCGACTCATAGTGACCCCATGCACAGCAGAACAAAACACTGCCCGATCCCGCACCAGCTCCACAATCCCTGCTATACTTGAGCCCATCATTGCAGCCACCATGTCAATCCATCTCGTTGAAGACCTCCCCCTCTTTTGTTGACCCTCCACCCTACCAAGCATGACATCCTTCTCCAGGGAATGATCCCTTCTTACAACATGACCAAAATAGGTGAGATGAAGTCTGGCCATTCTTGCTTCCAAGGAGCATTTCAGGTGCACTTCCTCCAGGACAGATCTGTTAGTTCTTTTAGCAGTCCATGGTACTTTCAGCATTTTTTGCCAGCACCACAAATCAAAAGCATCAACTCTTCTTCGGTCTTCCCTATTCATTGTCCAGCTCTCACATGCATATGAGGTGATTGGAAATATCATGGCTTGTGTCAGGCGCACCTTAGTCCTCAAGAAGACATCCTTCCTCCTCAGCACTTGAAACAGTTCCTTCATGGTTGACATTCCCAATGCTACACATCGTCTAATGTCCTGACTGCTGCTTCCATTGGCAATGATTGTAGTACCAAGCAACGTGAATTATTTGACAACCTCAATCTTCTCTCCATTCATTGTCATGCTGCTCATTGGTCCAGTTGTGAGGATTTTTGCTTTCTTTATGTTGAGACATAACCCATACTGCAGATTGTATTCTACAACATTCATCAGTAAGTGCCTCAAGTCATCCTCACTTTCAGCAAGCAAAGTTGTATGGTCTGTGTATCTCAGGTTGTTAATGATTCTTCCTCAAATCCTGATGCCACATTTTTCTTCATATAGTCCAGCTTCTCAGATTATTTGCTCAGCATATAGATTGAATGAGTATAGGGAAAGGATACAACCCTGACGCACTCCCTTCTTTATTTTAAACCATGTAGTGTCCCCTTGTTCCATTTGAACGACAGCCTCCTGGTCAAGGTACAGGTTCCTCATGAGTATAATCAAGTGTTCGGGGATTCCAATTCTTCTCAATGTTATCCATAATTTGTCATGATCCACACAATCAAATGCCTTTGCATAGTCAATAAAACACAAGTAAACATCTTTCTGGTATTCTTTGCCTTGAGCCAAGATCCATCTGACAGCAGCTATGATATCCCTTGTTCCACATCTTAGGTCTTAGAGTTCTGTATTTCACTGTAATGCCTCACAGAACTCACAGACACCCAAGGGATCATCTCACGTAGTAGTGGTGGAGGCTGGCAGGCTGGCGAGTCCCAGGTCCGTCTGTGGGTCTGGAGGATCCTCCCAATTCTTGGGGTTTGATGAACCCCAATCAACAGATCAGATGATGGTTGCTGTCCCAAAACCCAGGGTAAGATGAGGATGAGCAAACACACAAAACCAGAGCCAGAGGAGGGCAAACTTCCCACGAGATTCATAGGTATACCCTCAAAGAAGCTAAGGGTGGTGATTTGAATTATATCCTCCAGCAAGGCAGGACTCAAGATACATTCCACCTGTGTTGCCTCAACAGCCATAACCTAAGTGGATGGATTTAACAATCAGCAGCTCAAGGCAAATCCCATCACAGAGCTGATTGCCAGTCATTATAGGGAACGACTACTACCAGCTGCCCAGCCAAGTAAATACTTGACCTTAACTACCACACCACCCCAAACAGGCATGGATAATAGGATGTACAGTACATCACAGAATGGAGGACAATGGCTAAAAGGGCCACATCAAGCAATTCACCCACCACCAGAGCTACTTTGTGTACTGTAAGTAACATTCATATTGATTGGAAAAGCCCTTGTTGTGATTCTGAAAGTGAAAAACTCCCCAAGATACTTATAGATAAATTAGAAAATCAGGTGAGCCTCCATCAGAATTAAAGTTTGCCCCTTTAGAACCTGCTGTGCTTCCCTCCCCCTTCTTTTTCTAGAGTTTCTTCTTATAATACAAGTTATAGACTCTTCATTTCATAGTGGATGCCTTGGATTTGACTGAATCCCTTGAAGAGTTCAGGTCCTTTTCTTGGTTGTCATCCATACAAGTTCATTGTTATATCTTGTAGATACACTTTTTTGTCTATCCTGGTACAGTGCAGCCAACTGTACTGTTTTGGTTACCTACTGCTGCTCTGACAAGAATATAATACCAATGGGATGGCTTTAACAAACAGCAGTTTATTCTCTTACAGTTTGAGGCTCTAAGTCCGAGTTCAAAGTGCTGGGCTCTAGGGGCTGGGTGAAAGTCCCTCACCTTGGGCTTCAGCTCTGCCTCCTGCTCCCAGCCCACTGAAGCTAGAGGCTTCTCTTCACTCAGCTGCTGGCTGCTGAGGCCGACAAGCCCAAGGTTGACAAGTAAAAAGGCACAATCTCGATGTTACCAAACAACATGGCAGGCCATTGATTGAAGTCCATTGAAAGTCCCAGTATCGGCAGAGCATGGCAGGCTGCTGAGCAAGACACGGCTACATGCAGGATTAAATTGTGCCATAGGCTAGAGACCATTCCCAAAGGTGTTTCTTAATATTTAAGAAGCAGACCACATACCCAAAGCAGCTACTCAGCTGCTCCAATAGATTCCACCATGGAGTTAATTACCAATCTCACCATGGAGAATAACTACATTCAGCTGCCCAGCCACTCAACCAGGCTTAGCCAAGTTGACCAACAAAATTAACCACCACATCTACTAACTAAAATTATGAGTAATCCTCAGGCAGTCTAGAGCAGACCTGTTTATGGAATTTTGTGAGATGATGGAAACATCCACCTACACTGTCCAATATGATATCTCCTAGATGCATGTGAAGGAGCTCTGGTAGCATAGTGTGTAAGGCATTAGACTGCTAACCAGAAGGCTGGTGGTTCAAACCCACCAGCCACTCCTCAGAAGGAAGGTTGAGCAATATACTTTCATAGCAATATCGCCTTGGAAACCTAAGGAGGAGTTGCTATGAGTCTGGTATGACTCGGTGGCATATAACAACAACAACAGACACATGTGAGGAACCCTGGTGGCACAGTGGTTAAAGCACTTGGCTAATAACCAAAAGGTGAGTGGTTTGAATCCACCAGCTGCTCCACAGGAGAGACATGTGGCAATCTGCTTCCAAGAAGATTTACAGCCTTGGAAACTGTGTGGGACAGTTTTACTCTGAATTACATGGTTGTTATGAGTCCTAATTGACTTGATGACAGTGGATTTGAATTTTGGGTTAGACACATATGGTTACTGAGCACTTGAAATGTGGCTAATGTAACTGAGGAAATGGGTTTTAAATTTTATTTAACTTAGCTGATTTGAAATTAAATTAAGTAACCATAATTACTTCTTATGTATGTAACTATGAAAGTGAATGGCTTCCATATTGGATAGCACAGATTTAAAAAGTTCTTCTACCCTGTGTTTTTAAAACTTAAAGGCTGTGTAAACAATGTACATTCCCTTTTCATTAAAGCCTAGTATCTATAGCTTGGAACTTTCCACCAATTATCCACGTATGACAACCATGCTTTGCTTCCTGTAGTTTATGAACAATTATGATAGAAGAAGAACCTAAGCAAAATTTGGGGGTAACTTTCCTGATTTTTATAACTGGAAAAACAACTACATAAAATCTTAA
Source organism: Orycteropus afer afer (assembly GCF_000298275.1). Lineage (NCBI taxonomy): Eukaryota > Metazoa > Chordata > Mammalia > Tubulidentata > Orycteropodidae > Orycteropus > Orycteropus afer. The sequence goes on along the minus strand of NW_006921828.1, from coordinate 1,295,925 downwards.
GTGGCTCTGCCTGTCTGCTCCCAAGGAAGTTTTTAATCTAACATTTATTAATTTATCATTCAATCTTGGAATCTAGAGTCTGGCCTGACATTAATCAGATAAGGGCATATCTTTCACACATATGCATCCTACAGGTGTTTATGTTGAGAATGGTGTGGTTGAATGTGTGAAAAACCTTTTACTTGGGGCCAAACTAAAATTGCAATCCATGGACAAATCATTTCAGTCTTTAGGGCCTCATTCTCCCCCCCCACCCCCATCTGTAAATGATTTTGATGACACAATGTCTTATATTTCTCTCATTTCAATACAGTGACCTGATTGGCACAGTTCACTAATTTTGGATCTGTAGTTCTTACTATAGGTAGGAATTAACTAGATGGCATAAACAACCGTCCTCACTGAGATTCATCATAGTAGAAATAGCCTTTACATAGGGACAAACACCAAATATTGACAAGGTACTGTGTTCCAGGTCCTGTGTGCAGTGCTTTTCTTGTGCTAGCTCACAATAACCGTAAAGGCAGGGAACCCTAACTATTACCCACACTGTAATAGTTAAGGTTGTGTGCCAACTTGGCTGGCCCATGATTCTGAGTTGTTTAAGCAGTTGTGGTGTGGTCGTTTCCATGATGAGACCTAATGTAAGGTAGTCACCTCCATGGTAGTATATGCTTTGAGCAGCGAATCAGTTGAAAGGGAGTATCCTTAGGGGTGTGGCCTGCTTCCAATATGTATATATGAGCATCGTAGTGCCTAATGCACTTGACTGCTAACCAGAAGGCTGGCAGTTCAAACCCACCAGCCTGGAAAGAAGACTGGGCAATCTACCTCCATATAGATACTGACTTAGAAATCCAAGGAGAAGTCGCTCTGAGTTGGGACTGGCTCCATGGCAGTGAGTTTGGTTTTTTTTTTTTTTTTGGAAAAATTCAGGAACTTTCTGTTGGATTGGATCTTGTCGTGCTGCCTGCCAATCTTGGGTTTGTCAGCCCCTATAACTGCGTGAGTCAGGAATAGTCTCCAGCTTGATGTTTGACCCAGGAACTTGGAACTTATTGGTCTTTATAACTGTGTGAGCCATTTCCCTGAGATAATTTTTTTTTTCTTTCTCTATATATACAATAATACACACACACACACACACACATAAACTTTGTGGGTTTTGCTTCTCTAGAGAACCTAGCCTAAAATATCACCCAAATATTCACACACTAAATCCAAACATGTTTCATGAGAAGATGGGAAATCACATAGCAATCAGGTATTTTCTACTAATTTATTGCCTATAACTGGATGTCTGAGTCTGCATCATTGGGGAATGAACAGGTAAAATTAATAAACAAAGTCCTGGCTCCTAATGTTTAACTGAACCTCTGTAGGTGGACGTCAATGGGAAATATGTATGGTGGATTCAATATCTAAATAATCATCCTAATGAAAAAACTAAATGCTGAATAAAATATGAAATAAAGTTTCTTTTTCAATATATCACTGAACTGGCACTAAAGTGAGAAATTCTTATATTATGAATTGAATTGTATCCCCAAAAAGTACGCGTTGTAAATCCTTACCTCTCTGGTGGTGTTAGCATAGTGGCTAAGGCACTTGACTACTAACAAGAAGGCTGGTGGTTCAAACCCACCAGCCACTCCTTGGAAGGAAGGTTGGGCAATCTACTTCCATAGTGATACTGCCTCAGAAACCCAAGGAGGGGT
>NW_006921828.1:1266675-1293352 GCF_000298275.1 Orycteropus afer afer | reverse complement strand
CTTGGGTTTCTGAGGCAGTATCACTACGGAAGTAGATTGCCCCATCTTCCTTCCGAGGAGTGGCTGGTGGGTTTGAACCGGCAGCCTTCTGGTTAACAGTCAAGTGCCTTAGCCACTATGCTACCAGAGCTCCCAATGTTTGGATAGACAGTTTAAAAAAAATAAAAATGTACAAATAGATTTTCAAAGAATACCTCCTTCCCTTGCAGCAATGCCCTTGAATCAGGGGTTTTGAAAACGAGCCTCTACTGAAGGTGCTGACATATCTTCAGAGATCTCATTTATTCTAAATTGTTCTCAAGTGCTTTTTATTTGAGAAGATGGCAGCCTTTGCAATGATACCAAAATAGAACATATCACTGATGTACAAAATAAAATCTATTAGATAGACAGAACTCAGTAGAGGAAAAGTGACAATGGTAGTAGTAACCAAACTCAAAAAACCAAATTCACTGCCATTGAGTTGAGTCTGACTCATAGCGACCTCCATTGGGTTTCTGAGGTAGTAAATCTTTATGGAAGTAAATTGCCCCCATCTTCCTTCTGAGGAGTGGCTGGTAGGTTTGAACTACCAACTTCCTGCTTAGCAGTCAAATGGCTTAGGCACCATGCCATGAGTAACAGCTAATGTTCATTAAACACATATTATGTGCCAGGAGTCACCGGATAGTGCAAACAATTAAGCATTTGGCTACTAAGTGAAAGGTTGTTGGTTTAAACCCATCCAGAGGTGCCTTGGAAGAAAGTCCTGATCTGGTTCTAAAAGATCGCACACATACACAGCCATTGAAAAATCCTATGGAGCACAATCCTGCTCTGTACACATGGATCTCCATTAGTCAGAATCAACTTTACAGCAACTGTTTTTTAAATATACCAGAAATTTGTTCTAAGTACTTCATGTGATTAATTTTTAAAGAATGTTATAATAGAGTATGTTTCTGTGAAATAAGTACTATTGTTATATTCTGGTTATAGATGCAAAAATGGAAGCACAGAATGTTTATGGTAATGGTCCCAAGTTCACTCAAATTGTAAGTGGTGGAGCAGGGATTCAAATCCAGGCAGCCAACATCCATTAGGCTGGCCTTTCTTTGAGTCAGCAATATTAAATTTGGGACAAGATGGCTTTGTAGGGACACAGAAGCCCTGCCCTCCTATGGCCTTATTTAGCAGCTATATCCCATTTTTCTTCCACAAGAAGTTGTCCAAGGAAAAAGTGAGAAAAAAATCCAATTATAAAGATGAATGAGATTCAAATACAACTGCCATGAGGAAATAGGGAACTTGAGTTCAGAAAGATGAAGTAATTTGCTACATATATAACTGAATGTTTCAAGCTACTAGCAGATTAAATTTTAACTGTCTTTCTAAATTTTTAAATAAAATATTTTCCTGTTTCTGATTGGAAGGTTGTCAGAATTGTGGGGAAAGGATAAGCTGAGAAATTACTCAAGTTTCTACCCTGTTTTTTTAAAAAAACAAAGAAATTCCAACTGAACAGTAGAGTTAAGGGGCACTTGTGTGTAATCACTCGTTTAAGAGACCTCATAGTCACAGAAAATGTGTTAAAAATCTCTTGAGAATGAGATACTTGATACAATATTTTAATAGAAGAAAGACACCATCTTGATACCTTCAAATGAAGACTCCTATGGGCTATGAATGTAATCAGCACAATTTATAGTGTTTTAGTTTATCTGTATATAGAGATGGGACCTCTAGTGGCATAGTGCCTAAGGCATTTGACTGCTAACCAGAAGGGTGGTAGTTCAAACCCACCAGCCACTTCTCAGAAAGAAGGTTGGGCAATGTACTTCCATAGTGATACTGCTTCAGAAACCCAAGGAGGGATGCTATGAGTCAGATCTGACTCGACAGCAGTGAGTTTGGTATATATAGAGAGATATCTATATCTATAAATTTTTTAAAATAGGGTGTCTTCCCTACTCCCTGTCATTTGCATAGACTTTGTTAGAAGTTAGTTATTGGTTCTGTTCTTTGTTTTTCTATGAAATAATGCTATCTTATATCAACCTTATAACCTGCAAAGCACTTTTATTTGCATAATCTTATTCTTCATAATTATCTATTGAACATAGTCAAATGATGGTAAATATTTCTACTTACTACAAGAGGAAAGTTAAGTTATTGCTTTACTTGCCTATGTAGTGAACTAGGTTTTATACTGAAGCCTTCAAAGTCTTATCCTCCACTCCTAAACACTGCCCTGGTTTTTGATTTATCATATGTGGAATATCTTCAGGACTTTTGCTTTTGCAGCTATTGAGCCACTCATAATGTCAGGTTTATGTATTCATTACAAAAATTATCATGCTATTTTGGTTACCTCAGTGCCACTCTTACAGGCATATACCACAAATGGGATGGCTTGAACAAACTGGAGCTTATTCTCTTACAGCTTTAGAGGTTAGAAGTCCAAGTCCAGAGTGCTAGGCTCTAGGGCCTGGGTGAAAGCCCTTCAACCTTGGGCTTCAGCTCTGTTTCCTACTCTTATCCACTAAAGCTGGAGGTTTTCTTCACTCAGTCAGCTGCTGGCTGCTGAGGCTGACAAACTTAAGGTCAACAAGTAAAAAGACACAGTCCCAATATTACCAAACAACATGGCAGGCCACTAATTCAAGTCCAGAAAAAGTCCCAAGATTGGCAGAGCATGCCAGGCTGCTGAACAAAGACTTGGCTAGATGCAGGATTCAAATGTGTCAAAAAGCTAGAGATCTTCCTCAAAGCTACTTCCTATATACTGGAAGCAGAGCACATCCCTAAAGCAGCTATTCACCTGCTCCAGTAGATTCTACCACAGAACTGATTGATTGCCAGTCTCACCATGGGGAATAACTACATGCAGTTGCCCAGCCACTCAACCAGGCCCAGCCAAGTTGACACATAACCTTAACTACCACAATTCCACCCCTTGTCAACTTGGCACCTGTACAGATTTCCTTCATTGGGAGGCTCCAGTCTTCTAGTTTCTCTGAGTGGTAACCTTACCCCTTTGGCCTGACGGTTCCCATTCCTCTATCTCTTGGCATGGTAGCCCTGCCTCTATCCCACTGACCCACTTGAATGAGCTTCCCCACAGGCCACAACCAAGTTAGTGAGGGTGACTCTTTGAAACCTAGGGGGCTGTGGTGGTTCCACAAGCTACACTTTGAGGCTGAGACAGTTCTGCTGTCAGTTTCCTTGGTCTCTCCAGTTCTGCCAATTAATGCTTGAGGGCAACCCATTCTGCCAGGAATCGTCCTGCCCAAAAGGAAACATTTAGTTTTCTTGCTCTGTGGGTTGGTCAGCCTGCTAATCCATCTCATGCCAATCTCTTTTACCAATCAATGCCCAAAGGCAATCCACTCAACCAGGAAGCTTCCTACCCAATGGCACCTGACTTTCTCCTCTGTGGGTTGGTAAGGCTGTTGCTGTCTCATGCCAGTCTCTCAGCTCTGCTCCTGCCATCTCACTGCTCGGGTCTCTCTGCCAAGGTTCCAGTGCAGGGATCTTGGATCAAGGACACACTCCATTCCCGTTTCCACATTTTTGGTATCTGTCAGAGCAGCACCCAACTCTCAGTATCATATTCTGTTTTGGTTACCTCAGTGCCACTCTGTCAGGAATACACCACAAATGGGATGGCTTCAACAAACAGTTTATTCTTACAATTTTTGGAGCCAAGGAGTCTAAGTTCAAATTGCCAGGCTCTTGGGTCTGGCTGAAAGACCCTTAATCTTGGGCTTCAGCTCTGCCTCCTGCTCCCTGCTCACTGAAGTGGGAGGTTTTCTTCACTCAGGCAGTGGCTGGCTGCTGAGGCTGACAAACCCAAGGTCATCAAGTAGAAAGACACAGTCCAAATATTACCAAACAACATGACAGGCCACTAATTTAAGTCTAGATAAAATCCCAAGGTTGGCAGGGCATTGCTGGCTGCTGAACAATGACTTGGCTACATGCAAGGTTCAAGCATGCCAAAGAGCTAGAGATCTTCCTAAAACTGCTTCTTATATACTGAAAGCAGACCACTTCCCCAAAGCAGCTACTTAGCTGCTCCAGTAGATTCCACAATGGAACTGATTGCCAGTCTCCCCTTGGGGAATAACTACATCCATCCACTCAAACAGGCCCAGCCAAGTTGACACGTAACCTTAACTGTCATACATGCCTTATTTCAATTTAGGATTTCATTTGGCTCCTGAGTGGATTGGAAGTTTCTCTGGCTTGATAACATTACTTCTATGTACATTTTATCTTTATTAGTGGAGTTATCTGTTTAGAAATGGCCACAAAAGAAATCAGCAAATAAGGATAATCTTACATATGTACTTGTGCTACTAAATTATCCACAAATCTTACAGAAGTAACAGAGGACAGGGTTGGAGCTTCTCAGAGACAACTAAACACCTTGAGAGAGAGAATTACAAGGACTGCAGGCTCGGGACCATAGTCTTGGGGGCATCATGCTCAATTGGCACAACACAGTACATAAAAATCTTGTTCTACAACCTACTTTGGTGAGTAGCAACAGAAGTCTTAAAAACTTTTGAACAGGCATCTAAGATACAGCTATTGGTCTCTTCTCATCTGGAGCCAAGAAGAGTGTTGAAAATCAAAGTCATTTTGGAAACAATTAGTCCAAAGATATGATGGACCACAAGGACATCAGCCTTCATGATCCTGAGACCAAAAAAACTAGATGGTGCCCAGCTACCAATGCCAGCCACTCAGAAAGAGTTGGAGATCCTGTTAGAGTAGGAGGGAAAATGTGGAACAAAATTCGAAAACACAAAAATGATCAGAATTACTTGTTGGATAGAGACTGGTAGGACCCCTGAGACTATGGCCCCAGGTTATTCTTCAGGCCTAGAAATGGACTCACTTCATGGACTGGTTCTTAGCCCAACAGTAAAGAGACTTACACGCAGAACACTTACCTCAGGGAGATTCAAGCACCTTCCCTAGGGAGATGTCCCCTTAAATCAATCAGACATGAGACATTAGAGAGGCAGCATTCACATAGAGGGAAATCGGACAGACAAGAATGCATAGATAAGAAGGGCATAGGGAGGGGATAGTCACAGGGAGGGTAGAGTAGGAGAGGCTTTGTATGGCTAGGGATTTTAATTAGGGCCATGAAATCAAATGTGTATGAACTGTTGATGTAAAACCAATCTGCTTTGTATATTTGCACCCAAAGCACAATTAAAAAAAAAAAAAAAGAATTCAGCAAGTTAAATCAATTGTACATAGACTGAGCTGTTACATGTGCAAAAGTCCAAAAGAAACAGACATTTAAGCAGCCATCTGATCCCAGCTGTAAGATCAGTGACATCTTAGCTCTGTCTATTTATGTGTTCCATCCATGCTTGAATTATCTAGTGATGCCATAACACAAAAAATCATAGTGGGAAGCTTTAAAGAACAGAAATTTATTTTCTCACAGTTAAGGAGACTAGAAGCTTGAATTCAAGATGTGGCTCTAGAGGGTGTGGCTCTAGAAGTGTGGCTTCTAATGTTGTTGTTGTTGTTGTTATGTGCCCAGGACCTCTCCTTGGGTTTCCCAGGCAGTATCACTACGGAAGTAGATTGCCCAACCTTCCTTCTGAGGAGTGGCTGGTGGGTTTGAACTGCCAGCCTTCCAGTTCCAGTAGTTGTCAACAATCCTTGTAGATGCAGCTGTCTCTGTTGTCTGTCTTCCTCTTCTCCCTGTGAATGTGTCTCTGTCTGTTCTGGTCTTTTTGTAACTCAGAAGTGCTTAGGCTTAGGATCCACTTTATACTGGTATGGCCTCAGTAGCATAACAAAAGAAGAACCTTACTTTCAAAGAGGATTGCATCCACAGGTACAAGGGCCAGAAATTCAACACCTATTTTGAAAGGGATATAACTCAATCCATAAAAATAGCACCATATTCAAGAAAATCATCTAGTGGCACTGATAGTTTACTCATTTAGTCAGAGCAGGGAAACAAAATCTTTCATAATTGGCATTTATGAATCAAGCTCAGGGCAATGTTCTTAAGAGTACAGGGCACTGATCTTTCTAGGTTCTTTTATCATGTCCATGTAAGGATGGAACATCTACAGTATTTCCAGAGAGTTCACATAAGTTAAACTGCTCCAATTTAACCAATTAAAGGCTATCACTAACATCCATAATACTAATTAAACAGGCCAGTTGGATAGAATATGGTATGTAGATAACTTTGGTATGGACTTTTGATTGGAAGGAGCCTACTAAATGCTAGTTAACCACCTGGAGATTTCTCATTTGGTTAACTATCTCTTTGTAGGTATAGATTAAAACACATACACATAAAACACACAAACACTGTTTATGCTAAAATGTTTTAAAGTAAATTATAGACAATAAAGAGTAAACTAATCAGAAGGCATATGATTCACTTATGATAGCATTATTCATAATGATGAAGAGCCTGAAATCTAATAAATATCATAATTGCTGTCATGGTTATTTTCTGATCTCACTATTTGGAAAGCACCTGGACTGTTGGCAGCCAGCAATTATTTGTTAAAGCCTAAAACTTCCATTTTTAAATCATTGCCCCATTCTGAATATGATTATTTATGAAATAGTAGTTTCTATAATTTATGTAATGAGTTATCAGGATAATACACTATATAACATAATTTAATTTAAGAAAAATAAAAAATAAAGCCACAAACTAAGGAAACATACTAATTTGAGCAGAAAATACTCTTCAGGTACTGCAGTCAGCTTCAGCATTGAAACAAAAGAGCTCCTCTACACAAGAATTCTTTGTGGGCAAATAGTAAAACTTCGTCTTGTATCATACTAATTTTTGATCCTATAAAGTAATTGTATTAAAAGTTAAAATGATTGGCAGCATATTTGCAAAGCATTTATGAAAATATAATTTTATTTAATATTGTTGTTGTTGTTGTTATTTGCCGTTGAGTCGGCCCCGACTCATAGCGACCCTTCCTTGGGTTTCCGAGGCAGTATCACTACGGAAGTAGGATTGCCCAACCTTCCTTCCGAGGAGTGGCTGGTGGGTTTGATCCGCCAGCCTTCTGGTTAGCAGTCAAGTGCTTTAGCCACTATGCTACCAGAGTAAAATTTTATGTAATGTGGACAAAAATCCTAAAAATTGAATGTTTTTACTCAGTTTTACCTTCATTTGTCCTGCTATTTAACTCTGTGTCCTTCAGAATTTTCTCAGAAATAGACAACATTTAAGAAATTTCCAATAAATGTTAATGGCAACTTACATTTGTTGAGAACTTACTCATGAGATTTGCACTTAATTTCATTTTCTCATATTTCCTCATAATAATTCTATGAGATTACCAGACACACGTTCCAAAAACTAAATTGCCATTGAGTTGATTCTGACTTTTAGTGACCCTATAGAACAGAGTACAACCACCTTATAAGGTTTCCAAGACTGAAATCTTTATGGAAGAAGATGTCCTCATCTTTCTCCCACAGAGCAGCTGGTGGGTTCAAACCACTGACCTTTTGTTAGCAGCCAGGTGCCTTAACCACTGACCAACCAGACCTCCATACCCACACTTTACCGATTAGCAAACTGAAGTACAAATAAATGTGCAAGGCAAAATTAGATTCAGATCTGGAATTGAGCTAATGCAATATTTCCAGAATCTGTGCTCTTAAATGTTATATTACACTGCTTTTAAAATATGGTGAAGTAGTTTTTGGCAAAGACTCTTGTTTTTATCAAATCTCACAAACCAAATGAAAGGATATATTTGGAGCATTGAGAGATAAAATTTCCTTAAATTTAAACAGAATACTACAGATGATCTCCTGGTTGGGAGGCTAAGTGATTTTGAAACTTAGAGTAAAAAAGTAAATGGAATTTATTTTGTTGGGGTGCTTTCTCTTAGTTTACATTTGCAAATTCAGGAGCACTTTATCACGATTTTCACCTCTCATGTGCCTGCCCTTGGATTCAAGAGATGGGGCTCCCTATGTCCCGTGTAATTATAATAACTACTGTTTCTTTTTGTTGTTTGTTTGCCGTCGAGTTGGCCCGACTCATAGCGACCCCTCCTTGGGTTTCCGAGGCAGTATCACTACGGAAGTAGGATTGCCCAACCTTCCTTCCGAGGAGTGGCTGGTGGGTTTGAACCGCCAGCCGTCTGGTTAGCAGGCAAGTGTCTTAGCCACTATGCTACCAGAGCTCCATAGTGGCTAAAGCACTTGACTGCTAACCAGTAGGCTGGCGGTTCAAACCCACCAGCCACTCCTCGGAAGGAAGGTTGGGCAATCCTACTTCCGTAGTGATACTGCCTCGGAAACCCAAGGAGGGGTCACCGATGGCACATAACAACAACAACAACAACATGTTTCTCTCCACCCTGCCCATCCTTTCTCTGTTTCCACCATAATAACTACTAGCATCATTTAAACAAATGAACAATTTTGAGTCTTTTAGTTTTGAAGTCTATATCCAAATGGCTATAATTTCTGGGCACTCTGTTCTTAATGTCTATGGACATATTTGCACCCACTTTTTTTCTCAAGGTGTTAAGGATAAGTCAGGGTAGCAAAGGCAATCACTAGCATTGGAGTAAGAATTCTGTTTATTCAGTAGGTGGCACTCTTTCCTTCTGTCTACAAATCTTAAAACAAAGGACTAACATAAGACTGGGGAAGCTACTGTTGGTGCCATTTTCCAGAAAAAAAAAATGTGAAATTGATTCCAGGACCAACTATTTAATACTGAGAGATCTTTTCTTTCTTTCTCTTTTTCTTTTAAGAAGTAGCATTAGTTAAATTCCAAAAAATAACTGATTTATCAAATAATCTCTAAAATCCAACCAAACTAATCCAACTCTCTATTACTCTCCAGTTTACAGCATTATAGAGTATACATGGCATGTTCCAATTCCAAGATAGCTATTTAAGGTCTTAAATGATTCCTAACATGTGCTGAGAACATGTGGATAGAAAAACTAAATTTCAATAACATTAGATTTTCAAATGAGAAGTGGAGTATTTTGTTTCTGGTCCTTACTTTTGCACCCATGAAAGATCATCCTTTGCTTTTGGGATACACAAGAATAATATCTTTGATAGCAGTAATCACTGTTAATTTCTAATCATGAGGTTTCTTGATGGCCAAGGCAAGTGTTTCCTTCATAACATCTAAGTTTTATGACATATTGCATGTCAGTGGTCCTTAAATACTATTTAAATTGTAATCCTTTAAAAGTCCCTAAGGAAACTCACCAGCCACTCCAGGGAAGGAAGTTTGGGCAATATACTTCCATACTGATACCAAATAGGAAACCCAAGGAGGGGTCACTATGAGTCAGATCCAACTTGATGGCAATGAGTTTGGTTTTTTGGTTTGTGGTAAGGAGCTCTGGTAGCTTAGTGGCTCGGCTGTTAATAGAAAGATTGGTGGTTGGAACGCACCAGCCGCTCTCTTGGAGAAAGACATGGCAGTCTGCTTCTATAAATATTACAGCTTTAGAAACCCTATGGGAAAGTTTTACTCTGTCCTATAGGGTTGCTATGAGTTGGAATTGACTCAATGGCAATGGATTAAGGTCCTTGTGTGGCACAAATGTTTTGTTATGGGCTACTCGGTGGAAGTGAGTTTGGTTTTTTGTTTACTAACCTAAAGATTGGTGGTTTGAACCCATTCAGTGGTGCCATGGAAGAAAGGCTTGGTGACCCACATCCTTAAAGATGGTTGTTATTGTCAGTTGTCATGAGTGGATTCAAACTCCAGATGACCTCATGTGTGCCAAGTCGTACTGCTCCATAGGGTTTTCAAGAATGTGACCTTCTGGAAGCAATCGCTAGGCACCTCTGGGTGGAATTGAACCACCACCCTTTTAGTAACTAGTCCAGTGCTTAACTATTTGTGCCACCCAGGGACATCTTTGTAAAGATTATAGATAAAGAAACCTTATGAAGCACACTGTTCTACTAGGTACCATGTGGGGTCATGAGAAGTCGGAATCAACTCCGTGGCAATGGTTGTTTGTATTTGGGGGTGGGGGTGGCAGGGAGGACCAGCAACATCAGCATCACCTTCAGATTTTGAGATGTGCCAATTTGGAGCTCCATCTAAGATCTAAATTTCTGGAGGCAGAGCCAAGGAATATGTATTAACAAGCTCTTCAAGTGGTTCTTAAGCAAGCCATAGTATAAAAACCAAGTTAACAAAGAATTTTAATAAAGCTAATTAATATTAATTGGTAAACCACACCAGGATAGAAATGCACTGCTCCATGGGATATTGCACCTTTACCTTCTTTCATTTTCAATTAAAGAGTAAGACTGACTTGCAGTATTTAAAATGTTTCTGCTATCGATTTTGGGAGTGAAGGAACATGATTTACTTCTTTTTTATTGCAACTCTTAAGTAGGCCCATGACTTTGATATGAATAAAATAAGAGACATATGAGTGCTTACAATCAGAGGCACTTGGTGTGTGTAAATAGAGCAATCTGAAAGTGGAGACTTAAGTCCATTTTAAAGACTTGACATGAGTCTAGAATCTACATTGAGTTTTAAGACTTCCTTTACTAACAGCAGCCCCTTTAATCTTGATGTTGACCTAACCTTAAGGCTGACCATACACCCGAAAGGAGATGTTCTTTTTCTCTGAGGTCTGGCATGTACAAGATATCACAATCTCTTCCCACAGGGTTTTACCACTAGGGTCAAACAGAAGCAAGACGTGATAACTTATATGGAAGGATCTCGATGCACAGCATTATTGATAAATTTTTACAATGTTGTTAGGTGCTGTCTGGTCTGCTCCAACTCACAGTGACCCCATGTGCAACAGAAGGAAACACTGCCCATTACTATGCCATCCTCAGAATCCTTGCTGTGCTTGAGCCTATCGTTGCATCCACTGTGTCAGTCCATCTTGGTGAGCGTCTTCCCCTTTTATGCTGACCCTCTACTTTACCAATCATGATATCTTTCTCCAAGGACAAGTCCCTTCTGAAACGTTACCAAAGAACATGAGACAAATCTGGCCATTCTCACTATTAAGGAGCATGTCAGATGTACTTCTTCCAAGATAGATTTGTTCATTCTTCTGGCAGTCCGTGGTATTTTCTGTATTCTTTGACAACCCTGCAACTCAAATGTATCAATTCTTCTTCAGTCTTCCTTACTCATTGTCCAGCTTTCACATGCATATGAGGTGATTGAAAATACCATGGGTTAGGTCAAGCCAACGTTATTCTTCAGAATGACATATTTGACTGATGCATCCTTGGATATTGATTGTGGATCCAAATAAGATGAAATCCTTGAAAAATTCAATATTTTCTCCATTTATCATGATATTGCTTATTTGTCCAGTTGCGATGATTTTGTTTTCTTTATATTGAAGTGTAATCCATACTGAAGACTGTAATCTTTGATCTTCATGAGTAAGTGCTTCAAGTCCTCTTTACTTTCAGCAAGCAATGTTGTATCATCTGCATATTGCAGGTTGTTAATGAGTCTCGCTCCAGTCCTGATGCTGCCACTTTCTTCTTCATACATTCCAACTTCTCAGATGATTTGCACAGCATATAGATTGAATAAGTATGGTGAAAGGATACAACCCTGATGCATACCTTTCCTGACTTTAAATTATGCAGTATTCCATTGTTCTGTTCAAACCAGCCTCCTGGTATACGTCCACATACCTCATGAGCACAATTAAGTTTTCTGGTATTCCCATTCTTCTCAATGCTATCCACAGTTTGTTATGATCCATAGCCAAATGCCTTTGCATAGTGAATAAAACACAGGTAAATATCTCTCTGGTATTCTCTGCTTTCCCCCACGATCTATCTGACATCAGTAAGGATATTTCTTATTCTGTACCCTCTTCTGAATCCAACTTGAATTTTTGAACATTGCCTGTTAATATACTGCTCTAACTGTTTTTGAATTATCTTCAGCAACATTTTCCTTGCATGTGATGTTAATGATATTGTTTGATTATTTGTGCATTCTGTTGGATCACCTTTCTTTGGAATGGGCAAAGATGTGGATCTCTGAGTCAGCTGGCTAGGTAGCTCTCTTCCAAATTTCTCACCAGAAACAAATGTATAATTGCCTCTGGTGCTGCATCCATTTGTTGAAACATCTGAATAGTTATTCTGCCAATTCCTAGAGCCTTGGTTTTCACCAATTCCTTCAGTGCAGCTTGGACTTCTTTGCTCAATACCATTGATTATTGATCATTTGCTCCCTCTGAAATGGTTGAATGCCAACTGATTGTTTTTGGTACAACACAACGCAATGCACTGCCATTGAGTTGGATCCGACTCACAGAGACCCCTCCTTGGCTTTCTGAGGCAATATCACTATGGAAGTAAATTGTCCAAACTTTCTTCTGAGGAGTGGCTGGTGGGTTTGAACTGCCAGCCTTCTGATTAGTAGTCAAATGCCTTAGGCACTACACTGTGTATTCCTTCCACCTTCTTTTGGTGGTCCTGCTTTGTTCGATATTTTGCACATAGAATCCTTCATTGTTGTAACTCAAGTCTTGAATTTTTTTTCTATTCTTTTAGTTTGAGACATGCAGAGCATGTACTTCCCGTTTGGTATTCCAACTCCAGGTCTTTGCACATTTCATTATAATACTTTACTTTGTTTTCTTGATCTTTCCTTTGAAATCTTTTCAGCTCTTTTATTTCATCATTTCTTCCATTCATTCTAGTGACTCTCTGTTGAAGAACAAGTCTCTTCTGACATTCATTTTGTTAATTATTTCCTTTTCTGTCTTTTAAATCTAAGACTTAAATTTAAATCTTTGCAATGGATTCTCAGAGATAGACTTGATTGAGAAAACATTATTTTCCCTCCCACCCCCGGTAACCAACAAAGGAAGTTTCTTTCCTTCCAGATATAAACCTTTCCTTGACTTTTTATAATCATGAATTAATGTAATATTTGTACTTCTGTGATTGACTTATTTCACTCAGTAAAATGTTCTCCAAGTTCATCCACATTTTGCGATGTTTTTTAGATTTTACATTATTCTTTTGTGTTGCATAGTATTCCATGGTGTGTATGTACCACAGTTTGGTTATCCATTCTTCTGTTGATGGGTACCTAGGTTGTTTCCATCTTTCTGCCATTGTAAATAGTGCTGCAATGAACATGAGTGTGCATATATCTGTTCTCATCCTGGCTCTCACTTTTTTAAGATATATATGAGAAAACAATTTTTATAGCAAGTTACCCAAAAAACCTGTCCTACCATTGTCCTGTGACCATCCTGTAATAAACTGAAGACCATGTATCCTTGCAATTATGTACCCCTAACCTATCATGTAGGAGCTCTGGTAGCATAGTGGCTAAAGCACTTGACTGCTAACCAGAAGGCTGGCGGTTCAAACCCACCAGCCACTCCTCGGAAGGAAGGTTGGGCAATCCTACTTCCGTAGTGATACTGCCTCGGAAACCCAAGGAGGGGTCGCTATGAGTCGGGGCCGACTCGATGGCACATAACAACAACAACAACAACAACCTATCATGTAAGGAGCTCTGGTGGTGTAGTGCCTAAGGCATTTGACAGGTAACCAGAAGGTTGGTGGTTCAAGCCCACAGCCATTATGCAGAAGGAAGACTGAGCAATCTACTTCTGTAAAGATTTATCACCTCGGAAATCCAAAGGGTATCACTATGAGTCAGAATCGACTTGATGGCAGTGAGTTTGGTTTTGTTTGTTTACCTATCATGTAGTCTCACTTACAGGAGCTCTGGTAGCGTAGTGCCTAAAGCACTTGACTGCTAACCAGAAGCAGGAAGGAAAAGAGGGCAATCTACTTCAGTAGTGATACTGCCTCGGAAACCCAAGGCGGGGGGGATCACTATGAGTCGGGTCCGACTCGACGGCACATAACAACATAACAACAGTCGCACTTATGTATTATCCACCTATGCCTACTAAATCCCACATTAGATGTCCCACCTTTGAACCCCCCCCCACTGTCTTTCAGCCAATTTGATTTTTTGTAACTTTTAGTTCCTACTCCAACTCTAAAAAAAGTGTTCTTCCTTATTGTCTGGCAGAGCAGCCATCTTCACTCTGAATTTGGACAACTTCCTGGTCCACATTCTCTCTATCCCTAAACAAACCTCTTAATTTTTACTTAAGCATACTGTGTAATTTTGCTCTATGATACGAATCTTATCATGTTTTGAATATAAACCTTACTTTTTATTTGTAAAATATTCTACCTTAAATCCCTTCAGATGTGCATATAGTATAAATTTAGAAATTGATCAAAATCAGAAGGTAAATGAGGATGCTGTAAACACTTACTACCTCCCATTTGTGTTGTATGAGAGCTTAAATTCTAAATCACTTGGTTTTGTGGAAGGCTGTGGGCTACAGTGGGAACCTAACTGCATTTTCAGTCTTGACATAAGTTCAGATGCCAGTTGAGTTCTTTCTAAACTTCAACATTGTGGCTATGCATGGACAAGTTCCAGGACAAACATAGGGATGGGCAGTTGGTATTTAGGAAGAGTGTGGTTGTAAGTAGATTATGCTTACACAAAACAAGGAAATTCCTTGAGTGTGTCCTTTTCTAATTTAAATTAAGGTTGGGCTCCTGGTATTGTTTAACCACCTTGTGACTCAGATTGCATGGTCATGAGTTATATCTGGACCACTATCTACTGGTAGTCAAGGCCCAGAACTAATTCTGTAACCCTTTTACATCTTCAATTATGTATGTATCCCAATCATGGTCCTTTCCCTGTTTCTGTAGTCCTGCCTGCAACAGTGTTGAATCGATCTGGACCAGTCATGATTTTGTGATTATTCCCTTTGTTTTTGTTAAGCGTCAAATGCCGAGAGGAACAGAACCAGAGTAAATTGTTAGGAAAAATAAGTTTTCTTCAATCATCCCTCGAGCGGATGAGCTGAAGCTTAGAGTAGCTACAGCCCCAATCCTGTCTCCGCAGGGTGCTTAAGTACTGTTTTAATGCAGGAGGTAGAATGCCTATTTCAAAGGGTTCTTTGAAATAGAAGTTTCAACACAATCCTAAGTGTTGAAGAGGAACTAAAGGCAAGGGAGGGCGTGACAAGATAAATCTGTGAAGGAGACAAAGGATCCAAGTGGAAACTGAGGGTGGGAGTGGGGGGCAGGCTTCAAGGAGGGAAAGTAGACAAAGAACCTCACCGGAAACTGGGAGTTGAGGGTGGGGACACCTGAAAGGCAGGAAGGGACACAAAGAGTCTGAGCGGAAATTAGGGGGTGGAGACTAGGACAGTACTGAGGGAGAAGGACAGAAACTGGCAGGCGGGTAGAGGGTGAAGGATTTATCTATTCGTTTTCAATCATATATAATTAGCCCTATGGCCATGACTCAGTGGACTCCATTCAGCTTTCTGTACTGTGTACATGCTAATGGTTTCCCTCATCCTGGATGATTATCTTTGTCCTATCTATGGCTTAATAAAAGTGTCTCTATTGAACCTGCTTGAATCTGGGATCTCTTTTCCTCTATTACAGTGTGAATAAAATTAAACCACTACATCCACTTGTCATGTCTACCTAAAGAAATCTATCAAAATCTACAGTTTTACTATAATAACTGTAAAAAATTAGGCCTTCAAGCATAGAATTAATTAGGTAATAATTATTAATATATAGAGAGGTGTCACTCCTGTGCTCAAGATAAAAATTGAATCCCCAGTGCCAATTAAAAACAAAACAAAACAAAAACAAAAGTTAATGCCATTAACAAAAGTTAACATTGACTCAGGGCAACCCCCTGAGTAGAACTGGTGCCTAGAAATTTTTTGGGTGCTGTAGTGCCTAAGGCATTTGACTGCTAACCAGAAGTCTACTGTTTCAAATCCACCAGCCACTCCTTGGAAGGAAGATTGGGCAATCTACTTCTGTAGTGATACATTGCAGAAACCCAAGGAGGTGGTGCTATGAGTAGGGTCCGACTCTATGGTAGTGAGTTTGGATTTAGGCAGTGAGTTTGGTTTTTGGTTGGAATCTTTATAAAAGATGATTGCCAAGCCTTTCTTCCTCAGCACTTCTAGGTAGGTTCTATTAAATAATAATTGAAGCACAAAGAAATGAAAGTATACAGAGTTTATTTGATCAATAATCTGTATGCATACTGGGAGCTCTTTCTATTATATTAAAAAAAACAGCTCAATTTTAAGCTAGTTACAAGGAAGTTTAAGGAGGAAAGCAGGAAATAAAGAATTAACCATTGGCTAATCTTAACATGATTGATTGGATAATGCCCCTAATGCCCCCTTTGTTGAGATCAATTAAAATCAGGTTACTGGGTGGTTCTCTGTGGCTTGGCCAGCCTTTCATACATATGCACCAATCCTCAGGTGTAGTCTAGGTTTTTATTTTTAAATAACAAAGGTACTTCAATTACTGAAGACATTCGTAAATTTTAGAATTATCTCTCAGGAAGCAAGTGAATTACCTAAGGTCAAATTCTTAGCATAAAGTAAACTCTTAGCTAAATTTTGGTTAACAGATGTTTGTGGTAAAGGGGAATCTGCACAACTTCATGGCCAGTGTGTCTCCACATTATCTCCTTTTATCATTTATGGGAGTACATTCCACAATGGTCTGACCTTTGTGAGTTTTCCTTTGAACTCACATTAATTTGTCAATCTGGTCCCCAGTTTCTTTCTTTCCTTTTTTAACAGTTCAAACTGCTAAACTTTAGGTTAGTAGTCAAACATTTTTGGTAGTCAACTGTTTGTGCCATCTAGTATGTAAATGTTGCAGAGCACCTATGATGTACATAGCATGGTTTTAAGCATTATGAAGAAAACAAATTGAGTTTTAGTCTCTGCCCCTTCTTGTAATCTGGTATACAGCTAGACTTTTGAACATTCATTCTGATTTGACACCCTGCTGAGAATTTGCATTTCCACCCCAGATGTATTGAATCGGAATCTACATTTTAAAGTAAGAATCACTTGGGGATTTATAAGAATCACCCAGTATGTTAAAATGTTGATTCTGATTCAGTTTATCTGCTGTGAAAATGTAAATTCTCAGCAGGGGATCTGCCAGGAAAAGAACTGTTTGGAAGCCCTGGTATACAGGATTCTCAAATTTTTGAGTCATTTCTAACTTAGACGAAGCAAAAAATTTTGGGACTTTCTAGTGAAAATCTGTGAGCTCTGGTAGCATAGTGCCTAAGGCACTTGATGGCTAACCAGAAGGCTGGCGGTTCAAACTCACCAGCCACTCCTTGGAAGGAAGGTTGGGCAACTACTTCCATAGTGATACTGCCTCGGCAACCCAAGGAGGGGTCGCTATGAGTCGGGTCCAACTCAACAGCACATTACAACAACAACAGTGAAAATCTGCTCATGGAAAGTGAACAACTCACAATTGTAAATTTGTTACTAACAATGTGTAAGGACTTTCTATTTAAATGAATTTAAATTTAAAAAAATGAAAAACTAAGCCCCTGTTTTCAGTAGTTACATTTCAAGTTCTCAATACTGAATGGTATTGATATATATCCAACATTCCCACAATCGAAGAAAGTTCTACTGGTCAGCTTTGCCCTAGACCATGTAGTTGAAAAAAATAAATCTATGAATATAGAACACAACAGCTCTATACTGTATTTACACATAATTGACTACTAATATGACCCAGTTTTATTCCTAAACTGATGGATTTGGGTTTTCTGTTTGCTTTTAAGTGGATTCTGTGATTAGATTGTGGAAATAAAGTTTATTTAAGGAATAAAGACTCTTAAAAAAAAAACCAACCTGTCATTCTTTCCAAAATGAAACTGTTCCTTGATCTCTACACTGTCATCTAATTTTGCTTGGGTCATTCTTTTTCTTAATAAGAAATAGTGGCTTCAGGGGAACCAGAGTTTTTTATCAGTTGGTTGCTGGACCAAGAAGTGACAAACATACTTATAACGGTGTAAATAGGCTTCGAGCAAGACATTCAATTGGAAATTCAGCATATGACAAAAAAAGGTACCCTAGAAAAAGATGGTACAGAAATTTCCATAGTATGCTATCTGGTGTGAGGAGGCATTGGATAAAGAAAGGAGGTGCTTGGTTGTGTTTCTAGCAGAATATGCAGTAAATCAAAGGAAATGGCATTGTTATCAATTTGACCTCACCTAGAGAAACTATTGGATTGGTCATTATGGAAATCCTTAAGGAAAAGAAAATAGATTTGGAAAAAATACAGTTTAGGAAATACCAAGAAGGTAACAATTTCAGAGATTTAGTATGCTTAGGAGAAAGGCAAAGGAAATGGATCTTACTCTCACAGGAAAACAGCACACTTCATGATGATTTAATTAAACAGTTAAAATGGGAAAGGGGCTAGATTAATAAAATTGATCCTTAGATCATATTCACACTGGAACAGAACATAACTGCTGAAAAAGAGTAAAAGACATATTATAGTATATTAAAGGAAAATACTGGAGAGTAACTGGATTTGGACACAGTGAAACTTACAAGACAACAGCATTGGAACAATTCCAACTGCCCGATGTAATCATCACAACTATTTGATTTGAAATAATATCAATAATTTATTCAAATAATCTTGAGCCTCCTACTGCAAACAGATGCATTCTTCAACTTAATATAATTCATATCCTCCTCAAAGATTGCCTTATCAGAGGATATAATTTGTAATAGCAGAAGAATTGGAATTTATTATTTCAGTGATATCTAGTTATATTCAAATATTCAATAATTTGAAAAGAATGAAGCTAGCCACAACAGGATATCCTGTGTATGCTGATTTATTTTTAATTTAAAACAGTTAATTAGTAGTATAGAGATGCCAAGTTGCAAATGACTTAATTGAAAACTGAACACTACATTCCTGAAACACAGTAGGTGCTCAGTAAACATATGTTGAATTGATCAATCCTTACCATCTTTGTATTAATATTTTCACTCTACTAATCATAGGAGCTCTGGTAGCATAGTGCCTAAGGCACTTGACTGCTAACCAGAAGGCTGGCTGTTCAAACCCATCAGCCACTCCTCGGAAGGAAGGTTGGGCAATCCTACTTCCGTAGTGATACTGCTTCGGAAACCCAAGGAGGGGTCGCTATGAGTCGGGGCTGACTCGATGGCAAATAACAACAACAACAACAATCATGGGAAACAGGTCAGAGAGTGAAGAAGGGCACAGATGTGTTTCTTTAAAAAAAAAAAAATCTTCATTTGAAGAAAGTTATCTAATGAGTTAGAGAACTAGCAGGATTCTCCATAAATTGTTAACCACACATACAACTTAAAAGAAATTGAATTTACATTTTGAAATTCTATCTTAGCAGAAGAATTGATTTTGCATCCATCATGATTCTTCTCAGAAGATCACATTTGAAACAGTCTTAAAGTTTGGACCAGTATTGGGTATTATTGATGTTTATAGCAATTCCTCCCTTCTTTTCATACATATGGTGTGTTACACAAAATATGTGCTTACATTATGTGCCTGTATAACAGAAAAAAAAGAAAAGTCATTCCATATCCCCTGAAGAGTCTTTGTATAACAAGTTTGCTTTTTTGACACAATAATCCATTTTAAGTTATGTCGTTGTTGCTGTTCGGTACCATTGAGTTAGCCCAAACTCATAGCAACCCTATGCACAACAGAACGAAACACTGCTTAGTCCTGCATCAGCCTCACAATTCTTGCTATACCTGAGGCATTGTTGTACCCAATGTGTCAATCCATCTCACTGAGGGTCTTTCCCTTTTTCTCTGAGCCTCTACTTTACAAATCATTATACTCTTCTCCAGAGAATGGTCCCTTCTGATAACGTGACTAAAGTAGGTCAGGTGAAGTCTGGCCATTCTCGCTTCCAAGGAGCATTCCAGCTGCACTTCTTCTATGACAGATTTGTTACTTCTTTTGTCAGTCCATGAGTGTATTATTAAATCAGGTGCAGGACCTATACATAGACCTAGAGGCAGTCATCTGAACAGAACAAATGAATACTGTGTGACTTAAAATCAGGACAAGTGTACACCAGGGTTGTTTCCCTTCACCATTCTTACTTGGTCTATAGGCTGAGCAAATAATGTGAGAAGATGGACTATATGAAGAAGAATGAGGCATCAAGATTCAAAGTGTTTTAAACACGGGAGTATTGAACAACGCTGGTAGAAAATGCTCTAGGTTATGAGGCCAACCTGAGCTCTGTGAATCTATTCAAAATGTGAAGCTCCACTCTGTTTCTAGGAACAACGTTATATAAATATCCAAAATACAGCACATGTCTGGTTGTGTTGGGTCAAAATAAAGATATTTGAAATATTTAATTAAACTCAAGGTACAACAATTACACTTTGCATATTTGCCTTTACAGAAGTTAAGGGTTTTTATATATTTCCTTACTTAAACTATTATAATAGATGCATTTATAGAAAAAAAGAAAGTAACTCAATACAAGTCACTTATAAAGACCCTGACATATTTGTTCATATTTATTTTACTTTATTTTATATACTTACATCTATTTTCATTAAAAAAAAAAAAGCATCAAGTCAATTCTGTGTCATGGTGACCCTGTGTATGTTAGAGTAGAACTGTGCTCTGTAGGTTTTTCAATGGCTGACAGTTCTTGTTTTGATCACCAGGCCTTTCTTACAAGGCTGGACTTGCATCTTCAGCATTTGTGTTAACTCCCAAGAGTAGTAACTTTTTCTGTCACTCAGAGACTCCATCTATTTTTATGGAGTAACTGAAATAGAAGTTGTAAAAGATTATCTGGTAATTTTAATCTGTGAATACCCAGAATAAATTCCTTAAATTTTGAGGAAATTGTCTAATTTCTTAGCTTGATTCAAAATGCAGATACCTAGTTTAATTCTCTACTAGTTCATGAGAAACATTCTTTTAAAAATGACAAATTATTTTACAGTTTTCAGGAAATATTTATCACTGCTCTAAGGATCATAATTAAATAGAAAAATGTACTGGGTTTCAATTTCTTGAGTCACTCTGTTCATTCATGATCATATTACTTTATATAAATTCAAAGATTAAATGCTTTAAAATTCTACTTTATCTTAAGAGAAATAATATTATTATTGCCACTAAGGCATTTTAGTAGTTGAGGGGGTAACTTTACCTGGCTTAATGTTCTGATTTTTTTTTTTTTTTTTTTAACAAATGAAATGAAATATCTTATTAATCGTTTTCAAAAGTAATATTCAATGATTTGACTGTCATTTTCTCACAAGACGATCCTGGAGACGTTTTCACTTGCAGTTTTGTACCATCAGGCTTTAAGAATCTTTTATTAATTTTATCAATTTGTTATTTTTCACATGCTGCAAAACTTTTTGTCTACCCAAACTCCAAAAACCAAACTCACTGCCATTGAGCAGTTCTGACTTATAGTGACACCCACTGGGTTTCTAAGACTGTAAATCTTTACAGAAGCAGACTGCCTCATCTTTCTTCCAAGGAGCACAAAACAGATTCAAGCCATTTGAAAAATCATGGTAGAGATTTTGGTGGGAAAAATATTAGTCAGAAGAAAATGTATAAGGTGAGTAATGTTTCCTGCGGATAGAAGAAAGCATACTGTGAAAGTGTGTTTGTATATAAATGATCTGAAATCTGATCTTGCAGAAGAAGGCAAAAAGGCCTACTGAGCCACAACAGGCATTTTAATGGAATGTTCTGGGCTTAAGCAATGGTATACTGCTTTGGCTTTCCAGTCTAGTTTGATCATGGACCCATACATCTGCATTGCACATAACAGGAAAGCACGTAATTGATCTTTGAATTCTCTTATTTCCTCTAATTACAGTGATTGGTACCACACATCAAATTGTTGGTGCTGAAAGTTGAATGGAAAAAAAAAAAAATCAAGAGACCTCAGTTGCGTATTTGACAAGGTGTTCCTAGTAAAGAACTCCCTTGTATTGAAGGAAGAATGTAAAACAACTGAGACCAAATGAGGAAATAAGTCTTTTAAAATCTGGTATTTCATAAAGCACAAAGCAGTTTTAAAAATACATTAAAAGATTTAAACTTCCACTTACTGCTATTTTTCCATCGCCCTCAAATTCATTTCAAATGCTTTCGTTTTACTTTTTCAATTGCCCATAGACTTTAAATGGGATACCACTGAAATATCATCCAGGTAAGGGGAGTGAGACCCGCCCCAGAGACAGGAATGGGAGGAGAATGCCGGGAATGACAAAGCGGCATGATCCAGGTAGGATCCAGGTAAGGGGATGGTGGGTGGAGAGGTTTCAAACAGCTAAAGGAGGCTAACTTGTCTGTCAGTTTGCCATACTGTGGTGGATTGCATGTTGCTGTGAGCCTTGAGGCTGTGCCACTGGTCTTTCAAACACTATCAGGGCTGTACATGGGGCACAGGTTTCAATGCAGTTTACAGACTAAAACAGATTAGGAAGAAGGGGCCACCCACTTCTCAAGTATTGACCAGGGAAAACTTTATGAATAGCAATGAAACAATGTCTGATACATTACTGTGCAACTTTATGAATAGCCTGGGAACATTGTCCAATACAGTGCAGGAAGATGAGTCCCTTTAAATGGGATACCACTGAAATATCATCCAGGTTAGGGGAGTGAGACCCGCCCCAGAGACAGGAATCAGAGGGGAATGCCAGGAATGGGAGGCACTCAAAATAGGACTGGGAAAGAGCTGCATCATCAGAGTAGAACCAACCTTAATGATATAGATAAAGTAAAGCTTTCAGAACCTCCATTTGCTGACATGACACAACTCAAATTAAGGAGAAACAGATGGAAATATCCACTAATAATCAGAACATGGAATGTATGAAGTATGAATCTAGGAAAATTGGAAGTTGTGAAAAATGAAATGGAATCCATGAAGATTGATATCCTAGGTGACAGTGAGCTGAAATGGACCAGTTTTGGCAATTTTGAATCAGACAACCATATGATCTACTATGCAGAGAATGACAATTTGAAGAGGAATGGCGTGGCATTCATCATCATGAAGGATGTTTCAAGATCTGCCCTGAAGTACAATGCTATCAGTGATAGAATAATGTCCATATGCCTACAAGGAAGACCAGTTAATACAACTATTATTCAAATCTTTGCACAACAACCAAAGCCAAAGATGAGGAAATTGAAGATTTTTATCAACTTCTGCAGGCTGGAATTGACCCAACATGCAATTGACATGTATTAATTACCACTATTGACTGGAATGCAAAAGTTGGAAACAAAGACAAATCACTGGTAGTTGAGAAATTTGGTCTTGGTGACAGAAATGACACTGGAGATCACATGATAAAATTTTGCAAGGCCAATGATTTATTCATTGCAAATACCTTTTTACAACAACACAAATGGCGAATATACACGTGGACTTACACAAGAATCAGATTGACTATATCTGTGGCAAGAGGTAATGGAAAAGCGCAATATCTTCAGCCAAAAGAAGACTAGGAGTCGATTGTGGAACAGACCATCAACTGCTCATAGGCAAGTTCAACTTTTAATTAATTAATTAATTAAATTTTGTATTTTAAGAGTTTGTTTTACGTTCAACATTATATGTACATTTAGTTTCACCTCCCATTTACCATCCCCAATCCTAACCCAGTCTCCTCCTCTCCCAGCCCAGTAATACCACACCACCCCCATGCCCCTCAGAGTTATGCACTCCTGTGTGTTCTGCATTTCTTCCATGGGAATGTTGCCCCTCTGGTGCCCTGTGGTTGATTGCTCCAAGGGATGCATTTCCATAGAGTTTGTGGGTACGTCACACTGGGTTGAGTGGTCTGTGTGTACATCTTTTTTCCTATTGGGCTGAGAGCTAGCCCCAGGGAGTGAGTTTTATTCCAGGCCCAGAATGTATCCCAGGACTATAATATTAGGGGTCTCTCCAGACTCCATCCGACCAGTAATTCTGGTCATTGTTGAGTTTTTGGATTTTGTTTCCCATTTTTTCCTCCACTTTATCCAGGATCTCCAGGATCTCTGATTTTACTTTTGTTTTACTTTTTTCTTTATTGTTTTATTTTCAAACACAAGTAATAGATAAAGGCATTCTTATTTTAAAAGGAGCTCTGGTGGTGTAGTACCTAAGGCATTTGACTACTAACCAGAAGGATCGTGATTCAAATCCACCAGCCACTGCTTGGAAAGAAGATTGGGTAATCTACTTCTGTAGAGATACAGCCTTGGAAACCCAAGGAGGGGTCACTATGAGTTGCAATTGACTTGACGGCAGTGAGTTTGGTGGTTTTTTTTTTTTTTTTTTTTGGTTTATTTAAAAATATTTAAACAATATGTCAATACACAAAGCTAAACTGATGTCAAAATTCCCTTTCCACTACCTCACACTTACTCTCCACTCTGGAAGCAACCACTCAGCTAAAAGGTGTGTGTTCTTCCAGGCATCTTTCTACTCACTCCCATGAATACACTTACTCCTATGTAAGTAGATAATTTTTTTTTTTTTTTTTTTGTAAGTCGGATTATACCAGGATACCCAGTCCATGAGAGCAGGGCTTTGTTGTATTTCCTGATGTATCCAGAGGTTATAACAATGCTTTTGGTACATAGAAAACATTCCTTAAATATTCATTGGTTGAGTATAATTTACTTTATGACTTAATGTATCTTGGTGAACAGTTCGTGCCAATACTTAAATTTGGGTCTTCCTCATCTTTTTCACACATCTGCAGCTCTGGTGGCATAGTGCCTAAGGCATTTGACTGCTAACCAGAATGTTGGTGGTTCAAACCCACCAGCCACTCCTCAGAAGGAAGGTTGGGCAATCTACTTCCTTAGATACCGCCTCAGAAACCCAAGGAGGGGTCACTATGAGTTGGATCTGACTCTACAGCAGTGAATTTGGTTTTGGTTTTCCATAGGATACAGCAATGTGAATCAAACACAAACTTAACCACACTAACTCAAAAATTTTATAAGTTCAGTTATTTCCTTCAAATGAATCTTTTGCTGTGCACAATGACTTTATCAATGGAGCTGACAATACAGTCATCTTGTCTCTTATGTACCTTTTCCCTTTTGGTGTTATGACACTGTAGAAAGTGTTTGTGTTATTTTGTTTGTTTCTGAAGGACAGAGATGTGCCACTGCCTTTTTTTTTTTTTTTCTTTTTGGTTTGGTTGTTGTTGTAATGTAAGATACAATACTTTTTAGAACAGAGAGGAACTAACAAATATTTTCAAGTGAATAACTACTGATTTTAGTCACATTCAGTATAGTTGGTGACTAGAATAATGACTAGAAGAACAGTTGCACATAAAATATATTTGGTGAGGAAGAGTACAAACCAAGACTTACTTTTATAGTTGTTATTTTTTAAAAAAATCAACTGACTTAGAATGGTTAAGTTGACTATAGTCATGGAACATATCTGCAGCCCTAGAAACAAGGTGGAGAGAAAATTGAAATTGCCTTTTGAAAAGACTATTCTCTTAAATATTAATTAACACTCTCCACATCCCAGTATCCTCATTTAGACAAGTTGACAAGAAGATATGAACTTTTGTAGATGATAAAAGTTGGCCTTGTATTCTTAACTTGCTTACTGGACACTTTTAAGATACCCAAATGATACTCAACTATATCTGTTAAAATGTGCAAAATCAGCATTTTGTTTAAGATTGCATTCAAATTAAATAAAAGTGTAGAATGATGAAACCTCGGGAAAAGTGTGAATCTCTCCTGCAATGTCATAACAATTGTTAAACCAAGCAACTATTTTTTTATTCCTGGATGAGTTTAAATAATGATATATCCACATCAAAAGCAATATTTTTATCCCCAGGTAAGAGATTGTTTCTGTCTAATAATCTCAAAATATTGCCTCAGTTGTAATTGCTTTCTTGACATAAAAATGATTGAGAACAAGCAGATAGAATTTGTTGCTGAAAAGGAAAACATTAAATTAGGCCCCAACTTTCAGTAAAATAGAACCATATGGTACATTTAATTATAAGTTGAGGAGATATTTGAAGTTTTAATTTAAGTGTTTTACTTATAACATTAGCTCAACTCTTTTGCCCAGATGTCTAACAGCAAGCCACAGCAGCACAAATAGAGAAGACAAAATCACAACGAAAAACCTGCAAAAGGCACAAACCAACACCTGATGACTCAAATCCTTATTCTGCTAAAATGAAGGACCCACACCCAAAAGTCATAAAACTCAAAAATTTCATCAATGAAGTAAACTCATAATGAATTCTATGTCTTTGTTAATTTGTACATTTTTGATTTACTTTGTCAGTCAGAAGAGGTGATGTGACTCTATCACAAGTTTTGGAATCAGAATCCTGGGTACAAGTGCTAGCTTACCAAAAATGATTTCTTTACTAATTCACAAATGATTCAGCAAATATTGAGTGCCTACTGTGTGCTAGGCAGCCGGCTAGATACTAGGGACAGAAGGGTGAAAAAATCTGGCAAGATCCCTGTATTCCTAGAGCTTAAGAGTTAAATTACTAGGAACTGAATAAACTCCAGCAAATTATTTCTCATTTCTAAGCCTCAATTTGATTATCTGTAAAAAATAATATTTTTTCTCTTAGGAAGAAACTAACGCTTCATAGAATTCTTACAGGGTTTAACTAAGGTATAAATATACATAAAGAAATAGTATTTAGTTTCTCACAGAATACATTAAAAA
>NW_006921828.1:1247032-1266015 GCF_000298275.1 Orycteropus afer afer | reverse complement strand
ACCTTCCTTCCGAGGAGTGGCTGGTGGGTTTGAACCGCCAGCCGTCTGGTTAGCAGGCAAGTGTCTTAGCCACTATGCTACCAGAGCTCCTTACTAGAGGAGGGGAAAAAAATAAGTCTGCTATTCAATACTCTTGAGTAAGTGCTCTTTCAACAGTTAGAGATGGCTTTGTTGTTCTCTTATTACTCATTCTATTTTATCACAAATCCTCACTTGTTCTGTTTTAACTCTACTTTTAGCATCATGAAGCTGACAGAACAGGCCAAGAAATCTATTCATTGTGTGGCCTGTCCAATGAATTGCATTTATTTTGAAATTCTGAAAGGTGACTTAGAACAAACATAAGAGGAGAGAGCTTTTTTTTTTCTCTTATTACATTAGCAGAAGGCAGAAACCTTGGGCTTTAAGTAGGGAAAAAATCACATTCACAAGTTGGGAAGCATTTTCAACTCCCAAAAAATTCAATCAAGGTAGTTGACCCCAATTGTGATTTATTATTATTTTATTTTCCCATAGACTTTGTTCTAATGCCCAGGAAAGAATGCTTACCATCTCCCTCTAGCTAGTTGATGGATATTCTGGTAAATCGGAGCAATTGCTGCTGTTGCCCGCCTACTCCTTTTTAGCTGGTTTAATAACACTAGTACTTTATTATTCACAGCATCATTAATTAATAAGACAGTTGGTAATGATATTAAGGAAGCTGGAACCACTTCAGTTTAAATTGACACTACTCAAGACATTGGCACAATTGATGTTTGTTCAGAAATAGTAAAAGTATGGCAGAGAATCTGGGACAGAATAATAGATGGCTAATTTGGACCCAACTAATTAGAACATCATCATGATTTGGATGTGGAACAAGCTAGTGTTTACCTTTCTTATAAGTATAAAAGTGAATTCTGAAGCAGTGCCATAAAGCAGTGAGTCTCAGTGGGGGTAGAGAGGTATCTGTCAACCAGAACATGCTGGGTTTGAAAAAATATATTCAGTATACATATTTCTTACATAAACCAGAAAATAAAGCTGGACAAAACTTCTTCACTGAGGGAGAGGCGATATATAGAATATGGAGTGAGAAAGTAATGTAGGAGGCATGCAGAGTGGGAATAAAGAGTTAAGAAATACTTTGAAAGTATAAATTAAATATTTGGTGGAGCATTTAACTTGTTCATGAGAATAAACCATTTTCAAGAACTTTAGCAGCAATATTATATATTTTTAAAATTCTGTTACCATGGATTTTAATAGCTGGTTTAGCAAAATCTCCTTTATTATTTTCATTACTTTTAAGCCTAATTGGAGAAAGCATTGTGGTATAGCAAACATGGTGCTACCAAGATTGTAATCCTGACTTTGTTGCTATGTTGCAGTAAAATCAATGAACATTTTTGACAGCTTACTTAGCATGGCTTCTAGGATTTTGGAGAGCTCACGTCTCCCTTGAACCCATTTCTTCATTGTAGGTTCTAGTTGCTGTGTAACATCTAAACTCAAAATTTAGTGTCATAAACCAATAAGATATTATGCACATAGATTTTGTGGGTCATGAGGTTGGACAAGGCATAACCTGTGTCTGCGCAGTGATCTCATCAAAGGTTGGAGGGTGATTTGAATACTTGCGGCTAGAATCATCTGAAGCTGTCTTTACTCACACATGTCTAGTGGCTAATGTTGGCTTTTATTGGACCATCAACCATACTATTGGCCAGAACATCCAATGTCTTGCCTCTCTACATCTCATCTCAGTTTGGGCTACTTTGGGGTTTTTCACAGAAGGTCAGCTAATTCCAAGAGTGAATGTCCTAAGGGAGCCAAGTAGAAGTGAGGCTTAAAAGTCATACAGCATTAGTTTTACTATAGTCACAATTTTACCCAGATTCAAGAAAATGGAACGTATATCCTGACTCCTGCTGGGAGAAATGTCAAAGTCACTTGTAACAACGTTTGTGGAATGGGAGATATTATAGTGAACATATTTGAAAATATAACCTACCATATTGGAATTCAGTTCAATAAATTGTTGCTGATGTATTGTGGAGGAAAATTTTGCCCTTTAAAAGTGAAAAAAAAAGGAAGAGCTAGTAATGTTTTAACAGCCATAGCATCATAGAGAATATTGCATGCTCTTTAGGTAGGATTATAATTCCCACCTTCTCTAGCCCCTAGCTGGAGGCTGCTGAAAATTTTGAGCATCTCCTTGGGTTTGTGAGGCATGAACTCTTCAAAAGCTCTCACTGAGCAACAATATATCTCTTGGTAATCGCCGTTCCTAGGAAATTTGCACCCTGGATTTACCACTTCTTAGCTGCATGACTTTAAACAAATTGCTTAATCTCTCTTTGCCTTAGTTTCTCTGTAAAATAGAGGATAATAGTAGTAACTACCTAGTTGAGTTGTGGTGAGAATAAAAAAGTGTAATGCATATAAATAAATTAGTACAGAGTCTGGAATATACTAAGCAATCAATAAATGTTAGCTATTATTATTTAGGAGTGTCACTTAAACTAAATGAACATACTTATTTCACTGAGTGTTACAGTAGAACAGTACAACAAATTTTGAGAGGCAGTATATTGGGATTGTTGAATGAGATGGGTAGCATGAGAAAGAAATTGTGGAGGGAAAATATTAGAGTATATAATGCAGTTATGTCCAATACTGTGCAGGGATAACTTTGTTTCTTGCCTCCACTAAGAATTTTCAATGAAGCATCTACTTCACATTTATGTGGTGTTGCAAAAAGGGCAAGGAGGCCACATGTTCTGACCTCCTCTAATCCCAGAAGAGGAAGACAGAATCACCATCAATAGCCCAAGGCCTATTCCTCCAAGGCCAGACGTGCTGCCTCCCTCCAGCCCTGTCTCCAACTGTTCCTCCCAAAGCACCCACCACCTCTCTCCTGGGTTCAATAGTTCGCTGCAGTGGCCACACAGAACTCACAAATTATGGAGTTTATTAGGGAAGCACCAGGCTACAATTCAAGTTCAGGAAAAATGCTGTCTCTCTCCCAGCCCACCGTCTCTCAGCCAAGTCTCTCACAGTCTCTCCCCCAGCAGTGCATGTCCCTCGGTGTCTTACTCAGCAATGCATGTCTCTTGCGTCTCTTTGCCAGCAGCACATGTCTCTTTCAGGAGCACGTGTCTTTTTCAGAAGCGTGTGTCTCTTTCAGCAGCAAGTCTTCCTCAACCGGCAGTCAGAGAGAGTTCTGCCTCTAGGAGGCCTCCTTTTGAGCCTGGCAGAGAGGTCAAACTAGCCAATCATAGCATCAGAACTCTAAGCACCTGAGAGAGAGTGGGAACCTCCCAGAACATTGTTTTGTGCCACTTCCAACAGAAATGCTCCAGATGGACAACTTTAGGAATCAGGAGCTCCTCAGTTGCTCAAAACAAATCCCACCTTGGAGTTTACAAAGATTTATGGGTAGAAAATCCACACTAAGTAATTTACTACACCACAGCTGTGTAGTTCCATGTGTCTTGGGGCTACAATCGAGGTGCTGAGTCTTGCGTCAAAGGGAGAGAGAATGAGACAAAGGCAGCTTCCAGAGAGCTCTTGCCTTTGGGTTATGTTTTATTCCCCAAATCCCTTTCAGGGGCCACAGAGGGGAAAGGACAGATGCCACCCAATCTCCTACCCATACCTCCACCAAAGCTATTATTGTGCTTTTATCTCTCCCTGTTTCTATGCTTCTGCATATAGGAGTCTTTTGATCTCTGACTAAAAACATTATTTCAAAACCTTGGGGTTAGATTGATATCTGTAGATGCCTCCATCATTGAGAGTCTTAGAGAATCTATTTCTACATGTTCCTGAATATCGTGCAAGTATGACCATACACTTAATCTTCTACAATTTACATTTTTAATTTTAGCCTCTATTTATTAGATCAGGAGCTCTGGTAGCATAGTGCCTAAAGTACCTGACTGCTAACCAGAAGGCTGGAGGTTCAAACCCCCCAGCCACTCCTCGGAAGGAAGATGGGCAATCTACTTCCATAGTGATACTGCCTCGGAAACCCAATGAGGGGTCGCTATGAGTCAGGTCTGATTCGATGACACATAACAACAACAACAACATTTCTTAGATCTGTATGTAGCTTACAGTGATGTTAGAAAAAATAAAATTGTAGATTAATAGCACCACAGATTATAAAAAACAAAATTTTTTATGTATATGAGTTGTCTTCCAATAAAGTATGAGGAGAGAAGAGAGAATGTGAGAATCAGATCTCTTGCTTGTTTTGATAAAAAAAAACTCCCTTAAACACACACACACACACATACACACACCCCTCCTCAAACACTAGCAACAATAACAGCCACCAAAAGATTTAGCCATACCAACATAATACATTTTCCATCACAGTTCAGTGGTCTTTTATGTAATGACTTTGTTCTGTATGGATTTAGCAAATCTAGAGCTACATTTCCTAGAATCCCCTTACCTGTATGTTTCTGTGGTTTTTTTTTTTTAATTCTCAATTGTGTTCTCATTTCTTAGCACAGTGCATAGAAAACAGAAAACTTCAACAGGTGAGTAAATAAATTTACTAGCTAAACTTACGCGTTGACCTAACAGGCAGGAGACTTAGAATGTGGAAGTTAAGCCGTGGCCATTTACATGCTGAGGGTCACAATAGAGTCCTAAGCACTGGAGAAGTTCTTGACTTTGCTGATGACTTCTTTGTTCACATTGTTGGTGCAGCTCCCAGATCTACAGCAACTCTAGATCCTGCCAGCTCTTCTCCTTTTGCTTCCCTGAGTGCTGGGCCACATATATGTGAAGCTCTGGGGCAATGATAACCCACCTAACATATTGCTTACATCCATCAAAGATGGGGGCAGTGAGAGACTTACAGGTACCAGTTTGTCCTTGCTCTTTCTCACTTCAAGGTCAACACCAGGCACAATGGCAACAACCTTGCATAGTTTCTTAACCAGTTCCCATAATTGTGTAAGATCTAATTCATATAGAAACTCATTTATTCCATATCATTATAGTGGTTCTACTTCTTTGAGAGAGACCTCACTGATACACATGTTGTTATGTGCGGTCAGGTCAGATTCAATTCATAGCGATCCCTCCTTGGGTTTCCTAGTCAGTATCACTACGGAAATAGATTGCCCAACCTTCCTTCTGAGGAGTGGCTGGTGGTTTTGAACCACCAACCTTCTGGTTAGCAGTCAAATGTCTTAGGCACTATGCCACCAGAACTACAGATGTGTGAAAAAGATGAGGAGGACCCAAATTTAAGTATTGGCATGAATTGTTCACCAAGATACATTAAGTCATAAACTAAATTATACTCAGCCAATGAATATTTAAGGAGTGTTTTCTATGTACCAAATTGTTGTTGTTGTTATTATGTGCCTTCGAGCTGGACCCAACTCCTAGCGACCCCTCCTTGGGTTTCCAAGGCAGTATCACTACAGAAGTAGATTGCCCAATCTTCCTTCCAAGGAGTGGCTGGTGGGTTTGAACTGCCAGCCTTCTGGTTAGCAGTGAAGTACCTTAGGCACTACGCTACCAGCGCTCTTAGTGATACACATAGTATTATGTTTTTTCTTAACTTTTTTTTTAAGCTCACGCCTCTGTAATCTTTTCTTACTTTATCTTCTAAATATCACCAACAGCTGAAGGATTGTATTCAACTTAATTTCAGTATATTATACAAAATGAAGCAATGGTGAATGTGCTGATTTTTGGACTTCCCCCACTAGATCTTCCACTCCAGACATACAGTCCAAACACTCATAGCCTCCATGAGCCTCAAATCTATAAAATTCCTTCCTCTCTCATGGTCTTGGCAAATGAGTGTGACACTTTCCCATTGCCATTTGTATGTCTCGCTTCTCTTCTCATTTTTCAACTCTTGATTTATATATAATCTTTTATGAGAGAATTTACCTTACTACCTTAACTATGTGATCCCTCTAACCTGGCCCAATGGATTCTGTCACTGAATTGCCTTTGTTTCCTCTATACCATATACCCAAATTCTTATACATATTTGTTTATTGTAGTATTATCTGTCTCACTGAACAGAATCTAAGTTCCTTCATTGCAGAAACTTGAGTTTGTTTTATATTCAGTTGTGTTCACATCTCCTAGTGCACTGCCTAGAAGATAGAAGCCAAGACTTGGTCAATAAAAAAATTTACTAGCTAAACAAATTCATTAACAAAACAGCTGGGGTATATTGGCATTTATTAAATAAGATTACACTATCTTCCTTTTGAGGAGTGGCTGGTGGGTTTGAACAACCAGATTTCTGGTTAGCAGTCAAACGCCTTAGGCACTACACCATCAGAGCTCCTATATAGGCATTTGGAATCACCATTTCCCCTTATAGGACAGGAGATGAATCTTCAGGTCACCTTATTTTGACTTGGCTAGGTAGTAGCTGGGTAAGTTTGAACTTGACCTTGTCAGGAAAGCTATCACAAACTTTCAGGCCCACACTCATATTCTAAATCCTTTTAGAGTTTTGCCTTTGGAAATTAAATTCACTAAAAGGGTATACATTTATCCTTCCTCAAAGAGAATTGTGTTTAGATATATGTTGAATTTTTTCCCCCCATGTGAGTAGTTTAAAAACAGAAAATTGTGACCAAAATTAATAATTATTAAAAGCATGCACAGTTCTTAGAAATGATGTATAGCATAGTGTAACACAGTTGGTAAAATGTAATCATTGACCATTGTACATGAGAAAGTACTAATAAGTCTTTATTTTCCTGAATATTATTTATGTTGTTGTTATGTTGTTGTTGTTATGTGCCGTCGAGTCGGCCCAGACTCATAGCGACCCCTCCTTGGGTTTCCGAGGCAGTATCACTACGGAAGTAGGATTGCCCAACCTTCCTTCCGAGGAGTGGCTGGAATATTATTTATAGACATGCTTTTATACAGGCACTGTGTCAAGTTGGAAATGTAAAAGGTATAACTTATCTCCCATGGTTCATGTAGAAACAGAAATGGTACTGTTTGCTCAACTATGCTATTTCTGATGTTCTCTAGAGTCACGTATCCAGAACAGAGCCAATAAAAAATCACACATACGCCTACCCACATCAACTCATTCTCTTTTTTTAAAGTTTTTATAGCTATTTCTATTGTCTATAGGCAAAGAATCTAACTGCAGATGGGTGCTTGTTACAAAACAGAAAGAA
Organism: Orycteropus afer afer; assembly: GCF_000298275.1. Classification (NCBI taxonomy): domain Eukaryota; kingdom Metazoa; phylum Chordata; class Mammalia; order Tubulidentata; family Orycteropodidae; genus Orycteropus; species Orycteropus afer. The sequence continues at coordinate 1,258,840 of NW_006921828.1, read as the reverse complement.
GAGCTGATTTTGTTACAATTTGTTGTACCAGAATTACAGTGACACTCAAAGTATTTCAGCTTCAGAATAAGTTGTCCTTGGGCCTTGACTGACATGTCCCTGAGAAAATCAAATCACAACATGTCACTGCAAAGCTCTTCTTTTTTAGGGGGTAGTGGGGCAGGGAGAGGAAACATTTCCTTTTGTGACAATTTGAATTTACTCATTTATTTGGAAAAAAAAAGAATTATAAAGAGTGAAAACTAGAGGTAAAATAATATGGGCAAACTCATTCCCTTGAGGAACCTTATTTGTTTCCTAAACTAGCTCACTTTCTTACCTTTAGCATCTCATTATTGTGTTCTCAACTTCTCCTTAATCTACCAATAGTATGTTATAAAATTTATATAAAATAGGTTGTAGTTTCTAGAGATTCTAGTAGGGAATGAATTCTGTTTTTCTTATTTACTGCTATGAAACCATTGCCTAGAAGATGCCTTGGTACATAACATACATTTAATAATGCATGTTCTTAGCAAAGTAACAACTATATGGTTCATTTCTACCTACATTTTTATTGCTTCCATCTTTATTTCTGCAAGTGAAATGGAGATATTAAATATCAGACATTTGCAAAACTGTTGATAATTGTGTTATGCATGTTGCCAGCCCCTACACTAACACATAAAACCACTTCATAGATTTATGTATAATGATAACTGCATGCTCTCCAAACTTGAGAATATTATGCACATTAAATGTTGATAATATGCTAAGCCAACATGATCATTATAGAATTCCTCTTCATATCATGGTTCTTACTCCATGGAAGGTGGAAACATACACACTTGCTTAATAACACTATTTTCCTTAATTTTTAATTTCATTGAAATTATCTTGAGTGTTTTTCTCTGACCTCTTTTTCAAAGTTTCAGTCTTGAAATTAAATAGGAAGCCTGGTAAACCTAGTCAGAAAGGGAGGTGAAGAAGTGGGACAAGGCAGGATATGGTAATTAATCATGCCAGTAATTAATCATACTACCTAAGGCACTGCTTCCAAATTTGGCTGAAGATAAAAATCACCTGGAGCATTGATTAAAAAAAAGAAAGAAAAAAAAAAATTACTGTCTCCACTTGAAACCTACTGAATATGAGTTGCCTAGGGTGATCTGTATATTTAATACTCACACATTAATGATTCGTATCACCAACCAAGATAGAAAGGACTGCTCAAGGTAGTACATGCTTGGATATAGTCCCGGGTACAAATTATAGGGGATTGTTCAATAAATCATGAAAGGCACAGCATACAGAGTATAATAATCAGGCACATAGGTCTGTAATTTAAGGAAGCCAATGAAGGACTAAACAGGTTTCATAATAGGTTACCATGACATAGCTGCAGCATTTGTGGTTTAAGATTTCTAGTCATATAACTAGATGTACTTCCCCACCAATATTCCTCAACCAGAAGGGAGGTTACTTCTACCTGAATTCTGACTTCTGTCACTATGCATTTATTTTGCCCATTTTTAAGTTTCATATAAAGGTCTCAATTCCTTAATTCAATATAATGTATGTGAAATTCATTCATACTTTTGCATGTATCAGTAATTTTTTCTTTTTGCTATTCTTTAGTATCCCAGTATGGAGTCTCTGAGTGGTACAAATGGTTGGTATGCTCAGTTGCTAACCAAAATTTTGGAAGGTTGAGTCCACCTGGAGGATCTTTGGGGAAAAAAGCCTGGTGATCTACTTCCAAAAACCAACCACCGAAACAATATGGAGCACAGTTCTACTCTGGTCCTCATGGGGTTGCTATGAGTTGAAACTGAGTCAACTGCTGAAACTGGAATTCCATTATATGAAAGCATTATAAATTACTTTTTCAGCTGTTGATGGACATTTGAGTTGTTTCCAGTTTGGGGCTATGATGAATAAAGTTCCAAGAATGCACATGTACATGTTTTTCTTGGTCATAACTACTCATTTTTCTTTGGTATATGCTTAAGAGTGGATTGCTTATTTAATAGGGAGACACATATTTAGCTTTAGTAGATACTAACAGAGAGTTTTGTAAACTGTTTCAAATAATTTACACTCTTACCAGCAATGTATGAAAGTTGTAGTTGTTCTGCATTCTCACCAACATTTGGTATGGTCAGTCTTTATAATTTTAGCCACTCTGGTGATTATGCAAGAGTATCTCATTATGGTTATAATTTGCATTTTCTTAATGAATACTGCTTAATGATGAGCACCTCATCATAGCCTTTTAAAAATTATTGAATGTACACTTTGTGGCATGTCCATTAAATCATTTTCTCATTTGTTAATGGGATTCTTTTTCTTTTCTTGTTGATGTGTACAAATTGTTTATATATCCTGGATAAAATTACTTAAATATATGTATTGCAAACATCTCCCAGGCTATGGTGTACCTCCTAACCTTTAAATGATGTATATTGATGAACCAAAATCTAGTGAAGTCAAGTTATCATATTTTTCCTCTTACAGTTGATGCTTTTTAATATTCTATTTAAGAAATGTTTTCCCTACCTGAAAGTCATGAAGTTATTCTCTTCTGTTTCTTTACAGGTGTGCTTATTTTATGTTTCATATTTAGGTCTATGATGTATCTTGAATTAATTTTTGTGTATGTTGTGATATAACAGTTAAGTTTGTTTTCCTCTTCTGGTTTTCCAAGACTGCTTCTGTAGAATTGCAGGGTCACTTTGTAATAAAGCTACAGAAAACCTGGCTTATTTCTCTATTCTACATTGTTGCTTTATGTGTATATTCTTGTGCCAAAACCACAATGACATAAGTACCATAGCATTATATTAAATCTTGAAATATGGTACTATAGGTTCTTCACCATTGTTTCTTCTTGGCTTTGTTATTCTAAGTCCTTTGATTTTTCATATTAATTATAAAAGTAACTTTTCAATTTCCAGAGAAAAGAAAACTGTGTGAAATTTGATTGCATTGAATTAGGATTGCATTGAATATGTAGAACAATTTTGGGCAGATTTCTGAACTATCAACGTGTTACATATCTCCAATTATTTACATCTCCTTTTAATTCTCTTGGGAACTCTGGTGGCATAGTACCTAAGGCATTTGATTGCTAACCAGAAGACTGGAAGTTCAAACCCACCAGCCACTCCTCAGAAGGAAGATTGGGCAATCTACTTCCATAGAGATACTGCCTTGGAAACCCAAAGAGGGGTCGCTATGAGTAAAATTGACAGAATGGTAGTGATTTTTTGTTTTTGGTTTAGTTCTCTTAAAGAGTTCTGGTGGTGTAGTGGTTAAGGCTCCATGGAAGAAAGATTAGATAGTCTGTTTCCATAAAGATTTTACAGCCTTGGAAACTGTATGGGCATCACTATGAGTCAGAATAGAATAAATGGCAATGAGTTTGGTTTATTTTTTAAATTAGCAACGTTTTGTAGTTTCCTGTGTAAAATATTTTTTTCAAAAAATATTTTATTGTATCATAGGTGGAAGTCTACATAGCTAATTAGGGTCCCCTTCAAAACTTTCTGGACAGATTGTTCCTTAATATTCATTACAATTTTCATAGTATGTCAACATTCTCAACATTTCCATTCTATTTGTTTTGTTTCCATTTATCTAGCTTCCTTGCCCCTCCTTGCTTTCTCATCTTTCCTATAGGGTAACATTGACTGTTCCATCTTGAATAGTTGATTATTTAAGGGAGTACTTTCCTCATGGGTGAGACTGTTTATTTTATAAGCCAATCTATTATTTGGCTGAAAGGAGATGTCCCGGAATGAAGAATATCTTAGGGCAATAATCTCAGAGGCTCTTCTAGTCTCTAGCAGTCCAATAAGTCTAGTCATTTTTAAGAATTTGAGTTTTGTCTGCATTTTTTCTCCCTTTCTATCTGGGACCTTCTGCTATGCCCCTGGTCAAAATGGTATATAGTGGTAGAGAGTCACCCTCTAGTTCTTCTGGTCTTAGGGTCAAAGAAGCTATGGTTTGTGTGGGTATTAGTTCTGTGAACTAATGTTTTCTTTGAGCCTTTGGTTTCCTTCATTATCTTTTTTTCCAGATAGGAGGAGACCAATAGTTCTATCTTAGATGGCCATGTTCAAGCTTTTAATTCACCAATAGGATGTAGAAGATTATCTTTACGAACTATGTTATGCCAGTTGACTGAGTTGAGGCTATGGTCCCAAGCCCTTTAACCTAGTAAATCTATCTTGTGAGGTCTCCAACTGTGCCCCTATGTGCTTTATTATATATGTGGATATATATGTAACATACCCAAACTTATGCCTACAAATATACCCATATATGCATGTGCAAATACTCACATATACCTTCCTATAAACACATAGCAAACATTTACCTCTGTAGCCACACATGCATTTATTATTATTGTTGTTGTTGTAAAATTGTATATGTCACAATTTTTTTTGCATATCTCTCAGCATCTACCTTTACCTTGATCAAGTTGTGCTGAGTTCCCTCAATTTTCCATCACAAGAAATAAGAGGTGCCTACTACCTAGCAAGTGATTTCCCCCCCTTCCCCCTCCCATCCCTGGTAATCATAAATAATGTTAGTTTCTGTGTCTTAAATTTTTATAAAAGTGATACCATACAATATTTATGATTGACTTGTTTCATTCAACATAATGTCCTCCAGATTCATCCGTATTATAAGATGTTTCACAGATTTATTGTTATTCTTTATAGTTACATAGTGTTCTGTTGTATAAATGTCCCAAAATTTGTTTATCTATTTATGTGTTGAAGGGCATTTATGTTGTTTCCATCTTTTTTGCTATTGTGAATAATACTGCAATGGAAAACTTATAAAGCATTTGTACATTATTCTTTAGTTACATTCCTAGATATTTTTCAGTTACTTGTTGATTTTTTAATATAAACACAATTGACTTTAAGTTATGTTCAACCACCTTGCAAGATTCATTTATTCATTCCACTGTTTATAGATTATTCTGTTTTCTACATAAATATCTCCATAAAGAAATATATTTAAAGCTTATTTCTAATCTTTTTATATATTTTTCTCTATCTTGACTTATTATATTACCCAAAACCTCAAGTACAAAATTGAAATACATGTAGTGGAAGTGGATATCCTAGTATGTGTGTTAACTCATAAGAAAAGCTTTGGAAATGTTGAAAATTATGCATAATTTTTAAAAATTATGCTGGCTTTTTTTTTGTTTTGGAATTATTACTGGATACTCTTATTAGATGCATGATGTTCCCTTCCGATCCTAGTTTGTAATTATAGTGAGAAATTATCATGATCAAGTGTAAAATGTTATCATATTTATTTTTTTCTTACATTTATTAACATAACCATTTGATATTTTTGCTTTAGTCTGTTACTATGGTGACATAAATTTATTGTTTCTGAATGTTAAGCTGAAGTTACACTGCTGGTAAAAAAACCCTAACTGGTCACGATGCATTATCATTTATATATATATCTCTGGATTCTACTGGCCAATATTTTGTTTAGGATTTTTACATTTATATTCACCAGAGATATTGGCCTGTATTTTTCTTTGCCTGGATTTGGTATCATAATGATGCTGGCCTGGTACAATGAGATGAAAAGTATTCTCTCTGTTTTGCTATTCCATAGAAAAGTTTATTTATAACTTGTGTTGATTCTTGTTGAAATTTTTAGAATAAGTTTTCTCTGAGATCTCTGGAAGTAAATATTTCTTTATGGAGAGATGCCGAATTACGACTTATATATATTTTTTATTATTAAATGTAATATTGTTAAAATTTTTCTATTTTTCTTGTGTCACACTTTAAAAGTTGAATTCCTCAAGGGATTTGTAAATTTCACAACTTTTTCAAATTTATTGAAGTAAGTTTGTCTACAACATTCCCTTATTTTTAAAATTGATAAGCTCTGTGAAAATATTTCTTTTTCATTTATGTTATATGTAATTGATAGTTCTCTTATCATTCTTGCTTGGAGAATAGCAATTTTCAATCTTTTTAAGAACATTTTTAATTTTATTAATTTTATCCATTATACCAAACTAAACCAAACCTACTGTCATTGAGTTGATTCCAACTCATAGTGACCCACATTATGTTTCCAAGGTAGTAAATCTTTAGGGATATAAATTATTCAATCTTCCTTCTGTGGAGTGGCTGGTGGGTTGAACCACCAGCCTTCTGGTTAGCAGTCATATTGTCTTAAGAAGGCACTGAGCCACCAGAGCTCCTTATGCATTATATGTGTTTGTTTTCCATTTCATGGGTTTATGTTCTCAAATGTCTACTTTATTCCTCTTACATGTTTTGGGTTGAATTTGCTGTTCTTTTCTAGCTTTGTGACTTGGAAGCTCACATCTTCAAATTTCAACTTTTCTTCATTTGCATATATGTTTTTAAAGCTATGAATTTCCCTTTGTGCACTGCTTTAGATGAAATATTTTGGTAAATCATATTTTCATGAGCTTTCTGCTCCAAATATTTTAAGATTTCCATTTTGAACTTTTTCATGAATAATGAATTATTTAGAAGTCTGCCACTTAATTTTAAATCAGTAATAAACAATTGAGGGTTTTCAGATATCTTTCTGCTACTGCATTCAAATTCATGCTACTTTTTTCAGAGATATATATTATGATTTTAATTTTTTGAAAATTATTGAGGATTGCCTTATTTTTAAGGAAACAGTCTATTTTGTTAAATTAATTAACAAACTGACCAAACTGCCTTGCTAGGAACACTATAAGGCAATTAGGTCAGTTTATTAATTATATTGTTCAAGTTGTATATATCTTTTGTGACTTTTTTTTGTTTGTTTACTTATTTTACCAGTTATTGAGAGAGGAGAGTTAAAGCTTCCAATATGATTGTGAATTTCTCTCTGTACTTTCAGTTCTGACAATTTGCTAAATATACTTTAATTTGCACATATCTATTTTCAAATGTTTCAAAAGTACAAATGCTTCAAATTAATTGAGTGTATACAACTTTAGGGTTGTTTTATCATATGTTAAAATGGCTGTTTTATCATCTTAAAATATTCTTCTTCATCTCTCAAAATAATTATTCTCTTAAATGTTATTATAGCATTTGCAAGTAGAGATTGATTGATCTTCTATTTCTCTTTCTCTCTCTCTCCCTCCCTTTCTCTCTCTCTCTCTTTTTATAAATATATATGTAACAAATCTTATTCTTTTTTTTGTCATTCTTGAATCTAATTACATATATATGACACCTTTTCACTGTGTACCACATATCTTTTACTGTTGTCTCCATTTTTCCTTCTCACTGGGCTTCTGTTTGGATATTTCTATCAATATTTCTTTGTGTTCACTAACCAATCATCTCTTCTGCTATGTTCAGTTTGAAACCTACCCAATAACTCATGCTTCATTGCAACTGCATTTATTGTATTTTGAATCTTTGAATGCTGTGTTTTGATAATCTGTTTAGGTTAGACTTCTGCAGTTGACCAACACAAGGTAAATCTTACTCAGATTTTTATTACTCTTTGTAGCTTTCTTCTCTCTAGTCCTATGCCCTCCCACAAATATGAATTTCTTTGGCGGTCTTAATTCTAGTCTCTGTTTCCTCCATGTAGCAAGGCAGCTTCTCTTTGAGATCTGTTCTCTTGCACTATGTGTTTGAAAATGCCTTTAGAGAGAGTTATAATCCTCTTCTCTCAAGGATTAAAATCTTTTCCTGTACACAGTCATGTTATAAATGTTTCCAGTTTTTAACTTTGTTTACAATGGGATGATCATGGAAATCAGGTCATCTATAATAATCAAACTGAAAAATCTACAAATTATTTCTTAGCTTGCAATGTGTTTAGCAGCAAGTAACAGGGCTGGAGTTGAATGGAAGGATTCTATCCCTATGGCTAAACTGGTGAACAGTTTACCTGGACTGAACAGAGTAAGACAGAAAAATAAACAAGCAGGCAAACAAACCTATCTCCAAATGAGTTACCAAGACTGTGATCCTTTAATGGGAAAAAACAGCAAAAATAACCCGTTTTTAGAATTTTGTTATAGGGCAGGACTTTAGGCTAAAGGATAAAACAAAATCTCAGTTATGTTGGCTTTCGGTATCATAACTCTGATAGCCACATGCTTTACTTCATTATGGGCCATTCATATATTTACCTATAGTTTCCTAAATTCCCGATAAGCACAAAGCTGCTTCTGGAATTTGTTATAGTATTGTTACCACAAGAGGGAATCAAGTGCTTTCAGTTTTAAGAGAAAATGGAGGTACAACCATAGAAATTATAGGAGATTTGTTTTTCAGTTGATGACATGACGCAGTGTGATTTTATTACAAGAGAGAGACTTGAGTAAATAGGCTGATAGTGTAGTGACAGAGAATTGTTTAGCTCAATTGAAATTTACAATGAAAAATAGTCAAGGAGAATTCCCTGATCCTTCAGATCAAAGATTCACTCAAGTAAAGGGGGGAAACCTCTGAGACTGAAATGCCCTAATTAACATAGTGCTTATTAATTATAGACTTCAAAAAACTTTTATTTTCAAAGTGCATAAGCACAGCTGATGACCTTAATATGTCTTATTATGCACATCTTTACCTCACCTTGCCACTGGGGAAGAACATATTTTAATTCTAATCTGCTAGCTAAAAGTATTAAATAAGCTAGCATTTTAAACTGGTCCTTCCCAGGTCATTTTTTTTTTTTTTTCCTTTGAGGGAGTAAGAGGAACAAAAATATAACAGGCATTTAAAAAACTCCCGTGCCCTTCCTATGAAAGGAGAACTTGTAGGACTATCTGTGCCATTTCCCTGTCTGATTCTGGGAATATTGTTTACTCTGGTATGAAGGGTGAAAAGGGCAAACCAGGGATCTGCATTTGGAGAGGTAGTAGATTATGTATGGTAGAGAATTTAAGAATTACAGAGGGTAAGAGAAAATGTGAAGGAAGAGGAGGACATTATTAATTATAAAAACTTCTGACAATTACTGGGCACTTAGCATTTGCCAGCCACTCTTGTAAGTAGTAACTGCTAACCAGAAGGCTGGTAGTTCAAACCCACCAGCCACTCCTTGGAAAAAAGGTCGGCCAATCTATTTCCGTAGTGATACTGTCTTGGAAACCCAAGGAGGGGTAGGTATGAGTCAGATCTGACTCCATGGCAGTGGTTGCATTTTTATTGCACAATTAATAGACTATAATATGGTGTAAGGGAGCTCTGGTAGCATAGTGCATAAGGCATTTGACTGCTAACTAGAAGGCTGGCGGTTCAAACCCAACAGCCACTCCTCGGAAGGAAGGTTGGGCAATCTACTTCCATAGTGATACTGCCTTGGAAACCCAAGGAGGGGTCGCTATGAGTTGGATCCGACTTGATGGCACATAACAACAACCACAACAACAGTATGGTCTAAATGTACCTTTTATATGTACTCAGAAACCAAAAATTTTTGGGACTCACTTTATTGTGATATTCATTTTATTGTGGTGATCTAGAACCAAACTCACAATATCTTCAAGCTATGCCTATAATGAACTTGGAAATATCTTTGTTTTCATTTTTTTTCCTCACCCCAGAAAACACAAGATGTATATGACCATAATATCATTTTTAAAGATGTAGAGTACCTGTAGTGGGATCTAAGATTAACTTTAAAAACTTTAAATGATACTGGCAATGTTTACTGAATGCCTGTATGTGCAAAGTCTTGTGGACAATAGCTTCCCTTAAGAAGCTTAGAACCATCTAAGAGATCTGTTGTTGCTAGCTGTCAAATTGGTTCTGACATAGGATGACCCTATGCGTGCAGAATAGGACTGTGCTCCATAGGATTTTTAAGATTGTGATCTTTCAGAAGCAGATTGCCAGTCTTGTATTCCAAAATGTGTCTGCGTAGGTTCAAATCTCTGCAATTTCAGCTAGTACTTAAACACTTAACTATTTGTGCCAGCTAGTGACTCTGAAGTAAGAGATAGTATATGTTATAATTATATGATACGCTTTATTAGGAGCTCTGGTGGCGTAGTGCTTAAGGATTTGACTGCTAACCAGAAGGCTGGCAGTTCAAACCCAGCAGCCACTTCTTAAAACGAAGATTGGGCAATCTACTTCTGTAGTGATACCACCTCAGAAACCCAAGGAGGTGTCACTGCGAGTCAGATCTGACTCGATGGCAATGAATTTTTTTAGTGAGATGCTTTATTACTATATAACAGATTTTATTAAACTTTAATATTTGAAAGATTTTATTAAAAGTCATAATAAAGAGAGAGTTAATGTGATATCAACAGGAATAATCTAAAAAAAGCATAAGAAATAATTTTAGAAAATTATGTTGCATTTGATGAGATATGCAAAGATAATTAAACTTGACCTAGAAGTTTCATTTTGGGCAAATACAGGAGATCTGGTTGCTTGGACTGGCTGATCCTGGATGCATTTGCTATTGTTGTATTTGTTCTTGTTTTTGTGAATTATGGAGACCCCATGTGTTAGAGAATAGAACTGTTCTGTAGGGTTTTGTTGGTTTTCTGTAACCTTCATGGAAGGCAGATGTTAGGCTTCTTTCTTCTGCAGTGCTGTTGGATGGGTTCAAACTGAACACTTTTTGGTTACCAGCCAAGTGAAAACCATGTGCATCACCCAAGGACCATGATATTGGGTATATTTGGTCTAGGATGAGAGGTCCCCATGAATACAGAAATAACAGTGTGCTTTTAAAAGGCAATGAGTAGATGCAAATTCACTGTGGTGCCAGATATGAAGGAGGACCATAGATTCACTGACTTGACAGTTCAAGTCTAGGGAATAAGGAAAGAACCCAAGATGCAGAGAAAATATGGGATCTTTGGTATTCCCTACATATAAAGGGATAGAAGAAGGAAATAGATCTTTAAAAATTGAGGCAATAATTTCAATAATATTACTCCTTTCCTTCTCATATGACATGTCATTCATGATGAAGCAGATGACGTATCACTATTTTTGTTAAGATTCTGTTAAAAAAGCATCATGAATAATCAGTATGATTCTTTTCTCATGGACTTTTGAGATTATTTTGTCATATAGGTGTACTACTTTTAAATTAGTTTTCAGGGTATCTCATTTGAAAGTGACCCAATTTTCCAGTGAAAATTGTGATCTGATTTTCCAGGGGACATTGGCTAAAAACAAGGAAATAGTTCCACAATAAAAAGAAGATGTATTTGCAATAAACCTTATATTCGGGGGGGGGGCAGAAACTCCATTTCTTCTACTCGTCAGTCTGTTTCATGATGGGAATATTAATGAGAGGAAGCAGGTGTTTTGTCCTAACACACCTAACAGTCTGTCAAGGTCACTGTTACTGAAAGCAGAAAACTATACCAAAGAGCTTTGCTCTATTCCCATTTTCCTCTTCCACTCTCCAATTCTGCTCCTTGCTTAAAAATAATTCTTAGAGATTGTTTCAGTAACTAAAGCCAGCTCTTCCTTTTCTATAACAGGTACAAAGAATTTCTCCTGGCCTGGCTTTGAATACTTAATTTCTGGACACATCTGTTTCTCTTTAGGAGTTAACTTTTAAAAGTAACCTTTCAAAAGATGAAAGGGAGACATGAAACATTTTCATTTTCTTGAAGAATTTTCCCTCCCTTCTCTCCAGAGACAATTGTACCTGGGAGTCCTCTGGCTCACTTTAAACGAGAGCTACTTGTTTCATTTAAAATATCAGAAGGAGTGAAAACAAGGTTGTTTGTATGCACACACACCACTCAAGCAGGTTTTCTTTTAATTTGTGCCAATTAGCAGACCAGGAGAGTCTAAGGTCCCTGTT
>NW_006921828.1:1234780-1246932 GCF_000298275.1 Orycteropus afer afer | reverse complement strand
TATATCTCCTACTCCCCAAACACTATAATTTCCAAACACACATTATAAGCCTAACTTTTATGTTTACCACTTTACTCTCCAACACTTGTACTTTCTCTTTTAAAATTAAAGAGCAAGAGGATTAATTGCAAACATAATAATGTAATGAAGGGGTGCTTTATGTACTATGTAGTTAATTGCACTTGCCTAATTATGCCTCTACAAAGGCAACCCCTTGTACTCACTTCCCACTGTCCTTTAAAAAAAATGTTGCTGGAAACTGTTGGAACAAATTGATTTTTACACAATTAGTAGATTCAAATCAGATGATTTATTAGATCATAATTAATTTGGTTTATGGTTACCCCTCTCTCCATTTTTTGTCGTTTTAGGCTTTTTGGTGGCCCTGGGGAGTAAAGATATGTTTTGTTTCACATATATAAACCTCTTTACAGGGCCCAGGAAGTGCTGAAGTGATTGTTGACTACTAAGCCACTCCTCAGAAGGAAGATGGGGCAATCTACTTCCATAGATACTGTCTAGGAAACCCAAGGAGGGGTCACTATGTGTTGGGTTCGGTTCCAAGGCACATAACAACAGCAACAACAATCCTTTCCTGGGAAATGACTGTGGGGCTCCTGTTAGTAGTCAAAACATTTTGCCTAATTTTTTTATTTGTCTGCATAACTAGAAATACTAATATTCTTAAAACAATACTATTATTTCCTTCCTCTCCTGCTTCTTGGAAGGTAGCCAGGTTTGTGCCCATAGGCAAGGGTATTAGAGTGGGGCAGCGGCCACCTGGTGTTAAAGCCCACGTGAAAATAGCATTCCAGCTGGGTGGCAGTCCAATGGGGTTTGGTGATTAACTGCATTCAAGAGCTTGAGCAAATAAATATGTGTATTTAAGATAGTGGGGGTCTGGCATTCTCACTGTTGGTGAGTGGAGATAAGGGATATAGAAATGAAAAAAGTTAGAATGAAACCTCATGGGTTGAATTTGAATTAAAAGTATTGGTAAGCATTATTTTTTTCAATATATATCAAGAGACGTAAGAACACATATGGATACAATTGTGTGTGTGGACTGGAAGAGCCTGGCAACAGTAACACCCCAGTGCCAATGACCCTACCTAGTGCCCATATTTTGGTTTCTTAATACCATAATCCACTAAAAGAAAGTGGGGATCTTTGGAGCTATGGTGATTCCTAGACTACAGAAGGGAAAGAACCAAATGACTAGCAACAGAGAAGAAAGGAGGAATATGGGAACTCTGTACTTTTTGCACATTTTTTTCCCCTCCAAACCTAAAACTTGTTGAATGAAGTTTACTAAAATAAATAAATGACCTGAAAGATTTTGTTGTGCCAGAAACTCATTCATGTCCAGAGAATGATCGGGAGGTGTCAAAAAGACACAAAAATCAGAATGAAAATGCTACACTAATTGTCGTATCTGGGACAATTTGAGCAATAACAACAACAACATCAAAACAGTGATAGAAATGTATATACATAAAAGGAGTAAAGAGAAAGTCCTCCCTTAAAGTAGAATGCCAATTGTTGTTGTTATGTGCCATCAAGTTAGACCTGACTCAGCTACGCCTTCTTGGGTTTCCCAGGCAGTATCACTAAGGAAGTAGATTGCCCCATCTTCCTTCCAAGGAGTGGCTGGTGGGTTTGAACCACCAGCCTTCTGGTTAGCAGTCAAATGCCTTAGGCACTATGCTACCAGAGCTCCCAAATGCCAATTAGTAAATGAAAAAGGAATGATAGAAAATCACCTTGTGACATCCATCATAATACAAATTAATTCAGGAAAGAAACATAAATTCTTACTAAAATTAGTAGGTGGAAGTGGGATTAGGAACAGGATTTTACATAACCTGAAAGTATCTACCCACAAAATAAATGTTTATGATTGAGGGTATAATTTTAATGTGGTGAAACCTGGCTGTCTCCATTTTAATCAAATTCTCAGTCACTAATACCACTAATGGGACAAATACCTATCTATGTGCTGCCCAATAAGAGTCAATGAGCAGGACTTTGCTTCCTTTTTATGATATTCTAGCCAATAATGTATAGCTTGGGTCTAACTAGGTGGAGTCATTAGATAAACCTAAGTTGAGTGGCATTCTCCAAAATGACTGTAATTTTCAAAAATGCCAAGACCAAGATAATCAAGTCAAGACCCCAGAATTGTTCCAGACTGAAGGAAGAAGCTATATGAGAAGCTCTGGTGGTTAAAGATTTTGGCTGCTATTCAAAATGTTGGCAGTTTGTACCCACTAGCTGAGTCGGGGCCGACTCAACGGCATACAACAACAACAACAACAACAGCTGCTCCGCAGGAGAAAGATAAGGCAGTCTTCTTTTGTAAAGCTTTACAGCCTTGGAAACCCTATGGGAGAGTTTACTCTGTCCTATTGTGACACAAAAGGAGCTCTGGTGGTGTGGTGCCTAAGGGATTTGACTACTAGCCAGAAGATTGGCAGTGCTAACCCACAAGCCACTCTGCAGAAGGAAGAGTGGGCAATCTACTTCCATAAAGATTTACTGTTTCAGAAATGCAATGAGGATTGCTATGAGTCAGGATCCACTCGATGGCAGTGATCTGAGTTTTGAACAGTGATATTGTGGTAGTTAAGTTGTGTGTAAACTTGGCTGGGCCTGGTTTTGAGTGGCTGGACAGCTGGATGTAGTTATTCCCCATGATGAGACTGGCAATTAATTCCATGGTGGAATCTGCAGTGAGTAGTTAAGTATCTGCCTTAGGGATGTGGTCTACCTCTAGTGTATAAGAAGAAGTATTGAGAAAATCTCTGAACTTTTGGCACATCTGGTTTCTGCATTTGGCCAAGTTTTCAACTCAATACCCTGCCATGTTGTCTCTCAATCTTTGGACTATTAATGGACTTGAATCAGTGCCCTGCTGTGTGGTTTGGTAATTTTGAGACTGTGTCATTGTACTTGTTGACCTTGTGTCAGTCAGACTCAAGAACCAGCAGGTGTCTGAGTTAAAAGAAGCCTCCATATTTAGCAGATTGGGAGCAAGAGGCAGAGCTGAAGCCCAAGGTTGTGACCCTAGAGCTGACACTTTGAACTTGGATGTCTAGCCTCCTTACCTGTAAGAGAATAAACCCCTGTTTGTTCAAGCCACCCATTTGTGGCATTACTTTTAGGGTGGCAGTAGAGGTAACCAAAACCACCATCATACTGTCTACCAGACTACAGATTCTGTAAAGAGAGAAACCTTGTGTATCTTGTATAATTCTGTTAGGGGTTCAGTAAATACTTGTTAATAATAAGTCCATAATGAAATGCTTAAAGTAAAATTCTTCACCTAGACTGTGTCATGGATTGTATTCTGACTCCCAAAAGATATGTTGAAATCCTAACCCCTAGTTTGGGAATGTTGTTGTTATGTGCCGTCGAGTCAAACCCGACTCATAGCGACCCCTCCTTGGGTTTCCAAGGCAGTATCACTACAGAAGTAGGATTGCCCAACCTTCCTTCCCAGGAGTGGCTGGTGGGTTTGAACCGCCAGCTGTCTGGTTAGCAGGCAAGTGTCTTAGCCATTATGCTACCAGAGTTTGGGAATAGGATCTTTAAAGATGCTTTCAGTTAAGTTAATATGAGGTCACACTATAGTAGAGTTAGTCTTAATCCAAGATGAGTGGTGTTCTTATAAGAAGAGGAGAAGAGTTAAAGAGATGCAGAGGGAAGAGGGCCATATGAAGACTTAGGCAGAGATTGGAGGGATCTGTAAGGGAGTGAATGCCAAGGACAGCTGGCCATCATCAGAAGCCAGGAGTGAGGTATGGAACAGATTATCCCTCAGAGTCTTCAGAAGGAATAAATATGGTCAATACTTTGATTTCTAACTCCTGTGCAAAGGCATTCAACTGGGTGCATCATAATATATTAGGAGTAACATTGGGAAGAATAGGAATTCCAGAACGCTTGTGCTCACGAGGAACCTGTACATAGACCAACAGGCAGATATGCAAGATGACACAACCTTGTTTGCTGAAAGTGAAGATGATTTGAAGCATCTATTGATGAAAATCAGAGACTATAGCCTTTAGTATAGATTACACCTCAACATAAAATAAAATAAAATCTCCACAACTGGACCAATAAGCATCATGATCAATGGCAAAAAGTATGAAGTTGTCATTGATTTCATTTTACTTAGATCCATAATCAACACTCATGGAAGCACCAGTCAATAAATCAAATGGCATCTTGCGTTGGGCAAATTTGCTGCAAAAGACCTCTTTAATGTGTTAAAGAGCAATGATGTCATTTTAAAGAGTAAGGTGTGCCTGACCCAAGCCACAATATTTTTAATAGCCTCATATGCATGTGAGAACTGGACAATGAATAAAGAAGACTGCAGAAGAATTGGTGAATTTGAGTTGTGATGTAAATGCAGAATATAGAATATACCATGGATGGCTTGAAGAACTAAGAAATCTGTCTTGGGGGAAATACAGGTGGAATGCTCCTCAGAAGGGAGAATGACCAGACTATGTCTCTTGAACTTTGGTCACATTGTTAAAGGACCAATCCCTGGAGAAGAATTTCAGGCTTGGTAAAGTAGAAGATCAGCTAAAAAGAGGAAGACCCTCAATAAGGTGGATTCACACAGTGGCTGCAAGGATGGGCTCATGCATGGCAACAATTGTGAAGATGGCACAGGACCAGGCAGTGTTTCATTGTGTTGTACATAGAGTCACTATAAGTTGGAGCTGACTCAATGGCACCTAACAACGACAACAGCCTCTAGAATTATGAGACAACTTTTGTTGCTTTAAGCCATTCACTTTGTGATTTTCTATCAGGGCAGCCCTAGGAAACTAATACAGACTATTTTTATTTTTGCTTTGGTAGCAAAAACACAACCCACATTCTATGGGCTTTCTCATGAAGGGAGACAATATTACATTGTGATTTCTACAGGAAAAGAGAATGCCTCAGATAGAATCCTTGTTCTGAAACTTCAATGACAGGTAAACTGGGGCATGTCAGTTGGATTCCCAACCCTTGATTTCTTTATAAGTTAAATGACCTGTTAGAGCTTTGGGTGATTTTAAGGGAGATAAGTATAACTTCAGTGAAGGACTAAGAAGAGCCCAAAAGAATTCACCTCTGTTGGGTTTCAGATGTATGTAATATATGTAATATAGATATGCACACAAAAAGGATATCTGAATTCTTATGGTGTGGAAAACTGTAATGGGACAATCACAAGCACAGAGGGAAGGGAAATAATAATATTGATGTTCATTCATGAATTCATTTGTTCATTAACTATTAGCTATTGAGTGCTTGCTATATGCCAAACACTGTTCTAAGTACTGGGGGTACATCAGTCAACAAATTAGTCAAAAAGAGGGGATATCAAACTATAATGTGTACAGAAATTACTTACAGAGTTCATTTCACTCTTTTTTTTTTTTTTTTTAAAAGTGTGATTTGGGTGAAAATTTACAGAGCAAACTCACTTTCCATACAGCAGTTCACATGTACTTTGTCTCATGACATTGCCTACCATTTACCCCAATACGACAGCTCCCCTCCCACTTTAGTTACCTCTAACCTGTTTCCATCCCTCCATGCGCTCCTGCCCCCTGAGCTATCTCTCTGTGTATAAACAGCCCTTCTTTCTCCTATGATTGATCTCTCCAAGGAGTGCGTCTACCCCAGGTAAATGTTGAACACATATGCCTGTCTTTTGTTTGGCTGGAAGCCACAGGTGTGGGTTCTCCAGACCTGAAGGGCAGCTAGGGGTCATAGTCTCAGTGGTTCCACCAGGCTCTATCAGACTAGCAAACCTGGTCCCCCCACCTTTTTTTCCCAAATGATTTTGAGTTTTCTTCCACACTGTTCTCCCTCTTATCCAGAATCTCCTACATAGAGCCCCCTCCTAGTGGTTGACAGTGGTAGCTGGGGAATATCTAGTTCTTCTGGTCTCGTAGTCATATGGGCTGCGGATCACATGGTATAGCAGTCACTAGGACTAACTGTTTCTGTGAATCTTTGGTTTTCTTCATTTTTCTTTGCTCTGGACAAAGACAGACCCATCGTTGCATCTAGATGGCTGCTTACAAGCTTTTAAGATCCCAGTCGCTACTTGCCAAAGTAGGATGTGGAACAATGTTTTGTGTCTATGTTATGCCAGTTGAGCTTGATGTCCCCTGTGACTATGGTCTCGAGCTCACAGGTTCAACTATTCAGTTCCTCTGGGTAGCTGGCTGTGCCCAAAAAGTGACTACAACCTTGTCCATAGTCAGTTCTACTATACACCTGGGAATTCTTACAGATCATACAAATACGCTTATAGGATCATTGTCTGCCAACCCTATACATGGTTTTGAGTACACTCCCCACTGCATAGACATACCTAGTCGTTCAGCCTGTCCACACTTATATACCCATGTTTGCCTTCACTGAAAACACAGTAATGTATGTGCAAAGGGATTAATCTTTATTGTCTGTACCTCCCATATACCTCTCTATGTCTTCCTCTTCCTTAATGCCACCATGTTGATCACTCACATTTGGTATATTGTCCTTCTCTTCACACAAATCAATACTTATTTCTACCTATCAAACAAAGTTCCCTTCCCTCACCTCCCACCCCTGGTAACCAACAGATAAACCTTTCCTTGACTTTTACAATAACAGACTAATACAGTATTTGTCCTTCTGTGATTGACTTACTTCACTCAGCATAATGTCCTCAAAGTTCATCCATGTTATGTGGTGTTTTGCAGATTCTACATTATTCTTTATGGTTGTGTACTATTCCATTTTGTGTATGTACCATAGTTTGGTTATCCATTCCTCAGTGGATCAACAACCTAGGTTATTTCCACCTTTTGGCTATTGCAAATAGTGCTGTGATAAACATGGGTGTGCACATGTCTGTTCTTGTTATGGCTCTCATTCTTTAGGATATATACCTAGTAATGGAATGTCTGGATCAAATGGTATTTCTAATTCCAACTTTTGAAGGAATTGTTGTATTGCTTTCCACAATGGTTGTACCATTTTACAGTCCCACCAGCAGTGTATGAGAGTCCCAATCTCTCCACAACCTCGCCAGCATTTGTTATTTTCTGTCTTGTTGAACTTTGCAGCTAGTGCTGGAGTAAGGTGGTATCTCATTGTTTTGACCTGCATCTCTCTAATGGCTAATAATTGTGAGTATTTCTTCATATATTTGTTGGGCACCTGAATATCCTCCTTGGTGAAGTGTCTATTCATATCTTCTGCCCATTTATTAATTGGATTTTTTGTCTTTTTGTTATTGAGGTGTTGGAGTTTTCTATAAATTCTAGAGATAAGTCTCTTGTCAGATATGCCATTGCCAAAATTTTTTTTTTCCCAATCTGTAGGTTCTCTTTTGACTCTTTTGGAGAAGTCTTTGGAAGCACATAAAAAATTAATTTTTAGTAGCTCACATTCATCTAGTTTCTCTTCTGCTTCTTATGCATTTTGGGTTATGCTTGATAGTCTATTTATGCCATATATTAGGGCCCCTAAATTTGCCCTCATTTTTCTTGAGGAACTTTATAGTTTTAGGTATCACATTTAAGTCTTTGATCCATCTGGAATTAGTTTTAGTGTAGGTGTGAGGTACAGATCTTTTTTTCATTTTTATGCAAATGAATATTCAGTTTTGCTAGCACCATTTAGTAAACAAACACTCTATTCCCCATTTAATGGATTTCAGGTCTTTGTCAAAGATCAGCTGACCATAGGTCAATGGATCTATTTCTGGTTCTCAATTTTATTCCATTGGACTATGTGTCTGTTATTGTACCAATACTGGGCAGTTTTGACTACTGTGGCTGTATAGTAGGTTTTGAGATCTGGCAGTGTGAGATCTCCTACTTTGTTCTTCTTCTTCAGTAATGCTTTGCTTATCCAAGGTCTCTTTCCTTTCCATATAAAGTTAGTGATTTGTTTCTCCATATCCTTAAGAAATGTTGATGGGATTTGTATTAGGATTGCATTCAATCCTAATGTTATAGAATGCTTTGGGTAGAATTGACTTTTTCATAATGTTCAATCTTCCTATCCATGAGCATGGTATATTCTTCCATTTATGTAGATCCCTTATAGTTTCTTGAAGTAGTCTTTTATAGTTGTGTTTGTACAAGTCTTTTGTGTCCCTGGTAAGATTTATTCCCAAGTATTTTATTTTTTTGGTAGCTATTGTAAATGGTATTGATTTCCTTATTTTTTTCCCAGCAATCTATTTGCTGGTGCAGAGGATTTTTGGGTGTTGATCTTGTATCCTGCCATGATGCTAAATCTCTTAATTAATTCCAGTAGATTTTTGGCTGAGTCTCTTGGGTTTTCTAGGTATAGGATCATATCATCAGCAAATAAGGTAGTTTGACTTCTTCCTTACCAATTTGGATGCCTCTGATTTCCTTTTTTTACATTATGGTCCTGGCTAGGACTTTCAGTACAAGGTTGAATAGAAGTAGTGATAGAGGGCATCATTGTCTGGTTCCTCTTCTCAAGAGGAATGGTTTCAGTCTCTCTCCATTGAGAATAATGTTGGCTGTTGGTTTTGTATAGATGTCCTTTATTATGTTGATGAGTGTCTCTTCTATTCCTATTTTGCTGAGAGTTTTGATCAAGAATAGGTGTTGGATTTTACCAAATGCCTTTTCCGCATTAATTGATATGGTTCTTCTCCTTTGTTTTATTTATGTGGTGGATGATGTTGATTGTTTTTCTAATGTTGAACCATCGTTGCTTACCTGATATGAACCCCACTTGGTCATAATGAATGATTTTCTTGATATGTTGTTGGAATCTATTGGCTAGGATTATGTTGAAGATTTTTGCATCTATATTCATTAGGGATGTTTGTCTGTAGTTTTCCTTTTGAGTGATGTCTTTGCCTGGTTTTGCTATCAAGGTTATGCTTGCTTTGTAAAATGAGTTCAGAAGGATTCCATCCATTTCTATGTTTTGGAATAATTTGAGTAGGATTGGTGTCAGTTCTTCTCTCAATGTTTGGCAAAATCTCCAATGAAATTGTCTGAACCAGGACTTTTTTAATTGGTAATTTTTTAATGATCTGTTCAATTTCTTTTTTTGTTATGGGTCTGTTCAACTTCTCCACATTAGTCTGTGTTAGTTTAGGTAAGTGGTGTGTTTCTAGAAATCTGTCCATTTCTTCCAGATTTTCAAATTTGTTGAAGTACAGTTCTTCATAGTATCTTGATATTATCCTTTTTATTTCAGTTGGTTCTGTTGTGATGTCACCCATTTCATTTCTTATTCATGTTATTTGTATTCTCTCCCTCTTTTCCTTTGTTTAATTTGCCAGTGGTTTGTCAATTTTATTGATCTTTTCAAAACACCAACTTCTGGTCCTGTTGATTTTTTTCTATTTCCCTTCTATTTTCTGTTTCATTGTTTTCTGCTCAAATCTTGATTATTTCCTTTCTTCTGGTGACCGTAGGCTTTTCTTACTGTTCTTTTTGTAATTGTTGCAGATATTTGTTTGAAGTGTTGATTTGGGTCTTTCTTCTTTTTAGATGCGTGCATTTATTGCTACAAATTGGCCTCTGATCACTGCTTTTGCTGTGTCCCAAAGATTTTGATATGTTGTGTTTTCATTCTTGTTCGACTCAAGGAATATTTGAATTTCAATTTTTATTTCTTCTCTTACCCAGTCTTTCTCAAGGAGGGTGTTGTTTAGTTTCCGTGTGTTTACTTTTTTTCTGTTGATCTTCCTATTGTTAATTTCTAATTTGATAGGTTTATGATCTGAGAAGATGCTTTGTAGTATTTCATTGTTTTTAAATTTATGAAGGCTTGCTTTATGGGCTACCATATGGTCTGTCATGGAAAATGTTCCATATGCACTGGAAAAGAATGTATGTTGTACTATTGTTGGGTGAAGTGCTCTGTATATGTCTATAAGGTCAATTTGGTGGATTGTATTGTTTAGCTCTTCTGCATCTTTGTTGAGTTTCTTTCCAGTTGTTCTATCTTTCAAAGAAAGTGGTATATTAAAGTCTCCCACTACAACTGGGAAGTCATCTATTTGCCTTTTCAACTCTTTTAAAGTCTGATTTATGTATTTTGGGGCTCTTTCATTGGATCCACAGATATTTATTATGGTTATATCTTCATGATCAATTGATCCTTTAATCATTATATAATGTCCTTCTTTGTCTTGTATGGTGGTTTTTGTCTTAAAGTCAATTTGATCAGAAATTAATATTGCCTGTCCTGCTCTCTTACAGTTGCCATTTGCTTGATATATCTTTTTCCAACCTTTGATTTTTAGTTTATTTTTGTCTTTGTCTCTAAGATGTGTCTGTTGTAGACAGAATATTGATGGGTTTTGTTTTCTTATCCAGTCTGCCACTCTGTCTCTTGAGTGGTGCATTTAATCCATTAACATTCAGTGTAATTAGTATGCATGGGTTGTTGTCATTTGGTTAATGTGTTTTTTCATGGTGTCCCTGGTTTCTTTTTCCTTATTATATTCTGTGGTGAGCTCATTATGTTTATGAATCATGTTATCATTTCCTTTGTTGCTGTTATTTTAGTATTTGCTGAATATTTGTGCTTGTTCTCTTTTTTATATTGATGTGAAGGTTTATCATTTTTCTTTGAGGTTACCCTGTGATTTATACTTTTCTCCCCAAGTTTAGAACAGTCCATTCTATTTGCAACTCTCTTGACTTCCTCACCATTTAGAAATTCTGTAACTACACAGTATTTTCCCTCCTTTTGGTTTGCAGTTGTCCTCATTTGCCAATTGTTGTCTCTGGTTCCCTGTTTACAATCTTGTAAGCTTATTTTACTTTGGATACGCCCATACCTGTGGTTTCTGGGGTATGTCTTCGTGTCTGTTAATGGTCAGTTATTGTTTGCTATTTTTGGTTCTCTGTTCAAAGGACTCCCTTTAGTATATCTCGTAAGGTTAGTGTGGTTTTAACAGATTCCCTTAGTTTCTGCCAATCTGGAAATCTCCTTAATTTGCCATCATATTTGAGGGACAACTTTGCTAAGTATATAATTCTTGGTCGAAAATCTCTATCAGGGTTTTATATATACCATCCCATTGTCTTCTCACTTGCATGGTTGCTGCTGAGAAATCAGAGCTTATTCTTACTGGTTGAACTTTTTTGTTACTCCTATGCTGATTTCAGGATTCTGTCTTTGTCTTTTGTTTTGATGAGTTTGATGATGATATTTTTGGTGATTTTCTTTTGGCGTTTTTCCTGTCTGGGGTTCATTGGACTTCCTGAATGGATATGTTCTCATCTTTCTTCATATCAGGAAAGTTCTCCTCCAACAAATCTTGGACAGTTTTCTCAGTGGTTTTATCTATCTCTTCCTGTTCTGGAATTCCAATCACACATAAGTTATTCCTTTTGATGGTATCCCACATGAACTTTAGGCTTTCTTCATTTTGTTTTGATTTTTTTTCTGATTGATCCCTTTCCAAAGTATTCAGGTATTTGTCTTCAATCTTATTAATTCTTTCTTTCATTGCATCAATCCTAGTCTTTTGTCCTTTCAGTGTATTATCTATTTTTGACAATTTAGTATTAATCTTCTGGATTTCTGTCTGTAGATTTTGAATTATTTCTAATTTTTCATTTATTTTTGTCATTTTGTTCTTATATTTTTTCCAAAATTCTTCTAAGGTTTTGTCTGTGTTTTCCATGTTCTGTGTCTCAGTCTTTGAAGATACCTAAATATAATTCTTTTGAATTCCTTATCAGAGAGTTCCAATGCTGCTTCTTCCTCATGGATGTGTTCTAGGTCTGTATCCTGCTTCCTTGTTTCTACCATTTTATCTTGCTTCTTTCTGTGGATTGTGATAGTCTGTTGTATCTGAGACATTGTGGCATTGTTGTATTTAGGTCTGTTAACTGTTTTTGAAGAGCAGGCAAGGGTGAGTCAGGCTGTTCTTGGTGGATGTTTATCATTGGCCCATTGGTGGAGAAGGAAGTGGTGGCTCTCACTCAGTAAGTGAAGCTGCCAGAGGTGTGGGTGTATTTGTTTCATATGGGGACTGTTGCTGTCTTCCACTCAGTTAGACAAAAATAACAATTGAATATCCATCAAAAAAATAAAAGATAATTGACAAAAAAGCACACTGTGTAATCACA
>NW_006921828.1:1222422-1233790 GCF_000298275.1 Orycteropus afer afer | reverse complement strand
CTCTTAAATACAGTCTATACAAAGTAAAGATACTTTATGCCATGATAAAGCTGTATTGTATTGATGTCAAGTAATTCTATATATAGTTTTGACCCCATCTCAGTTATTTGTGCTGCCAATAAACAAAATATAGCCTAAACCTGGGTAGAGGTAGAATACAGACTGCTGAAATTCATTATCTTTCTCTCTTTTTCTCTTTCTCTTTAAATAAAACTTCAGGCAAATCGAAGTCCCTCTTGACCTCTCTCCCATTTGCCATTTGTCAAAGAGCTATCACTCTTTACCTGCTAATAAACCAGAGAACTTGTCTTCAGAGAATTTAAAAAACTTTCAAGTCGGTAGGTTTTGTACTTCAGTCATGATAGCTGCAAGCTAAAAATGTGTACGAATTGCAGAAACAAGCTCTAGATGAAGTTTTGGGATTTAATATTGAGAATGCCAATCACACTAATCATGATAGTTGATGAGACCTTTCTCTAAAATATATTCTGATTGCGAAGAGTCAGTTTTGAAAGACTTTGTAAGAATTAGAAAGTGAATGTAAGAAGTGGGGTTCAGTATTTACTTCAAGATATCATTTCTTAAATTCAGCAATAACTCATTTTATTGCACTTTGCTTTCTGGAGCCTTGCAGATATTGTGTTTTTTACAAAAAGAACGTTTGTTGTAACCCTGATTCTAGCCAGTCTACTGGTGCCGTTTTTCCAAGGGAATGTGCTCACTTCGTGTCTGTAAGCCAGATTTTGGTAATTCTAACAGTATTTCAAACTTTTGCATAATGGTCTTGGACACTTACTAGACTACAGTGTGGTGTAAGCATAACTTTATATGCACTGGGAAACCAAAAAATTCATGTTACTTGCTTAATTGCAATATTCACTTTATTGCGGTGGTCTGGAATGGAACCCACAATATCTCTAAGGAATGCCTGTATGGGAATGATCTGTGAGTGTGTATTAAAAGTGAAAACTCTAAGGCTCCTCCAGACAGATTAATCAGGATTTCTTGGTATTTTTTTAACCTTTTTTTTTTTTTTAAACTACATATTTAATTTTGAGGTCTCATGCTCTAAAGTTGATGTATATTATTAAGATTTGTGGGCAACTGAAGCCAGGCCCCAGGATGCTGTGCCTCTCTACCTTAAGACTCCAATTTGCAACCATAACAATATTAACATCAGCAAAAACAATAAGTTGTAACAATTTTTCCATTGCATACAGCAGGTTGTGCACAGATGTGCTGTTGTTTTTATTAGTTGACTTCAAGAGTCAACTCCTTGAGTTTGTATACATAACCGAATACATACTGACTGGTCTTCTGCCACTCCCACAAACTTTGGTATTTGAGCTCATTGTGGCAGCCACTGTGTCAATCCATCTCATGGAGGGTTTCCTTTGATTTTGCTGACCCTCTACTTTACCAAACATAATGTCTTTTTCTAGCAATTGACATATCCAAAATAAGCAAAAAAAAAAAGAGTCTAGCTACCCTGGCTTCTAAGGAGCATTCTAGCTGCACTTCCTCCAAGACACATTTGTTTTTTTCTTCTAGTAGTTCATAATATATTCAATATTCTTTGTTATTATCACATTTTCAATGTGTCAATTTTTCTCTGAACTTCCTTTCATAATGTGCAGCTTTTACAAGCATATGAGGTGATTCAGGGAGCTCTGGTAGTGTAGTGTCAGAAGGTTGGCAGTTCAAACCCACCAGCCAGTCCTCAGAAGGAAGATTGGGCAATTTACTTCTGTAGTGATATCACCTAGGAGCTCTGGTAGCATAGTGGCTAAAGCACTTGACTGCTAACCAGAAGGCTGGTGGTTCAAACCCACCAGCCATTCCTCGGAAGGAAGGTTGGGCAATCCTACTTCCGTAGTGATACTGCCTCGGAAACCCAAGGAGGGGTCGCTATGAGTCGGGGCTGACTCGATGGCACATAACAACAGCAACAACAACAACAGTGATATCACCTTGGAAACCCAAGGAGGGGTCACTATGAGTCAGATCCAGCTTGAAGGTAATGAGTTTGGTTTAGTTTGTTGAGGTGACTGAAAATTCCATGGCTTGGGTCAGATACACCTTAGTCATCAAAGTGACATCTTTGCTTTTTAACACTTAAAAAAAAAAAGTCTTTTGCAACAGATTTTCCCAATGTAATCCATTGTTTGATTTCTTTACTACTGCTTTCAGAACCATTGATTGTTGTTCCAAGAATGAAATCCTTGAAATGTCAATTTCTTTGACATTTATCATGATGTTGCTTACTGATTCAGTGTAAGAATTTTTGTTTTCTTTATATTCAGGTGTAATCCATATTGCAGGCTGTAGACATTAACCTTCAGTAAGTGCTTCAATTTGTCTTCATATTTGGCAAGAAAAGCTGTGCCATCTGCATATTGCAGATTGGTAATGAGTCTTCTTCTAATCCTATCATTACATCTTTCTTCATGTAGTCCAGTTTCTCAGATTATTTGTTCAGCATACAGATCAAGTAAGGTGAAAGGATATTACCCTACTGTACTTCTTTTCTGATTTTAAAGTTTTTATGTGCTGTTGCTGTTATTAGCGGGTATAGAGTTGGCTTCATGTTCATTGTGACTCCATGTGTGACAGAGTAGAGCTTTTCCATAGGGTTGTCTTGGCTGTAATCTTTATGGAAGCAGTTCACCAAGCCTTTCTTTTGTGGGACCATTGGGTAGATTTGATCTGCCAACATTTAGGTTAGCAGCCAATTGCAAACCACTTGCACTATGCTGTATAGTAAATATGTGCTAGGTATTATATATCCCATTATCTTCTCACAAAAACTTATGATCCATGCACCATTGTTCTCATTTACTGGTGAGAAAATTGGGAATACCAGAAGTTATGCAACCTGTCCAGGGTCACACAGGACAGTTGGCCTTGGTGCATGACTCCTGAAACTATACTTTCATACTATATATGATATAAGCATATATGAAATCATTTGGCCATTTACTAATTAACACACACATACATACACACATACACACACACACACGCCATCAAGTCAATTCCAACTCATAGTGACCCCCGTTGATTTTCCAAGGCTGTAAATCTTTACACACCTTTTGGTTAACAAACAGCCAAATGCTTTAACCACCATACCACCAGAGGTCCATATGTATATTTATTTTTATTTTCATCAGAGATGAATGGATTGTTTAGGCCTTGGTTGTTCCATTTACAGGAAGCTTTAGAGTATTCCTACAACCAGGAATTGTTTTTTCTAAAACCAAGTCTCTGGATTAATATGGCCCCAGTCTTGAGAATTTATTTATTTTATGTTCATATCTAGCAGACAAATGTTTTTTTTGTTTGTTTGTTTGTTTTTTGTTGGTAACTATCTTTAAACCAGCACTATTTTGCTTCATCTTTAGAAGATGGCTGCCTAGCTGGTAATAATGAGCCTATGTGAAAGCATTTTGCAATGACCCCTCAACCATGCTGTTTGGCAGGTTAGATGAATTACTAAAATTGATAAGAAGAATTGCTGCTGATGGTAAAATGAATTGGTAGATGTTGAGAACAGTCAGAGAAACCTAACAAGGCATTTTTCAGATTTGGATTGGTAACATCCTTTCACTTCCTTGTCCCCAGGAAAACAATTCCCATTTCATTTTTGAACATAGAGCTAGTACCTCTAAGTTTGAAAATAAACTTCAGGTTGGGCTGAGTCCCTGGGCCCCAATGCCACTCTCAAAGTTAATGTTGCTTTCTCCTTATCTAGCTGTACCAGTTGTTTCGTAGGGAATGCACAACATCTACTCTGCCATTTGTAATAATTTAGCATTTCCTAAAATATATGAAAAGGGCTTTATGTTCATTTTAGCTCATTACTTCTTACCAGCCCTGGGGTAATTCAGCACTGTAGTCATCAGGTAGATATTATTAGAGCTATTAATACCAATAATAGTGATAAGTGCAATGTTATTGTCATTTTGGCAAATGGTTTACACCCCGAGGAGCTAGAGAGAACAACCGTTGAGCTATAGGTCTGAAAAAGAAGCTTAAATCACATTCAGACTACAGCATATTACTAATATGCTGGGAGAATTTTATGCAGAAGACTCAGCATTACATTTAAGAACCATTGTCTGATTCCTGAAATGGCTCACTCCAAGACATGTCACAACCTAAAAGCAAAATCTAAGAATACTATATAGGAAACTCATTGTCACAGGGTATCAGTCACATGTAGATTTATAAAAAATCCATAGAACAAGGCATTTAGCTGGTAACCAGGTTGGTGGTTCAAACCCACCAGCTATTCAATGAAAGAAGATGGGGAAATCTACTTCCATAAAGGTTTACAGCCTCAGAAACCCAATGAGGATCACAATGAGTCAGAATTGACTCGATGGAAGCAAGTTTGGGTTTTCAGTTATATTGGATTCTACCAAATATAAACTTTTCTGTTACAAAGAAAATCATTGATAAATATTCACATGTAAATACATAGCTAATTTGAACCCTGGCCTAAATGCTGAGACAGGGTTAAAATTAGCCATGCATTTACATGTGAATATTTGTCAATTATTTTCTTTGTACAGAAAAATTTGTATTTGGTAGGATCCAAGGAGCTGGTGGTGTAGTGTCCAAGGCATTTGAGTGCTAACCAGAAGGCTGTTGGTTCATACCCACCAGCTACTCCACAGCAGGAAGGTTGGGCAATCTACTTCTTTAGTGATACTGCCTTGGAAACCCAAAAAGGGGTCACTATGAGTTGGATCCGACTCAAGGGCAGTGAGTTTGGTTTTTTGGTTAAGTATCTCAGCATAAGCCAGCCTTCTCCTTTTAGTTTATCCATTGGTACTTTGAATCAGCCACAATAACAGCCTCCTTTCTGATTCTTGAACTCCAATGTGTTCATGGTTTAGGACTTTTGAGTATGATTTTCTCTTTCCCTGATTGATTCTCCACCAGCTTGTTGCATGATTGGCTCCTTTTTGTCAGGCAGAATTCAGCTCAATTGTCACCTCTCCAGAAAAGACAGTGCTGACAACTCTAGCTAGAGTAGTTATTTGTCACTACTGTAAGTATGACTGTATTATTTCTTCTTCATAACACTATGACTATCTAAAAGTTTCTCATTTGTTTACATGTTTATTTTTTATGTGTTCCCACACTCATACCACTAGATTGTAAGCTCACAAGAGCAGTTACTTTTTTTTGTTCATCATGCAGATAAGAGTTCTTGGCAAAAGTGAAAAAAGAAAAGCAGAAAGATAAACAACAAGAATCCCAATGTGTTGCTGTTGAGTCAATACTGATTTATGGAGAGCACATGAAGTCTTTGATAATTATAATGGTTAACACTGACTGAACCCATATGCTAGGCACACGTTGTGTCAGTGCATCACATGTGTCAGTTCACTGAATCCTCAGAGCAATCCTGTGAGTTATACATCATGTTATCCCCATTTTGCAGATGAGAAAAATGAGGGAGAGGTTAAGCAATGAGTCTGAGGTTACACAACTGAGGTGTAATTCATGTTGAAGTCTGTAGTCTTTGATCTGCATCAGTCAGTGCTTCAAGTCTTCTTCACTTTTAACAAGAAAATTGTTCATCTGCATATCCTAGGTTGTTATGAGTCTTCCAATCCTGATACTGTGTTCTTCCTCATATAGTCCAGTTTCTAGGATTATTTGCTCAGCATATAGATTGGATCAAAAAAAAACAAACAAACTCACTACCATTGAGGCGAATCTGACTCATAGCAAGTCTACAGGTTTCCGGTTTCCAAGCCTCCAGGGCAGTATCACTACAGAAGTAGATTACCCAACTTTCCTTTCGAGGAGTGGCTGGTGGGTTTGAACTACCAGGCTTCTAGGTAGCAGCCAAATGCCTTAGGCACTATGCCACCAGAGCTCTACAGATTAAATAAGTATGGCAAAAGGACAAACCTGATGCACATTCCTGTTTTAAAACATGAAATATTCCCTTGTTCTGTTTCAATGACTGCCTCTTGCACTGTGTACAAATTCCTTTTGAGTATGATTAAATGTCCTGGAATTCCCATTCTTCCCAATATTATCTATAATTTGTTATGACCCACACAGTCACATGTGTTTACATGGTCAATAAAACAAGGTATACATCTTGCTGGTATTCTCTGCTTTCAGCCAAGATCCATCTGACACTAGCAATGATATCTCTTGGTCCTTGCCCTCTTCTGTTAGGCTTAACTTTCTGGCAGTTTCCTGTCTACTTACTGGTACAACCATTTTTGAATTATTTTCAGCAAAATTTTACTTGTTTGTGATATTAATGATATTGTTTGATAATTTCTATATTCTGCTGATCACTTTTCTTTGTAATGGACACAAATATGGTTGGTTGGCCAGGGAGGTATCAGTCTTCCAACTTTCTTCACAGACACTAGTGAGTGATTCCAACATTGCATCCATTTGCTGAAACATCTTAGTATTCTGAAAATTCCTGGGGTCTTGTTTTTCACAAATACCTTCAGTGCAGCTTGGACTTCTTCCTTCAGTACCACCAGCTGTTGATCATATGTTACCTCCTGAAATGGTTGAACATTTGACCAATTCTTTTTAGTGTAGTGACTCTGTGTATTCCTTCCATCTTCTTTCGATGCATCATTCAATATTTTGCCCATACAAATCCCTCAATATTACAACTCAAGGTGTGAAATTTTTCTTCAGTTCTTTCAGCTTGAGAAATGCTGAGCATGTTCTTCCCTTCTGATTTTCTAATTCCAGGTCTTTGCACATTTCACTATAATACTTTACTTTGTCTTCTTCAGCTTCCATTTAAGACCTCCTGTTCAGTTGCTTTATGTCATCATTTTTTCCAATTGTTTCAGCTTCCTTAAATGTTGGAAATAGAAATACTATTTGATCCAACAATCCCATTTCTAGGTATATATCCTAAAGAATTGAAAGCTGGGGACTGAATAGATGTGTGCACACCCATGTTCACTGCAACATTATTCACAATAGCAAAGAGATGGAAACAACCTAAGAGCCCATGAATGGATAAATGGATAACCAGATTATGGTACATACACACAATGGAATACTATGCAACACCAAAGAAAAATGAAGAATCCATGAAACACCTCATAAAGTAGATGAACTTGGAGAACAGTATGCTGAGTAAAAGAAGTGAATCACAGAAAGACAAATATTGCATGAGTCCACATTGTAAAAAGTCAAGGAAAGGTTTACCCAAGGAAGGAATCTTTCTTTGTTTTTACCAGATACGGAAGGGGAGAGGAGGGAAAATTTCTAGATAGGTAAGAGACAAGTATTGATTTCAATGAAGGGAAAGGCAGTATGCCAAAAGTGAGTGACTAGCACAGTAACACTAAGGAAAAGGAAGACATGGAGAGGTGCACAAGGGGAACAAACGACAAAGGTAAGTATTTTTAAATACACAATAATTCATTATCAGTAATAACCAACATTAATCTACAGGAGGATGCATAGATAGGCAAAATGATTAGGTATGGGAAGGCAAAAGGAAGTATACTCATAACCATACACAAGTTTGACAGGTGATCTATGACAGAGTTGATATTTCTATATACATATTTGTGTGCACTATAAGTAATTGACAAAGCCAATTACTATAATGAAATGTGCAAAGACCTGGAGTTAGAAAACCAACAGGGAAGAACATGCTCAGCATTTCTCAAGCTGAAAGTACTGAGGAAAAAATTTAAGCCTCGAGTTTCAATATTGAAAGTTTCTATGGACAAAATATTGAATGATGCAGGAAACTCAAAAGAAGATGGAAGGAATACACAGAGTCATTACATCAAAAAGAACTGGTCGATGTTCATCCATTTTAGGAGGTGGCATATGATCAAGAACCAATGATACTGAAGGAAGAAGTTGAGGCTGCACTGAAGGAATTAACAACCTCTGATATGCAGATGACACAGCTTTGCTTTCTGAAAGTGAGAATGACTTGAAGCACTTACTAATGAAGATTAAAGACTACAATCTGCAGTATGGATAATTACCTGCTGCGTCACACCTCCAGGAACTGATAGAATACCCACTGAGATACTTCAACAAACAGATCCTCCACTGGAGGCACTCATTCAGTTATGCCAAGAGATATGGAAGACAGCTACCTGGCATACTGACTGGAAGAGATCCATATTTATACCCATTCCAAAGAAAGGTGACCCCACAGAATGTGGAAATTATCAAACAATATCATTAATATCACATAAAAGTAAAATCTTACTGAAGATAGTTCAAAAATAGTTCCAGCAGTATATTGACAGAAAGCTTCCAGAAATGCAAGCTGGGTTCAGAAGAGGACATGGAATGAGGGATATTTTTGCTAATGTCTGATGGTCCTTAACTGAAAGCAAAGAATACCAGAAAGATGTTTACTTGTGTTTTATTGACTACGCAAAAGCATTTGATTTTGTGGATCATAACAAATTATGGATAACAGTGAGAAGAATGGAAATTCCAGAACACTTGATTGTACTCTTGAGGAACCTGTACATAGATCAGGAGGCTGTCATTCAAATAGAACAAGAGGATACTGCATGGTTCAAAATCAAGAAGGGAGTGTGTCAAGGTTGTATCATTTCACCATACTTATTCAACTTGTATGCTAAGCAAATAATCCAAGAAGTTGGACTATATGAAGAAGAACATGGCATCAGAATTGGAGGAAGACGCATTAACAAACTGTGATACGCAGATGACACAGCTTTGCTTTCTGAAAGTGAGAATGACTTGAAGCACTTACTAATGAAGATTAAAGACTACAGTCTGCAGTATGGATTATTACCTGCTGCATCTGGCAAAACTGCACAGGTCATAAAATGAAGTGACACGAAAGGATTAATGATTTTTTTAAAAGGAACGGGGGACAGGTGGACACCCTGCATATATATGTATACATACACACAAACACATACACATACTGTTTTTCTGTTGTTTGACCCTCACATCTCACAGAAAGACATATAAAATTATCCTCATTTTACCAATGAATAAATTGAGAGTCAAAAATAGTTTGAGAGTTTTGGCCAAGTCCAAACCAATAGCACGTATGATTGTGGGATAGTACTTGGAAGAGAAAAGGAAAATTTGTTGAATGCTGCTATAAGCAAGAACTATGATAGGTTGTTTACAGATGCTTTTTAATTTAATTTCACAACAACTTTTAAGGTAAATGACATTGGTGGTCACCATTAACAGGACATGAATCCAGTTTTGGAGAAACAATGCATTGCTCACAATAACAGCTAGTTAATGGAGAATGAGGCATCAATCCCAAATCTTCTGATTTAGATACAATGGATAATTGAAAAAATAACTCATTGTTTATATGTGTATTTTGTTCAATGTCATTCCCCCTAAAAAAAACTATATTCACAGGGAAAGGCTTATGATAAACATAAAATATAGTATATTTGGGAAGGGATCTGTGTTTGAAGTCGTTCTGGTTAGTGCAAACAGACAAATGTTTTTAAAAATCACTTGCAAATCATGTAGCAAGCAAGATTTATTTGTCATCCAATATCAATTTTGATTTGTAAAATCTGCCAGTATAAGAAAATGTAGATTAAAAAATTACATTATGGATGCTCATTGGTAGGAAAAAAATTTTGGAATTCTTCATATGTAAATAATTTACAGGATAGTTGAATAATTTTTGTCATTATTTCTGAATGCTTGTTGAGAAAAATATGGGTAATTTAAAAATTGAACTCAACAGTTCTCACTTTTTAGCACAAAAGCAAAAAGCATAATGGATAATTTGCATTTGAATCTCTGCTCTAGAGATTAAGTAATTTACTTAGATGGTTAGGCATAGCACACTATGAAATAATTTATTTTAAAATTTAGCTATATCAGCCATTTACATATAATCATATATTTTCCTGTATTGTCTTTTAGCATTTATTCACTATATATTCTAATGACTGAGCTTGTAATAGTTTTGTGCCATTTGATAAAGATACCGAACATAGTACTACTTCAATTCTTCTATTAGCTAGTCAAACATACAAAAAAACTCACTGTCTTTGACTCTATTCTGACTCCTAGTGATCCTGAAGGTCACAATAGAACTACTCCATAGGATTCCTGTCTTTAATCTTTAATCTTTATGGAAGCAGACTGCCACATCTCTCCCAAGGAGCTTCTGGTGGTTTGAAATCGCTGCTAACAAGGTTAGCAGCCTAATGTTTTAATCACTGCATCACAATGTGGTATTATGCTTCCTTCTTCTTAGAAATCTAAAATGTATTTATATGTTATATACATACATATGTGAATATATTGGAGCCCTGATGGCACAGTGATGAAAGAAAGCATGTAGCTGCTAACTCAAAGGTTGGAGGTTCAACTTCCGTAAAGATTACAGCCTTGGAAATTGTATGGTACAGTTTTACTCTTAGGGTGGCTCTGACTTGGATTCTACTTGATATGTGTATATATCTATATTTTATATAAATACACACATATGCACACATACACGTAAGTAACATGGAAATGTATATATATATATATATATATACACACAGATACAGGTGACCCTTGAACACGAGTTTGAACTGCATGACTCTACTTATAAGTGGATTTTTTCAAGAATTTTGGAGAAATTCAAGAGCTAATAGACACCACATGAGAGGAATTAACAGAAGATGACTTGATGGAGATGAGTGCTTCTGAACCAGTGCCAGATGATGATGAAAAACACATAGAAGAAGCAGTGCCAGAAAACAAACTGATATCAGACAATCTGGCAGAAGGATTCCAGTAATTCAAGGCTACTTTTGACTTTCTTTTATGACATGGACTGTTCTATGATATGGCCACTGAAACTAAGGCAAATGGTGCAATAAGGATTGGTACTACATAGAAACATTTTTAAAGAAATTATAAAGCAAAAAAGTCAGACAGAAATTATAATGCATTTTCATAGAGTTACATTGATTGTGGCTGCTTCTGCTACCTCCCCTTCCACCTCTTCTACCTCTTCTGACTCTGCCACCCCTGAGACAGCACAGCCAACTCCTCCTCTCCCTCCTCCTCCTAAGCCTATTCTATGTGAAGAAGATGAAGATGAGACCTTCATGATGATCCACTTCCACCTAATAAGTAGTAAATAATCATCATGTTTTATAGTTAAAAAAACTTACCTGCTTTGTGAGTGTCTCTGTGTGAAAGTCCAATAACTGTATCAATCAACTATTTATGTTATTGGTAAGGCTTCTGGTCAACAGTAAGCTATTAGTATTTAGGTTTGGGGGGGGAGTTAAAAGTTAGGTACAGATTTTCAACTTTGTGGGTGTCAGCACTCCTAACCCCTGTGTTGTTCAAGGGTCAGCAGTACAACTAT
>NW_006921828.1:1212400-1222302 GCF_000298275.1 Orycteropus afer afer | reverse complement strand
TTTTAATGGGAGCTCTGGGAGCTCTGGTAGAATAGTTCCTAAGGCACTTGACTGCTAACCAGAAGGCTGGCGGTTCAAACTCACCAGCCACTCCTTGGAAGGAAGGTTGGGCAGTTGGGAAATCTACTTCCGTAGTGATACTGCCTCGACAACCCAAGGAGGGGTCGCTATGAGTTGTGTCCGACTTGATGGCACATAACAACAACAATGGGAGCTCTGGTGGCATAATGCCTAAGGCATTTGACTGCTAACCAGAAGGCTGGAGGTTCAAACCCACCAGCCACTCCTTGGAAGGAAGGTTGGGCAACCTACTTCCGCAGAGATGTAGCCTCAGAAACCCAAGGATGAGTTGCTATGAGTGGGATCTGACTCCACGGCAGTGAGTTTGTTCTATTTGCTATATATCTAACAGATGCTGGCTATTAGTCCACTTTGCTTTGTAAGGTGTAAAATTATTAGTCCATTTCACTTGATAAGATGTAAAATTCAATTGGATATATGTATTCATCCTTCCTATCATAGGAGCTCTGGTGTAGTGCCTAAGGCATTTGACTGCTAACCAGAAGGCTGGTCGTTCAAACCCACCAGCCACTCCTCAGAAGGAAGGCTGGGCAATCTACTTCTGTAGTGATACTGCCTCAGAAACCCAAGGAGGGGTCATTACGAGTCAGATCCAACTCCACACAGTGTGTTGCATTTTTTGTGTTTTCCTATCATAGTGATTTAACATTCCTTAAGAAATAGTTGGTTAAGAAGAAATTCTCCCAACAAAGAAAAGTATACAATTTATTTGAGATGCATTTTGTTTTGATTTCGATAAATGTACAATTAATATTCTAAGCTGTCATCTGGCCATGGTGATAAAAATAATGCTGCAAATTGCATGGTAGAATTTTGCAAGACCAATGACTTAATCATTGCAAACACCTTTTTTTCAACAACACAAACGGCAGCTCTACATGTGGACTTCACCAGATGGAACACACAGGAATCAGACTGACTATATCTGTGGCAAGGGGCAGTGGAAAAGCTCAATATCTTCAGCCAAAACCAGGCCAGGAACTGATTGTGGAACAGACCATCAACTGCTCATATGCAAGTTCAACTTGAAGTTGAAAATAATTAAAACAAGTCCAAGAGAACCAAAATATGATATTGAATATAACCCTCCTGAATTTAGAGATCATTTAAAGAATAGTTTTGACACATTGAACACCAACGACCGAAAACAAGAAGAATTGTGGGAGAATATCAAGAACATTATCCATGAAGAAAGCAGGAAATCACTAAAAAGATGAGAAAAGAAGAGAAGACCAAAATGGATGACAGAAGAGTCTTTGAAACTTGCTCTTGAGCGGAGAGTAGCTAAAGCAAATGGAAGAAATGACAAGATAAAAGAGCTGAACAGACGATTTTAAAGAGCAGCTTGAGTAAACAAAACCAATTACTATAATGAAATGTGCAAAGACCTGGAGTTTGTGAACCAAAAGGGAAGAACACGCTCAGCATTTCTCAAACTGAAAGAATTGAAGAAAAAATGTAAGCCTCGAGTTGCAATATTGAGAGATTCTATGGGCAAAATACTGAATGATGCAGGAAACATCAAGAGAAGATGTCAGGAATACACAGAGTCACTGTACCAAAAAGAACTGGTTGATCTTCATCCATCTCAGGAAGTGGCACATGATCTAGAATCTGCGATGATGAGCTCAAATATAGCAGGAATCATGGAGCTGGTGCAGGATCAGGCAGTGTTTCGTTCTGCTGTGCATGGGGTCGCTATGAGTGAGAAATGACTTGACAGCACCTAACAACAACAACAACAACAACAATAAGCTGTCACTGCTTTAGAAAAATTAAGTGGTAAAAACATGGTAATTGTGTAATTAACTAATATTCCTGTTCTGTGTGAAATAAAATAGTATCATTAATACTCACCATTATGTTTATTGAAAAGAGGAAAATATATAACCATCATCCTTTTTTGTTATATACAAATACACATCTGTATTGCTAAACACATTCTATGATAAATTTTATCTATTAAAATATGAACCAATTGTTAGACTTGCAAGAGAAGTCTAAAAATTTCTTGCTTATTAATTCACAGTACTTAAGAGAAATATGTTATTTTGCCAAGCAAATGCAGGACTTGTTTAATTTGAGTTACTACTTTTTCTCATTCAACATAGTCTCTCCTACTATGGACTGTTTGGTGACTTTAACAATTACATACCTCATATTCTATAAATAATAATAATTTTTTGAATAAATAGTTGCAGTCTAGTCTGTGATGGGATGTTATATATCATCAAAAGTGAAAAGCATAGATTATATGGAAAAAAAAAATAAAGAAAACTCTCTTGAGGTAAAGAGGATTTCCTTAAGTCAAGAGATGTTGAGTTCTGGGATAATTTACTTTTGTGGAAAAGTTAGTAGTATTTTCTCTGGAAATAGTTAGAAATAAGGCATGCACAATTCTCTCTGTGGATCATTTTGCTTTTATTCTATTTCTAGGCAGGGTAGTGATTTTTATAGTTTTAATAGAAATGTCTTTAAAATTTTTTTATTTTATAAATAAAATATGCTTATTATAAAAAGTGAAAAGTATTGAAAAGAAAATAAAACATGCTCAGAATCCTATACTGAGAGTACTGCTTTGAATATTTTACTGCATTTCATCCATGTCCATAAATAGAGGAATATATAATCATTCATGCATTTAGTCCTTCAACAAATATTTATACAGCAATGTGTGGGTACCATTTGCTATTCTGCTTATTGCTGATAGTGAACAAAATGGAAAAGTCTATGACCTCATAAGAAGTTTTATCTCACAGTGAGGACATAGATAAGAAAACAAACCAATAAGCAAATTCATAGTAAGTCTAATCATTACAGTGCCTTGGAGAAAGAGCTGGGCCAGGCAGTCAGGGGTTTTGCTCATTTACATAAGACAGGTGGGAAAAGCCTTATTAATCATGTGAATAGGAGAAAAGGCCTGAAGAGAGTGTAGAAATAATCCATGAAGATATTTGGAGAAAGAATATTTCAGGCTGTAGCACAGCAAGTGCTAAGGGACTGAGAGGCAAGTACATTTGGTATGTTCAGGAAATAGTATG
The DNA here is from genome assembly GCF_000298275.1 of Orycteropus afer afer. Classification (NCBI taxonomy): domain Eukaryota; kingdom Metazoa; phylum Chordata; class Mammalia; order Tubulidentata; family Orycteropodidae; genus Orycteropus; species Orycteropus afer. Next base: position 1,219,180 of record NW_006921828.1, on the reverse strand, counting down.
AATTGTGCCCACTGAGGAAAGGAGGAAAGAAAGACATGATGAAGTCAGACAGGTCCTGACGACCAGAAGGCTCAGGTCCTTGACACGTCATGGTAAGAATTATGTACTTTGTCTATGATATATCATTAAAAAGAAGAAAGACTACAAAATGCTATTTTAAATTTCTTTATTCAGTGAATGTTGAAGAAGTTTATTGCTAACTGACCTTCTGCCTCCAAATGACTAGATGATTTGGAGAAAATAAAAAAAAAATACATATATATATGTGATAGCCTCCTTTTTCAGAAATCCAAAGGCATCAGGATTGCTGATGTCAGAGTTATCTGAGAAAGATTTTAGGGAAAATGTGACTCGAATTTCAATTATTCTTTTATATTAGGTTCTAAACTTCCTCAAATCTATTTCGTTAGTGCCAATACTATACTCTTCCTATCATCATGTTTTGCACACAGAAGCTTTGCAGTCTGACATCTGAGATTTTGACTTTCTCAAATCCAATGATACACATGGAATATACTTTCTATATATTGTGTTGGTGTTGTTGTTGTTGTTGTTATGTGCCGTTGAGTCGGACCGGACTCATAGCGACCCCTCCTTGGGTTTCCGAGGCAGTATCAGTACGGAAGTAGATTGCCCCATCTTCCTTCCGAGGAGTGGCTGGTGGGTTTGAACACCAGCCATCTGGTTAGCAGTCAAGTGCCTTAGGCAATATGCTACCAGAGCTCCTATATATACATGGTGTAAAATGCACTTGTGGCTTATGTGCTACTTTCTAAGTTTCCACAGTACATAAATACAAGTGTATGTATTCATGTTTTATTTTGAACAAAGAGTAGAAATTAAATTGTCCTAATTCTTCCTAAAGAGTCAATGCCTTTAATTTTTCCACCCAGATTTCTTTTTATTAGCTACAACAACAACAACAACATGACTGAAGCATCTTCATTGTTGTTATGTACAGTGGACTCATCTCTGACTCACAGAGACCTTATGTCCAACAGAACAAAACACTGCCCGGGCTTGTGCCAGCCTCCTAATCCTTACTATACCTGAGCCCATTGCTGCATCCACTGTGTCAATCCATCTTGTTCAGGGTCTTCCTCTCTTTCATTGGCCCTCCACTTTACCAAGCATGACATCCTTCTCCAGAGAATGGTCCCTTCTGACAACATGACCAAAGTGTGTGAGACGAAGTCTGGCCATTCTGCTTCCAAGGAGCATTTGGCTGTACTTCCTCCAGGACAGACTTGTTAGTTCTTTTAGCAGTCCACAGTACTTTCAGGAATCTTCTCCAACAACACAACTCAAAAGCATCAACTCTTCTTTGGTCTTCCTTATTCATTGTCCAGCTCTCACATGCAAATGAGGTGATTGAAAATACCATGGCTTAGGTTAGGTGCTTCTTAGTTTTTAAGGAGATCTTTGCTCTTCAACACTTGGGAGAGTTCTTTTGCAATAGATCTGCCCAATGCAATGCATCTTTGTTGTCTTGACTGCTGGTTCCATTGTCAGTTCATTGTAGAACCAAGTAATATGAAATCTTTGACAATTTAAATATTTTCTGCCTTTACTGTGATGCTGCTTATTGGTCTAGTTGTGAGGATTTTTCTTTCTTTGTGTTGAGGTATAATCCACACTGCAGACTGTAGTCTTTAATCTTCATCAGTAGGTGTTTCAAGTCATCCTCATTTTCAGCAAGCAAAGTTGTGTCGTCTGTGTATCTCAGGTTGTTAATGAGTCTTCCTCCAATCCTGATGCCACATTGTTCTTCATATAGTCTGGCTTTTTGGCTTATTTGCTCAGCATACAGATTGAATAAGTATGGTAAATGGATACACACCTGATGCACTTCCTTCATGATTTTAAACCATGCAGTATCCCCTTGTTATATTCTAATGAGAGCCTCTTGCTCGATGTACAGTTTCCTCATGAGCACAATTAAGTGTTCTGGAATTCCTATTCTTCTCAATGTTATCCACAATTTGTTATGATCCACACAATTGAATGTTTTTGCATAGTCAATATAAACATAAGTATATATCTTTCTTTCAGCCAAGATCCATCTGACATCAGTTATGATATCTCTCATTCCAAATCCCCTTCTGAATCCTGCTTGCATTTCTGGAAGTTCTCTGTCAATATACTGCTGCAACTATTTTTGAATTATCTTCGGTAAGATTTTACTTGAGTGTGATATCAATGAAATTGGTTGATAATTTCCACATTCTGTGGGATCACTTTCTTTGGAATGGGTACAAATATGGACCTCTTCCAGTCAGTTGGCCAGGTAGCTGTCTTCCAAATCTCTTGGCATAGCCCAGTGAGTGTCTCCAGTGTGGCATCTGTTTGTTGAAACATCTCATTGGGTATTCTGTCAATTCCTGAAACCTTGTTTTTCGCCACTTCCTTCAGTGCAGATTTGAATTCTTCCTTCAATACCGTTGGTTCTCAATCATATGCTGCTTCTTGAAATGGATGATCATCTACCAATTCTTTTTGGTATAATGACTCTGTGTATTCTTTCCACCTTCTTTTGATGTTTCCTGTGTCATTAAACATATTAACCATAGAATCTTTCAATATTGCAATTTGAGGCTTACAGTTTTTCCTCATTTCTTTCAGCTTGAGAAATGCTAAGTGTGTTCTTCCCTTTTGTTTTTCTAACTCCAAGTCTTTTCACATTTCATTATAATAATTGACTTTGTCTTTGTGAGCTGCTCTTTGAAATCTCTGTTCAGCTCTTTTATTCTGTTGATTCTTCCATTTGCTTTAGCTACTCTTCATTCAAGAGCAAGTTTCAGAGTCTCTTCTGTCATCCATTTTGGCCTTTTCTTCCTTTTCCTGTCTTTTTAATGATCTTTTGCTTTCTTCATGGATGATGTTCTTGATGTCTTCCCACAATTCCTCTGGTTTTCAGTCATTGGTGTTCAGTGCATCAAATCTATTTTTTAGATGGTCTCTAAATTCAGGAGCAAATTAATCAAGGTCATATTTTGACTCTGTTTCTTTTTTAACAGTTGTTTTAATTGTCTTTAGTTTCAACTTGAACTTGCACATGAGCAGTTGATTATCTGTTCCACAATGAGCTCCTGACTTTGTTTTGGCTAAAGATATTGAGCTTCTCCATTGCCTCTTTCCACAGATATAGTCAATCGGATTCCTGTGTATTTCAACTAGTGACGTCCATGTGTATAGCCAGCAGTTGTGTTGTTGAAAAAAGGTGTTTGCAATGAATAAGTCATTGGTCTTGGAAATTCTATCATGTGATCTCCAGTGTCATTTCTGTCACCAAGACCATATTTTCCAACTACCAGTAATTCTTCTTTGTTTCCAACTTTTGCATTCTAATCACCAGTGATAATCAACACATCTCAATTACATGTTTGGTCAAGTTCAGACTGCAGAAGTTGGTTGTTGTTGTTGTTGTTATGTGCCGTCGAGTTAGCCCTGACTCATAGCGACCCCTCCTTGGGTTTTTGAGGCAGTATCACTATGGAAGTAGATTGCCCCATAATCCTTCTGAGGAGTGGCTGGTGGGTTTGAACTGCCAGCCTCCTGGTTAACAATCAAGTGCTTTAGGCACTATGCTACCAGAGCTCCTGCAGAAGTTGGTAGAAATCTTCAGTTTCCTCATCTTTGGCTTTGGTGGTTGGTGCGTAAATTTGAATAATATTATTATTAACTGGTCTTCCTTATAGGCATATGGATATTATCCTATCCCTGTAAGCATTGTACTTCAGGATAGGTCTTAATACATTCTTTGTGACAATGAATGCCTTGCCATTTTCTTCAATTTATCATTCTTAACATAGTAGATCATATGATCGTTTGATTCAAAATGGCCACAACCAATCATTTCAGCTCACTAATGCCTGGGATATCAATCTTTATGCATTCAATTTCATTTTTGAATGCCTCCAATTTTCCTAGATTCATACTTCATACATTCCATGTTCCAATTATGAATGAATGTTTACATCTCATCTTGAGATGTGCCACATCAACAAATGGGGATCCTGAAAGCTTTATTCTATCCACATCATTAAGGTCAGCTCTACTCTGAGGAGGCAGCTCTTCCACAGTTGTATTTTGAGTGCCTTCTGACCTGATGGGCTCATCTTCTGGCACTATGTCACAAAATGTTTCAGGATTATTCATAAAGTTTTTCAGTAATATATCAGACAGTGTTTCACTGCTATTCCTAAGGTGCTCACTGACCAATTCTTTGAGAAGTGGATGACCTCTTCTTTCTTCTGAGTCTGTCTTAGTCTGTAGGTGCCACTGAAACCTGTCTACCATGAGTATCTCTGCCAGCATTTGAAACACTGGAGACAGAGCCACCAGCCTCACAGCAACACTCAAGCCACCACAGTAGTACAAACTGACAGATAAGTTTGTCTCCCTTAGTTGTTCCAAATTGCTCTGCTCATTTCTTGGTCTCCACTGACTTGCCTGCTTGCCCAGTCTGCCCCTGGGGTACAAATACCTATCTTCTGCTATTTCTGTGGCTGGCATACGACAGCCTGCCTCCACATACACAAACACCTGCCTTCTGCTGCTGCTGTTTTTTTTTTTTTTTTTTAAATTGTGATTTGGGTGAAAATTTACAGAGCAAATTCACCTTTTCATACAGCAGTGCACATACACTTTGTCTCATGACATTGACTACAATTCACCACAATGCAAAATCTCCCCTCCCACTTCCTCCTGACAGTCACCTCTGTGTCCATCCCTCCATGCACCCCTGCCCCCTGAGCTGTCTCCCTGTGCATAAATAGTCCTTCTTTCTCCCATGATTATTCTTTCCAAGGAGTGTATCTACCTAAGGTAAATGTTCAACTCCTATGCCTATCTTTTGTTTGACTGGAAGCCACAGGTGTGGGTTCAATTCCAGACCTGAAAGGCAGGTAGAGGCCATAGTCTCAGTTGTCCCACCAGGCTCTATCAGACCACCAAACTGGTCCCTTTTTTTTTTCCTGAATAATTTGAGTTTTTTTCCTCATTCTATCTAGGATCTCCTACATAGATCCCCCTCTGAGTGGTTGACAGTGGTAGCCAGGCACCATCTAGTTCTTCTGGTCTCATAGTCATATAGCTTGCACATCACATGGTGCTCCATTCTCTAGGACTAATTGTTTCCATGAATCTTTGGTTTTCTTCATTCTTCTTTGCTCTGGACAAGGAAAGACCCATCACGGTATCTAGATGGTTGCTTACAAGCTTTTAAGATCCCAGTCACTAATTGCCAAAGTAGGAGGTGGAACAATGTTTTGTGTAGCATGTTATACCCATTGAGCTTGATGTCCCCTGTGACTATCGTCCCAAGCCTGCAGGATCAACTACTCAGTCCCTCTGGGTAGCTGGCTGTGACCAAGAAGTGACTACAACCTTGTCTCATTGTTGTTTTGATTTGCATCTCTCTAACAGCTAACAATCGTGAGCATTTCTTCATATGTTTGATGGCCACTTGAATATCCTCCTTGGTGAAGTGTCTATTCATGTCTTCTGCACATTTTTTAATTGGATCGTTGTCTTTTTGTTATTGAGGTGTTGGAGTTTTCTATAAATTCTAGAGATAAGTCCCTTGTCAGATATGTCATTGCCAATTTTTTTTCCCCAATCTGTAGGTTCTCTTTTGACTCTTTTGGAGAAGTCTTTGGATGCACATACAAATTTAATTTTTAGAAGGTCCCATTCATTTAGTTTCTCTTCTGCTGTTTGTGTATTTTGGGTTATGCTTGATAGTCTATTTATGCCATATATTAGGGCCCCTAAACTTGTCCCTAGCTTTTCCTTGAGGAATTCTATAGTTTTAGGTTTCACATTTAAGTCTTTGACCCATCTGGAGTTCGTTTTTGTGTATGGTGTGAGGTACAGATCTTGTTCATTATTCTGCAAATGTATATCCAGTTTTACCAGCACCATTTATTAAACATTCTCTTTCCCATTTAATGGATTTAGGCCGTTTGTCAAATATCAGCTGACCATAGGTCAATGGATCCATTGCTGGGTTCTCAATTCTATTCCATTGGTCAATGTGTCAGTCATTGTACCAATACCAGACAGTTTTGAGTACTGTGGCTGTATAGTACGTTTTGAGATCCAGCAGTGTGAGACCTCCTACTTTGTTCTTCTCCTTCAATAGTGCTTTGCTTATCCGGGGTCTCTTTCCTTTCCATAGAAAGTTAGTCATTTGTTTTTCCACATCTTTAAAAAATGTTGATGGGATCTGGATTGGGATTGCAATGAATGTACAGATTGTTTGGGTAGAATTGACATTTTCACAATGTACAATCTTCCTATCCATAAGCATGGAATGTTCTTCCATTTATGTAGATCTCTTATGATTTCTTGAAGTAGTTTTTTATGGTTGTCTTTGTAGAGGTCTTTTGTGTCCCTGGTAAGATTTATTCCCAAGTATTTTATTTTTTTGGTAGTTAATGTAAATGGTATTGATTTACTTATTTCTTTTTCAGCAATCTCTTTGCTGGTGTAGAGGAATCCAACTGATCTTTGGATGTTGATCTTGTATCCTGCCACAACGCTAAATCTCTCAATTAGTTCCAGTGGATTTTTGACTGAGTCTCGTGTGTTTTCTAGGTATAGGATCATGTTGTTGTTGTTGTTAAGTGCTGTCGAGTCGTTTCCAACTCATAGCGACCCCATGCACAGCAGAACGAAATACTGCCCGATCCCGCGCCAGCCCCACAATCCCTGCTATACTTGAGCCCATCATTGCAGCCGCCGTATCAATCCATCTCGTTGAAGGCCTCCCCCTCT
>NW_006921828.1:1206094-1209378 GCF_000298275.1 Orycteropus afer afer | reverse complement strand
TCCTCACCTGTATCCCTGGGGCTGACTGCTCTTCTGTCCAGGTTCAAGGCTTTGATCATATCATCAGCAAATAGGGATAATTTGAATTCTTCCTTACCAATGTGGGTGACTTTGATTTCCCTTTCTGCCTTATGGCCCTGGCTAGGACTTCCAGTACAATGTTGAATAGAAGCAGTGATAGAGGGCATCCTTGTCTTGTTCCTTTTTGCAAGAGGAATCCTTTCAGTCTCTCTCCATTGAGAATAATGTTGGCTGCTGGTTTGCATAGATGCCCTTTTTTATGTTGAGGAATGTCCCTTCTATTCCTATTTTGCTGAGAGCTTTGATCAGGAATTGGTGTTGGATATTATCAAATGCCTTTTCTGCATCAATTGATATGATTATGAGGTTGTTCTCTTTTGTTTTATTTATGTCGTGGATAACATTGATTGCTTTTTTATTGTTGAACCATCCTTGGATACCTGATATGAACACCACTTGGTCATAATGAATGATTTCCTTGATATGTTGTTGGAATCTATTGGCTAGGTTTTTGTTGAAGATTTTTGCATCTACATTCATGGGGGATATTGGTCTGTAGTTTTCCTTTTGAGTGATATCTTTGCCTGGTTGTGCTATCAAGGTTATGCTTGCTTCACAAAGTAAGTTAGGGAGGATTCCATCCTTTCTATGTTTTGGAATATTTTGAGTAGGATTGGTGTCAGATCTTCTCTGAATGTTTGGTAGAATTCTCTGGTGAAATTGTCTGGGCCAGTACTTGTTTTTGTTGATAATTTTTTGATGACCTGTTCAATTTCTTCTTTTGTTATGGATGAGTTCAACTTTTCCACATTGGTCTGTGTTAGTTTAGGTAAATGGTGTGTTTCTAGAAATCTGTCCATTTCTTCCAGACTATCAAATTTGTTGGAGTACAGTTCTTCATAGTATCCTGATATTATCCTTTTTATTTCGGTTGGTTCTGTTGTGACGTCATCCATTTCATTTGTTATTCATGTTACTTGTACTCTCTCCCTCTTTTCCTATATTAAATTTTCCAATGGCTTGTCAATTTTATTAATCTTTTCAAAAAACCAACTTCTGGTCTTGTTGATTGTTTCTATTGCCTTTTTCTTTTCTATTTCATTCATTTCTGCTTGAATCCTTATTATTTCCTTTTGTCTGGTGACTATAGGCTTGTCTTGCTGTTCTTTTTCTAATTATTAGAGATATTGGTTTAAAGTGTTGATTTTGGCTCTTTTTTCTTCTTTGATATGTGTATTTATTGCTATAAATTGGGCTCTAATCACTGCTTTAGCTGTGTCCCAAAGATTTTGGTATGTTGTGTTTTCATTCTCATTTGATTCAAGGAATTTTTAAATTTAAATTTTTATTTCTTCTCTTACCCAGTCTTTCTTAAGGAGTATGTTCTTCAGTTTCCATGTATTTACCCTTTTTCCATTGATCTTCCCATTGTTGATTTCTAATTTGATAGCATTGTGATGTGAAAAGATGCTGTGCAGTGTTTCAATGTTTTTAAATTTATTAAGGCTTGCTTTATGGCCTAACCATAATCTATCATGAAAATGTTTCCTATACACTGGAAAAGAGTGTATATTGTGCTGTTGTTGGGTGAAGTATTCCGTAGATGTTTATAAGGTCAAGTTGGTGGATTGCATCTTTGAGTTTCTTTCCAGTTGTTCTATCTTTCATTGAAAGTGGTGTATTAGTCTCCCACTATGACTGTGGAGTCATCTATTTGACTTTTCAACTCTTTTAACATCTGATTTATGTTTTGGGGCTCTTTCATTGGGTCCATAGATATTTATTATGGTTATATTTTCAAGTTCAATTGATCCTTCAATCATTATATAATGTCTTTCCTTGTCTTGTATGGTGGTTTTTGTCTTAAAGTCAATTTGATCAGAAATTAATATTGCCACTCCTGCTCCTGTACTGTTGCCATTTGCTTGATATATCTTTTTCCAACCTTTGATTTTTAGTCCATTTTTGTCTTTGTCTCTAAGGTGTGTCTCTTGTAGACAGCATATAGATGGGTTTTGTTTTCTTGTCCAATCTGCCACTCTCAGTCTCTTGAGTGGTGCATTTAATCCATTAACATTCAGTGTAATTATTGAAAGTATGAATTACTTGCTGTTATTTTGTTATGTGTTTCTTTATGGTGTCCCTGGTTTCTTTTTTCCATATAATTTTCTGTGCTGAGCTCATTATGTTTATGAATTGTGTTATCATTTTCTTTGTAGCTATTGTTTTAGTATTTGCTGAATATTTGTGCTTGTCCTCTTTTTTTATTGTGATGTGAAGGTTTATCATTTTTCTTTGAGGTTATTCTATGATTTATAATTTTCTCCCTGACATTAGAACAGTCCATTCTATCTTGCAACTCTCTTGACTTGCTCACCATTTAGAAGTTTTGTAACTACACAGTATTTTCCCTCTTTTTGATTAGTAGTTGTTCTCATTTGTGTCTGGTTCACACTTTACAATCTTGTAAGCTTATTTTACTTTGGATATGTCCATGACTGTGGTTTCTGGGTTATGTCATCTTGTGTATTAATGGTCAGTTTTTGTTGTCTATTTTTAGTTCTCTGTTCAAAGGACTCCCTTTAGTATCTCTTGTAAATTTGGTCTGGTTTTAACAAATTCCCTTAGTTTCTGCTTAGCTGGAAATCTCCTAATTTCACCATCATATTTGAGAGACAATTTTGCTAGGTATATAATTCTTGGTTGAAAAGTTTTCTCTTTCAAGGTTTTATATATACCATTGCATTGCCTTCTCACCGCATGATTTCTTCTGAGAAATCAGAGCTTATTTTACTGATTGTCTTTTGTAAGTAACTTTTTGTTTTTCTTGTGCTGCTTTCAGGAATCTTTGTCTTTGGTTTTGATGAGTTTGATGATGATATGTCTTGGTGATTTTCTTTTTGGGTTCTCTTCTGTTTGAGGTCCACTGGACTTCCTGAATGGATATATTCTCATCTTTCATCATATCAGGAAGTTATACTCCAACAAATCTTGGACAATTTTCTCAGTCATTTTATTTTTCTTTTCCTGTTCTGGAATTCCAATTCAAGTAAGTAATTCTTATTGATGACACAACACATGAACCTTAGGGTTTCTTCATATTGTTTTCATCTTTTTTTTCTTATTGGTCCCTTTCCTAAGAAGTATTCAGGTATTTGTCTTCAATCTCATTAGTTCAGTCTTCCATTGCATCAATTCTACTCCTTTGCCCTTTCAATGTATTATCTATTTCTGACAATTTAGTATTAATCTTCTGGATTTCT
>NW_006921828.1:1199070-1205950 GCF_000298275.1 Orycteropus afer afer | reverse complement strand
TGTTTTTTCCTTGGTCTGTCTCTGAATTCTTTGAAGATACCTAAATATAATTATTTTGAATTCTTTATCATAGGGTTCCAATGCTGTTTCTTCCTCAGGGATATTTTCTGAGTCTGTATCCTGCTCCTTTGTTTCTACACTTTATCTTACTTCTTTGTGTGGACTGTGATTGTCTCTTGTCTCCGAGACATCGTGACGTTATTGTATTTAGGTGTCTGTTAACTGTTTGTGGAGAGCAGGCAAGGGTGAGTCAGACTATTCTTAGTGGTTATTTATTGTTGCCCTGGTTGGTAGAGAAAGAAGTGGTGGCTTTCACTCAGTAAGTGAAGCTCCAGGAGGTGTGGGTGTAGTTGTGTTGTATGGGGACTGTTGTTGTCTCCCACTCAGTTAGACAAAAATCACAATTGAATAACCATCAAAAAAGTAGAAGCAAATCGATAAAAAAATACTCCATATAATCACACAGGAACAGTAACCAAAAAAAGAAAAAGGGAAAATGAAAAATAAATAAATAAAACCCTGAAATATCTGGGGAGAGGGAATTAGGAGAAAAAATGTAGAGAAAGAGAATAATGAAGAAAAAATGGGAAAAATGCAAAAAGAAAAACAAGGAATGAAGTTAACCATGAGAAAGAAAAAAAAAAAAAAATTGGAACCAGAAACAGGGAAAAGAAAAAAAGCTGAAAACTAGAACCTGTGAAGGGAAGAATAAAGTAAAAAGGACAAAAGTAACAATAATAATAGTAGTTTTAAAATAGAAAAAACAAACTAAAAAACAGAAAAAATAAAAAAAAAAACATCAGGGCAAGTCAGGGCAGAGCACCCAGGCTATGTTGGAGCACACAAACTGGGATGGATTCCCTGACAGCCCAGAAAGTTGGTGGGAGTGAGGGATGACCACACCTCCATTCACCAAGAGTGTGTGGTGTCTAACAGTAACAAGGAGAATGTCGCACCTTTCTAGTCATCCAGGTCTGGAATATCCTTGGGGTTCCTGGCTAGTGTAGCCTGTTCTTAAGTACCGGGAATCTGGGAGAGTGCTGTCACTTTAAATATCCAACATGGTCAAGCTGCTTGTAAACATTCAAAACGGCTCACTCTCCAGACTGACAAAAGTCCACATCTCAGTCTGCTTTTCTCTTTGCTGCTTCCCTTTTTATTCCCCAGCCATCAGAGCCGTCCTCCGTGCAGTCCCTGGCTAGCAGCACCAATTTTTAGGTTAATTCTTAGGTCCTACCACCACTCGGCATTATCCAAGCTGTCTGTGCCATCAGGGTTGCTGCCAGACTGCAGCTCTGTTTGTCTCCTTTTTTGATGTTTTCATGCAAATTCTTCTGCTAGCTGGAGTTTAGTCCACTTCTATATCCTTCCCTTCAAAGCTCAAGGGTCCAGGATTATCTTCTGTATCTGTGTTAGTTGGTTCCCCTTTTCTTTGTTGAAGAGGGTCTGTGCAGTCTTTCTGCCTATTCCACCATCTTACTGAAACTCCTTTCACTACTTTTAAGGCTGGCTTACCATGACCTGCATCCACACACATAAACACCTGCCTTCTGCTGCACCACGTGCTGTCTAAAAACATCTGCCTCATCAAAACATAAGATTGGTCAATTTGCATTTCTTCTTCCTCACCATTATGACACAAAAAGGGTAACGGGAGGATGATGGCTTTAGGTGTATACATTCTGGAGGGCATTTTGAAAACATTGGGCAATCAATCCATTAAATACATGTGCTTGCCCATATCTACTATCAACTTTCTACAACATCAATAGATTTCATTGAGTTTTTCCATACGTATAATTTAAAAGGAAAAAAAAAAAACCTGTCTCATTGTGCCAGTTAAGGTTTTTTGTCAACTTGGCTGGACTGTACCCTGAGTAGCTTGTCAGTTGTATATAGTTATTCCTCATCATGACAAAGGATGTGGTGTAATCAACTCCTTAGTGGAATCTTCTGTAAGCAGCTATTAGTTGCCTTAGGGGTTCGGTCAGCTTCCACAATATAAGAGACAGCTTTGAGGAAGGTCTACAGCCTTTGACACATTTGGATCCTGTGTTTGGCCAAATCTTCATCTGTGTTCTTGAGCTTGAACCAATGGCCTACTGTGTTGCCTGCTTATCTTGGCATTGTGCCATTTTACCTGCTGACCTTGAGTTCATCAGCCTCAGGAGCCAGCAACTGCCTGAGTTAGAAAATGCTTCTAACTCCAGTGGGCCTGGAATAAAAGGCAGAACTGTAGCCCAAGGTCAAAGGTCCTTCACTCCTAAAGGTGGCATTCTGAATTTGTACTTCTTTTGTTATTAGGTCCCGTCAAGTAGGCTCTGACTCATAGTGACCCTATGTACAACAGAATGAAACACTGTCTGGTCCTGTGCCAGCCTCACAATCCTTGCAATACATGAGCTCATCATTGTAGCCACTGTGTCAATTCTTCTTGTTGAGGGCCTTCCCTTTCTTCATTGACCCTCCACTTTACTAAGGTTGATATCCTTCTCTAGGGAATGGCCCTTTCTGACCAAAGTAGATGAGACAAAGTCTGCCTATTCTCACTTCCAAGTAGCATTCTGGCTGTGCTTCTTCCAAGACAGTTTTGTTTATTCTTTTGGTAGTCCATGGTACCTTCAATATTCTTCGCCAACACCACAACTCAAAAACATCAACTCTTCTTTGGTCTTCCTTGTTAATTGTCCAGCTCTCACATGCATATGAGGTGATTGAAAATACCATGGCTTGGGTTAGGCACACCTTAGTCTTCAAGAAGACATCTTTTTTCTTTATCACTTGAAAGAGGTCTTTTGCAGCACATTTGTTTGATGCAATACATCTTCTGATGTCTTGACTGCTGCTTCCATTGGTGTTGATTTTGAATTGATTTTGGGCTTCCAGCCTCCAAAATTGTATGAAAATAAATTCCTATTTGTTAAAACCATCCACTTGTAGTGTTTCTGTTATAGCAGCACTAGAGAAGCAAGACACTCACGTTGTATAACAGTAATGGGAGGATGTTGTTGTTGTCATCGAGTTGATTCCTACTTATGGCAACTCCATATGTGCAGAATAAACTGCTCTATAGGGTTTTCAGGGCTGTGACCTTCTAGAAAAAGAGTGCCAGCCCTTATTTCAGAGACTCTTCTAGGTGGATTTGAATGGCTCAACTTTTGTTTAGTAGTCCAGTGTTAATGATTTCTGCCATGCAGGGGCACCTAATGGATATTAAACCAAACCAAACTCACTGCTGTTGAGTTGATTCTGACTCATAGTGACCCCTCCTTGGATTTCTGAGGTGGTATCTCTACAGAAGTAGATTGTCCAATCTTCGTTCCAAGGAGTGGCTGATGGGTTTGAACCGCCAGCCTTCTGGTTAGCAGTCAAATGCCTTAACTGATATTATTGTTGTTATGTGCCATCGAGTTGGACCTGACTCATAGCGACCCCTCCTTGGGTTGCTGAGGCAGTATTGCTACGAAAGTAGATTGCCCAACCTTCCTTCCAAGGAGTGGCTAGGGGGTTTGAACCCCAACCCCAAATACAGAGCAGATAGACAGCTCTCCTTTTATAAATAAAAACAACACTGGTATATAAAAATCTGGTTAAATTTTAGGAGTTCATCTAGTTTAGCTACTTGGTCTTCAGGTGGAGAGTTATATAATATTTTTGTAATATTCAGGAATGGGATTATGTGATTTACCTTGGAAATATCACATTAACTTAAATATTTTTGTTGTTGTTAGGTGCCTTTAAGGTGGCTCAGAAAACAGAACTAAAGTTGCATGCCCTGCATCATCCTCACAATAGTAGGTATGTTTGAGCCACTGTGTCACTGAGGGTCTTCCTCTTTTTTGCTGACCCTCTACTTTTACCAAACATGATCTCCTTCTCCAAAGTCCCTCCTGACAACATGTCCAAAGTAAGAAAGGCAAAGTCTCTCCATCCTTGCTTCTAAGGAGCATTCTGGCTGTACTTCTTCCAGACAAATTTGTTCATTCTTCTGACTGGTAGTCCATGAGTTAGTCAGTATTTTTGAAGTGTCTTAAAAATAAAATTATTGCTTTCATCTGATCTCAAACTCTTGCAATGATTTAAGTCTAATTACCACACTTTTAAATGAGAGATTCATAGTATATGAGACTATATAGAATGTGTCTGCTCCCATTTCATATTGCTCAAAAGGATCTTAAATGACATTGTTCCCCAGTGACCATTCATTAAGCAAATGAAGTATCTGAGACCAAGAAAGATCAAGTGACTTGACCTGGGTCATATATTTCACGAGAGTATTAGGGGCAGATTCCAACTGATATTTAAGTTTAGCCAATCTGAAACTATGAGCAGAAAATGTCCTAAGTAAACATTTTCAAAGGGAGATCCCATATAAAGGGGAAAACAGATGTAACATGCAAATCATGCAGCAGTCAGATCTATTTGTCCTTTATACTGAGGGAATGACACTGCTTCATTTTTATTATCTAGGGGCTTAAATATGGCTGAAAAATCAATGTGGAACCTCATCATTTCCACAGTTATTGAGCATCCACTATACACAAGCAATGCTGAAGTAAGCGCTCTGGGAGGCAGTCTGTTTCATGAAGAGTCAGCCCTGAGGGCCTGGGTTGCAGTTTTTGCACATAGTGATCACATGCAATGCTTGCCTCAGACTAGCTTGGGGGCTGTGTTCCTAACTAGATAGTATATCTGTTTCCCAGCTGAAAATTCTCATTCCTTTAAAATTTAGTGTTTCCTTTTCATCAAACACTATGTTCCCAATCCTTCCATTACCTGCGTTTTTCCCACACTGTTTTTCCTTTTTCGATACATCCTCGTTCAAAAGATTTACTTAGTTAAGAGGCTCTCTGATTCAACCAGTATATTCTCTGACATAGATGTACCTGGATAAGGGTCCTGCTGCTTGTGAGAAAAATTTTAATCATTATTCACTGAAACTGTTTAATTACAAATCATCACCCAACTAGGTTGTACTCAGGGAGTTCAACCCAATTATAGCATAAGCAGAGGAAAACATAAGAGCAAATAGATGTTGCAAAAATAACATAATGTCTCCACTAATCAAATACAAATTAATTTTACATTAGCTTATGCGTTGGATTATCCATGGCCCATTTGCTCCTGTTTTACTATTTCCTATCCATAGGATATAAGATTAATGTGTATTGTTTTTGTTAACATTTGACAAATGTCAAAACAGCTTTTCACATTCTACCAGTGACCTCTCTCTGATTATCTGCCTATAACCTCCTGTCTCTGTGGGGGTTTTTCAGATCTGATCTCTGTGAGAGTCAGATATATTCACCGGAGTCTTAGAAAATAATGAAATGGAATGTTGTAATGAAAGTGCATGTCTCTGGTGTCAGGTTTCTTTATGAATTCCAAAATCATTTAGGTTCAGGGGCTGAGACTTTTGAAGTGCCTTGGATATGATCAAATGGGATCAGCACACTTCACAAATGCCTACTCTTTTCTAGATGCCCTCTTTCTGTAACATCCTTCTCTCTGAGTCAACTCTATGAAGGCACACTTAAGTCTGAAGAACATCCTTTAAAAATCTCCTGTGCAGTTTGCACCCATTCTCCTTGTTGTCCTTTTTTTTTTGTACAACTCTGACTACTTACCTAAAAGGCTGAGAACAAATTCAAAACTCAAATCAAATGCACTGCCATTGAGTTGATTCTGACTCACAGTGACCCCTCTTGGGTTTCCAAGGCTGTAAATCTTTACAGAAGCAGACTGTCCTATCTTTCAACTGGCTAGTGAGTTTGAACCACTGACCTTTTGGTTAGCATCCAAATACCTTAATCATTACACCACCAGAGCTCCATGAGGTCAAATTAGAACAGGTCAAATGAGTTATATTATTAGTCAGAGAACTTTGCTCAGCTTCTGGAAGAACACACAACCAGGCCCTGGGCAGCAAGTTATGCTGGTGGAGAAGTTGTAAACCAAGCTTTTAAAAATCTTAATTATTGTAGTAAAACACATGACAAAATTTGCCATTTCAACCATCTTTATGTTCACAATTTAGTGATATTAATTACAGACACCAATGTTGGTGCCAATTAAGCAATAAATTCTCATTCTCCCATCCCCTTACACACTTAGTAAACACTGATAAACCTTTGTCTCCATGTATTTTTCTAATCTGGATATTTCATATAGGAAGGGTTATATAAGATTTGTCCTGTTGTGTCTGAGTTATTTCACTTACTATAATTGTAAATCAAGCTTTGAATAATCACATTGAATTTACAATAGATCCTCAGTCATGTAAAGATGGGTCTTAAGCATTCACTTGTTGTTGTTAGGTGCCATGGAGTTAGCTTTTACTCATAGTGACCTTATGTACAATGGAACAAAACACTGAGTGGCTATGTACCATGCTCACAATCCTTGCTATACCTGAGCCCATCGTTGTAGCCACTGTGTCAATCCATCTCGTTGAGGGCCTTTCCCTTTTTCACTGACCCTCCACTTTACCAAGCATGATATCATTTGCCAGGGAGTGGTACCTTCTGACAACATGACCAAAGTAGATGAAAGGAAGTCTGGCCATTCTTACCTCCAAGGAGCGTTCCTGCTGCACTTCACCTATTAGGAATACACAATTGTGTCAGACTTATCTGATGGTGGATAACAGAGATGTGACATGTTTGGCTAGCAAGAATCCGAACTAACTCTAATTTGGGGAAATCCACCATTGTAGGAATCTTGGCGAATGCATGTAGACTCTGGGTGGCCCAGTTTGTTAAGGGCTTGATTACTAACCAATGTTTGGATGTTTCAACCATCCCAGAGGTACTTTGGAAGAAAGGCCTAGCAATCTCCTCTGAAAAGGTCATAGCCTTGACACCACCCTGTGGAACAGTTT
>NW_006921828.1:1196383-1198970 GCF_000298275.1 Orycteropus afer afer | reverse complement strand
ATATATATATATATTTATATATTTATATATATATATATATATATAGACAAATGCAGAGATGACTTGCTTGTGTGCTTGCAAAGGCATGTGTATGCTGTGGTCTGGCCAGGCAGACACACCTACTGCAGATTTGGACTCTGCCACTCTGGAAGTGAAGAAGTAGAGCCAGTAGCAAGCCCATTTTGGTGGGTGGTGGCAACCTTGATGGCAGTAACCTAACATTTCTAGAGTGGTTCTACATGTGTCATCCAGTGTGCCATGCTAATGGGAGCCCAGAGGTCCAACATTCAGTGAAAGCACTGTCCTCATTGAAATGGTTTCATGGATTGATGCTATCAGTTACAAGTGTTCCTTTCTCCTGCCCACATTTGAGTTGATTTCCTGCATAATTGTGAGAATTACCTAATATCCTTGTAATACATTTTTCTTGTGTTTACATCTTCCAAAGTAGGTTTCTGTTATTTGTAACTTACAACCCTGATTACTGTTGCTACTCTGTGCCATGAATATTATATTAGTGAGTAAGTATGCATTTTACAGCATCTTGATACTGTAGCCTCCTTTCAGTGAGTGTGTGAATTCCTACATTCAAAGTAATCTTCAGTGAATAATAATAATAAAAAAATGGTAATAGTTATCTTTCCCTATGACATCCTATGGTTATGCTTTTATTCTTATTCCTTTGCAAAGATATATCACTCTTTAGATTTAATCACACATTATGGGTTGACCTTACATCCAGGAGGATATAGTTCTACAGATTTATATTTTGGTCCTAATTTGCCCATGTCTTTTTTTTACTGAACTACAGACTCATAGGAATACCAAATTCTGTACAATGGTATCTATAACCACCAGGATTAAAGCTTCTCAAATCTTAGTTTATAATGAAAATACCCTCCCAGAGAAACTTCATTTGTAACCCAGAGAGAAACAGCAGACCTGAGGCAATGATTGAGCCTTCAGGGTTATATAACTTTATTCTGTGTTTAATGTGGGGTTTAAAGCTCATGCTGTTGGACAAGAGGTTTTAGACTTCTGAGCAGGAATGTGCTGTACTTCTGAAATGAAGAGCAGTGAGAATTCCATTCCCTCTCTCGACACATTAGCAGCAAGAATCTCTCTTCGAATGTTTCCTGCTGGTTCCCACTGAGCACAGGAAGCAATGTTCTGGTGATTAAGCAGCAATATCATTATAAAAGCTGAATGAATAATCATTGTGTTAATGAACTTTATCTCAGAAAAGATTAGTTTTTTAATGTTAAGCCTCTTCCAATATGAAAGAGAAAATGCCTTTCCATTCCATTTAATCAAGCAGAGATGTTCATAATCTACACAATTTCACATCTTGTCTGCACATATCTCTCTGGATTTGCACATACAGTGAATTCAATGGATACTATCTGATCTTTCTACTAGAGCTCTCTCTCTCTATGTCATACACACACACACACACACACACACACATGCGTACTGTTTCCCCAGAAATAGAGCCATGGAGCCTATTTTATGAATTAGATTTTTTGGTTAACAAGCAAAATGTGGTTCACAAATTAGTTATAACAATCAAATCCTTGAGAAACAAATATTGCACCTCAAAAAAAAATTTCGATTGCCTACTTAAAATAATATGTATTACTAACTCCTTTTTTTAAAAATAATATTTTATTGTGGAAAAAAAAAAGATATGAAATTTGCCATTTTAACAATTTTTGACCGTATAATTCAGTGGCATTAATTACATTCACAGTATTGTGAAACAAACAGCACCATCAATTTTCAAGATTTTTAATCACTCCAGATGGAAATGGTACTGATTAAGAAGGGGGGGAGGGGAGGGAAAATTGCTAGATAGATAAAAGACAAGTATTGATTTGTGTGAAGGGAAAGGCAATATACCAAAAGCAAGTGACCAACACAGAAACACTAAGGAAAAGGAAGACACAGAGAGCTTCACAAGAGGTATAAACAACAGACATGAACACATTTACATACACAATACTGCGTTATCAGTAATAACTAATATTAATCTTTGGGTGGATACATAGGTAGGCTGAATGATCAGGTATGCCTAGACAAAAGGGAATGTATCTGTGGTAGTTACGTTTGCACATGGTGCACAGGTACCAGCCCAGCTTACAGACTGACACAGACTAGGAAGAAGGAAGAGGCCATCCACTTCTCAAGAATTGGCCAGGGAAAACCTTATGAATAGCAAAGAAACACTGATATATTACCACACAACTTTATGAATAGTCCGGTTAGATTAGAAGGCTCTCAAAATAGGACTGGGAAAGAGCTGCATCATCAGAGAAAACCCAGCCTTATTCCTATGGATAAGGTAAATCTTTTGAGACCTCCATTTGCTGACGTGGCACTGCTCAAATTGAAGAGAAACAGCTGCAGACATCCACTAATCATCGGAACAAGAAATGTATGAAATATGAATCTAGGAAAATTGGAAGTTGTCAAGAATGAAATGGAACGCATAAAGACTGATATCCTCAGCATTAGTGAGCTGAAATGGACTGGTTTTGGCCATTTTGAATCAGACAACCATATGATCTACTATGCCGGGAATGACAGT